>NW_020172776.1:1465191-1465835 GCF_003031525.2 Neophocaena asiaeorientalis asiaeorientalis | reverse complement strand
CCAAAAAAAAAAAAAAAAAAAAAAATTGTGCTCAATGTTGCGCAGCTAGTTACTCTTCATTTCTTTTACATACATTGTTGCTCCATGCTTCAGGGAGACAGAAGAGTTGAATACAGGTGCTAGTGTTTGTTTAAAGTACAAACAACTGTGCTGTAGTTTAGTGTTTTTCAGCTGTCTGTCAAAAATGTTTGTTATTTGAAGACTGGTATAACAGTCTTCCAAAATGAGCCTGTTCATTATGCCAAGTATTCACAGGAAATTGCATGTGAATGCAGGAGAAATTAAACAAGGCCTCTAATCTTTCCGACTTCCTTTTTAAGTCAGCAGGTGGCATAACGTATGTTATGTATTAGAATTAGTAATAAGAGGTGAATGCCAGAAAACAAAACAAAAAGAAAACAAAGAGACAATGTTAGTTTAGTCGTGAGGCTGTCAGTGAGCTGAGGCTAAAGAAGGTCCCGCACTGTGGTCCTGATGATCCACCCAGCGTGCACCTAGGAGGAGACGCGCCCCTTCCGTTAACACTTTGTGGCGGGGTGACCTACACATCTGTGACCCCCGCCGGGTAGGAGGAGGCCCCGCTGCAAACGCGCGCGCAGATACAGCCACCCGCAGGCACCTGGCTCCGCGCGCCGCGGGGTGGG
>NW_020172776.1:1460786-1465156 GCF_003031525.2 Neophocaena asiaeorientalis asiaeorientalis | reverse complement strand
GCCTCGGGCCATGGTGCCCTCCCAGGAGGAGCCCGCCGCCGCGCGGGGGCCGAGCGAGGCGCAGCCGCCCGGCCCTGCGCCCCCAGGGGCCGCTCCGCTGCCCGGCCCGGGACCCTTGGATGGCCCGGAGGCGGCGGGGGCTGAGAAGGTGGAGGTAGAGCTGGCGGGGCCGGCGGGGCCGGCGGGCGCTGAGCCCCTTGAGCCCCCTGAGGGCGGCTGGGGTTGGCTGGTGATGCTGGCGGCTATGTGGTGCAACGGGTCGGTGTTCGGCATCCAGAACGCCTGCGGGGTGCTCTTCGTGTCCATGCTGAAGACCTTCGGGTCCAAGGACGATGACAAGATGGTCTTCAAGACAGGTGAGGCACAGCACCCGTCGCGGCCATCCCCGAGGGGGCTGGCGCGGGGACCCCCGGGCATCCCGCGTGCGGAGCGAGCGTCGGCGCCGCCTAGTGCGCCTCTGTGGGTCCGTGTGTGCGGAGGTTGTGAGGGGTGGGTCTGTCCAGTTGCAAAAGCAGCCTGCTCGGTGCGCCTGTCTTTGTGTTGAATCCAGATGTAGGCACTGTATTTGAAAACAAGTCGCAAAACTTATTTGCCTAGATCTTCCTGCTTTCCTCTCTGCAGAATAGGGGCTAAGAGTCTGCGGTAGACTTTCTCTTAATTTTTGAAAACAAACAGACCCTTCCAAACCCTATTACACCGTTCCGTCATTTTTACGGTCTCTTTCGTGACCGTGACGGTTGGGTTTTTGTTCATCTGCTCCCGGCGCTGCAGAGGGCTGTTTGTGTTGCGGGGAGGCAGCGTTGGCGAGATGAAAGATATGTATTCCAAGGTCACGGGAGTTCGGAAGGGGGCCCTGAAGGAACCACGGTTTCGTGGCGTTTTTTTTTTTTTTTTGCGGTGGGGGGAAGGGGTTGTCACTCTGCTAAATATAGGAGACAGCCAGATCAGGGACTGGGAAGAGGGAGGTGAAGGGTTGCCCTTTCCTAGTGTGTTCTTTGTCATATTTAATCATATACCAAATTAGATGAAAAAGGTGCAGACTTAAATTTTTTTTTCTGTGTAGAGGGTTGGTTATTACCTGATCTACCAAATCCAAGACCTTCTGTATAATGCCTTTACATACATTATTTCATGTCATCCTGCAAGGCGGGCGTTGTCAACCCCATTTAGGTGAGAAAAGTGAAGCTTGTTGAAATAAAGTGTCCTAATGAGCCCAGAATGGAGATAAGACACACATCTTATGACTTAAAGGGCCAAGTGATTTCCATTACTAAATCAGGCTCCCTCTTTGCCATTTGGGCAACTATATGGTTAATGGTCCTTTTTTTTTTTTAACTTTAATTTTCGTTTATTTTTAGAGTTTTCCTTAGGTCTTTAGTGTGCATACAAAAAATACACAAGACTCGTAACAAATTCTAAGAGAGAGGTAATGTTGGGAGTTTTAAAGCCTTATATATAGAGTATTATACTATATGTATCATTATTCAGCTTTCCTTCTACTCTGCATTGTTTGCAGTTTATCCCCATAATACCTCAATTTGAGCTGGTAGCTTAAATTCTTTACGTTTTAACTCATAGTTTTCCATTGTATGAATATATTATACTTTATATGCATTTTTCCTTTAATAAACATTTAGGTTACTTCCAAATTTACTATAGACAATGCTGCCATGCATATTCTTGTACATTGGCTCCTTGCGCATGTGAATCAGGTACCATATTTAACCTGGAATTTCTGTTCCTTAAATAGCTTTTAAAGCTGCTGTGTTCTGCAGGTCACAGGATACAAAAGTGTTCAAAATGTAATATGATGTACCTGCTTGGAAGGCAACTATTGTACAGTTTATCAGGATAGATATGCATATGTAGTAGTAAACAAAAATTATTTTGTGTCTTTTCTCTATGAGTATCGGGTATCTGGGAGGGAAAAGCCCAAGGAGGCATAATTCACAGAGTCAACATTTTAAGACTAGGTCCTTCAGCATTTAGCATATTCTTGCCTGGGATTACAGACGTTTATTGAAGTCAAAACACCAAAACAAAAGTCTTTTGTTTACCACTGGTTTTGCAAACTCAGGTGAGTAGATCCATTGGTATCTGTGGAGTGTCTTATTTTTTCTCCTTCCTAACTTTTTTTGAGAGAGAGTGAGCAACTGCTGGAGAGAGACCATAGCTTTACCAGGGATCAGAGTTTTGCAGTGTCGAAGCCTCTGTATCTACCGTCCCCAAGGTTCCCATTGCTACAACAGGCCAATTCTGGGTAGCTGAAGGGGAGGGAGGCCACAGGGACCTGCTCTCTTGAACTTTTTGAAACTCTCTATTTTCAGTTTTGTTGAATGTCTTTCTCCATTTACTCATTTAAATCCTTGATGGCTTTCAGCAGTGTTTGTGTGTGTGGGGGTGTGTACCACACAAACAAGTATACAGGGGTGCCAGCTAAATACTGAAGATCTTTGTGCTCATCTGCATGACTGCCATGTGTGGTTGGTTGTGCCCTTGCACAAAGGTACACAATTCAGGGTCAGTGGTGACTGGAAACCAGCCTGTGCTCTGGGTGCCTTTTATCTAATTCCTGCAGAGGGGCCCTGTGCACTTGTAACGGCCCTGTGTAACACCCAGCTAGATGGCACAAAAGCCTGTACTTGTACTTGGTCGATATGTGAAACATGTACAGCAGATAAACTTTAAGGTCTGAGGTCACCTCATCGGTGAAAAAATGGTGACAGGATAGTCTTTTAGCCAGTTAATGTTGAGATCTACCCCCCTTCTGTCTCTCTCTCCTTTCTTTGCTCCCTTCTTCCTTCCTCTCATTCTCTCTCTCCCCACTTTCTCTTTCCCTCCCTCCCTCCATCTCTCACTCACTCACACACACGCGCGTGCGCACACGCACACACACACGTGTTTCATATAAAGTCTCATCTACAGTAGGCCCTGAAGTGTTTGAGAACACCTGCTTTGAAGTTTGACTCTTCAGTCTTTTTTATTTGGATATTCTAATGCTGAGTCATCTGTGATCAAACGTATGCTAACTTCAAGTACAACGTAAAACATATCTGGAACTGTTCAAGGCTTTTATTTTTTCAAAGTTTCGAAGTCTGGAACAGAGAGACTAGAGCCCGTGCATTCCATATCCTCTCCCTCCTTTTCTCTTTCATTTTTAAAAAATTAATTAATTTATTTTTGGCTGTGTCGGGTCTTCGTTTCTGTACGAGGGCTTCTCTAGTTGCGGCAAGCGGGGGACGCGCTTCATCGCAGTGCGCGGGCCTCTCACTATCGCAGCCTCTCGTTGCGGAGCACGGGCTCCAGACGCGCAGGCTCAGTAGATGTGGCGCAAGGGCTTAGTTGCTCCGCGGCATGTGGGATCTTCCCAGACCAGGGCTCGAACCCGTGTCCCCTGCATTGGCAGGCAGATTCTCAACCACTGCGCCACCGGGGAAGCCCTCGGTCCATTTTCTATTACGTTATTCATGATTGATAATTCCGGCATTAGAGGGCAGTCTCCACGTGTTCATTAGCTTCTTTATAATTATAAGCCCAAGGATACACAGGGAGGTGGTGTTGGAATGGGAACCTAGGCTTCCAAATGATGGTTCATATTTCTCAAGAACTTCACATATGCCAGGCCCAGTGCTAAGCACTTTACATGCACTCCTATTTTAAACCTTACTGCAACTCCATGAGATAGGCTTTATTTATTTTTAAAGAAACTTATCTGTTGAGCTTTTATTTATTATTTATTTAATTTATTTATGTATTTTGGCTGTGCCGGGTCTTCGTTGTGGCATGCGGGATCTTTAGTTGCGGCATGCATGTGGGATCTAGTTCCCCGGCCAGAGATTGAACCCGGGCCGCCTGCATTGGGAGCATGGAGTCTTACCCACTGGACCACCAGGGAAGTCCCGAGATAGGCTTTATTTAATCTTTCTTTTCCAATGTGGAAACTCAGGCTTATAGAGATTAAGTAAGTGGTGGAGCCAGGGTTCAACCTCAGGTTTATGTGACTTCAGAAGCTAGGTTTTTAATGCTTGATCATATTGCATTGGCTAGATAACATTCTGCTAATCCAGTGTTCTTTATGTTTGGTTAATTCAAGTGTTAGAAATTGATTGAGTACTATACCGAGAATCCTGGCGTTAGAAAAGAGGTCTGAAAGATTAGGGTCCCTGTTTCTTGGTCTTACTTGGCTGTCAGTAAGCAGTTGCCAGTTGTTGATGTCTCGTTGAAATAGGTTTTTGGGTGTTCCCTGGTGGTCTAGTGGTTAGGATTTGGTGCTTTCACTGCTGTGGCCCGGGTTCAGTCCCTGGTTGGGGAACTGAGATCCTGCAAGCCATGCGGCGTGGCCAAAATTAAAAAAGAAAGAAAGAATTAGG
>NW_020172776.1:1450842-1460402 GCF_003031525.2 Neophocaena asiaeorientalis asiaeorientalis | reverse complement strand
TGCCAGGCCCAGTGCTAAGCACTTTACATGCACTCCTATTTTAAACCTTACTGCAACTCCATGAGATAGGCTTTATTTATTTTTAAAGAAACTTATCTGTTGAGCTTTTATTTATTTAATTTATTTATGTATTTTGGCTGTGCCGGGTCTTCGTTGTGGCATGCGGGATCTTTAGTTGCGGCATGCATGTGGGATCTAGTTCCCCGGCCAGAGATTGAACCCGGGCCGCCTGCATTGGGAGCATGGAGTCTTACCCACTGGACCACCAGGGAAGTCCCGAGATAGGCTTTATTTAATCTTTCTTTTCCAATGTGGAAACTCAGGCTTATAGAGATTAAGTAAGTGGTGGAGCCAGGGTTCAACCTCAGGTTTATGTGACTTCAGAAGCTAGGTTTTTAATGCTTGATCATATTGCATTGGCTAGATAACATTCTGCTAATCCAGTGTTCTTTATGTTTGGTTAATTCAAGTGTTAGAAATTGATTGAGTACTATACCGAGAATCCTGGCGTTAGAAAAGAGGTCTGAAAGATTAGGGTCCCTGTTTCTTGGTCTTACTTGGCTGTCAGTAAGCAGTTGCCAGTTGTTGATGTCTCGTTGAAATAGGTTTTTGGGTGTTCCCTGGTGGTCTAGTGGTTAGGATTTGGTGCTTTCACTGCTGTGGCCCGGGTTCAGTCCCTGGTTGGGGAACTGAGATCCTGCAAGCCATGCGGCGTGGCCAAAATTAAAAAAGAAAGAAAGAATTAGGTTTTTTTTTTTTTGTGGTACGCGGGCCTCTCACTGCTGGGGCCTCTCCCGTTGCACAGGCTCCGGACGCACAGGCTCAGCGGCCATGGCTCACAGGCCCAGCCGCTCTGCGGCATGTGGGATCTTCCCAGACCGGGGCACGAACCTGTGTCCCCTGCATTGGCAGGCGGACGCTCAACCACTGCGCCACCAGGGAAGCCCAGAAAGAATTAGGTTTTTGAAGTATAGGGAGATGTTCACGGAGAAGCAAGATAATTTCACATGGCATTCAAGAAGAAGTCTGGGGTTTCCTTTGAAGAACCAGGCTCCTTTAGACTGATCCATACCAGGACAGTACTTCAAGGCAGAACTGAAGAGGAACCTTCCTCAGGCTTTACTTTTTCTCTTCAGGGCTCTCTTACCTCTTTCTGTGTCACTGACGATCCACCCAAAATTTCTCAGGAAAAGGGCGTGGAGAAATTCATTCACACTAAGGTATAAGCGAGTTTACACATCTTAATGTTACTCCTTATTCATTCTACAAATGTTTACCAAGTATCTGACACCCTCTGTGCTGGGCACTGGAGGTGGTAATAGAGAGAGGAAGTCAGCTGTTCCCAAGGAGAACAGCTGATTCCCTTTTGATCTGCTGTGGGATACAAATAAGTAAACAGAGTACTTCTCTTTGCAGTATACCAGGACTCAGTCTTAATGTAAGAGGCTGAAATTCTAAGGAAATTCCCACCAACGGTGGAGGCTGGGAACGGCATTGGATGGCCTCTTTCTCTGTGGCAATAAATCTCACTTGGTGAAATTAAGACTTTGGAAAGGGGAAGAAAGCCGAACTCTGATTTAGGCAGTAGATCCAATTAAAAATGTTGAGTGCATCACAGCCCTATTACGTTATTCTGGCTCCTGTTGACATGGCACTCAGAGATATGCCTTGCACATACTGCTGTGTTAGAAAGGTCCATCAGAGGGAGCAAGCTGAGCTTGAGTTATCGTTTTATCTGTTCATATGTACGTGCTTCTTGCCCGGATAGGGGGAAGTCAGACACTTTTGGGAAAACTAAAACAGATACTACAATTAACTGGAACATTGTTTTCCCTTAGAAATTACAACTTTGCTTTAACTGGTTATTGGAAAACCTATTTTTAGTTCCTTCATGGAACTGAGAAAGATTCTAGGGTTCTTTTAGCTTCCTGACACAGTGCTGTGGATATTCTCTGGGATATTACTAGGGTATTAGTCTAGTTTCCTTAACTACTTTCTTCCTGGAAAAAGAAAAAAATATTTTAGTGGTATATTGATGTTTAAAAACTAACTATTTAAAACAAGTATGTTTTCAGAATCAGTATTTAGGGTCATTAGTGATATTCTTTTTTTTTTTTTTTTTAGTGATATTCTTTTGAAGAAATTATGTCTTTGTGGTCCAGAGGCTTGGTCAAGAAGACCTCTACTTCTTTTAGTAATTCCCAAAATGTGTTCTTTAATAGCCTTTCTTTAAAGAAGAGGCCTGTGGTTAAATAAGTTTGAGAAACACTGCACATTATCTTCCTCTTTTGGATATTTTCAAGTATAAATCAAGGTATTAAAAATTCAATTCAGTTTTAAAGGAAAGTAGGCAATCAAAAAGGTCCAAAAAGGGACGCTCTTTGGTTATAATCATTAACGCAACTCTGCCTTCCCTGTGTGGAGGTAGATTGCTCTTCAGATAGTTATAATCACAAAGTAGGAGTTTTAGTAGCATTTAGGGATGAGTGCATCGTGCAACACCTCTCAACGTGGTCTTACTAGCACCTCTGAAAGTTTAAGTCAGTTAGCTCTTCCTGAAGGTTTTTTTTAAAAAAAAGCTTTTGCATTTACATACTGATATTATGCTGATATATACATACTGCAATTGTATGCTACACCTGAACTTACAGGAGGTTTTGGCTATAGCTCAGAACTGAACTGCTATGTCTGGTTTTTATGGAGAGGGCTTTATTTTTGGTGGGGAAAGCTGTCTGCATAGCTAACCATTTCTATGTCATAGGACAGTTTTTGGTAATGGTGTTTTCTTAAGATGGTTTCAGTGAACGAATGATCTGATTCGTGGTCCTATACTATATACATGTTTCACTATAAGGAAAATACCTGACTCTTATTTGCACTCAAAGAGAGGTTGAAAAGCCAAGAGAACTCACTTATGGCAGCTGTTACGATGCTTGAATTTCCTTCATTCTCTTCCATCTTAAAAAATCCAACCTTATATTCCATGTGAATTCATCTAAACTGCCTGTTAAAATAAGTTATTAGACCACAAAAATTGTTCCGGGATTTTGGAATAATAAAGACATGAGCATGGTGTGAGCATTTCATACTCTGTTTCCAGAATGTTTCTGAGTTCAGAGCAAGACTGAAAAGTGTAAATAGTGTGTAGTGAATTCTGATTAAGTACAACAATATGAGTATTTCTGTCATGTTTTATCTTAGAATTTTTATCAATAGAATTAACAGTCTAAAGAACCAACTCAACCAAAAATAAAAGTGTATGAATTATTTCAGGAGAGGTTTTGAAGTGTCTTTTAGAATAAATTGTACTCTGTGCTCTTGATGTGATTTGTTGTATCATTTTTATATGGGTCCTTGTTTTTTTTTTTTTTTTTCGGTACGCGGGCCTCTCACTGCTGGGGCCTCTCCCGTTGCGGAGCACAGGCTCCGGACACACAGGCTCAGCGGCCATGGCTCACAGGCCCAGCTGCTCCGTGGCATGTGGGATCCTCCCGGACCGGGGCACGAACCCGTGTCCCCGGCATCGGCAGGCGGACTCTCAACCACTGCGCCACCAGGGAAGCCCTATGGGTCCTCGTTGGATCCATGTTGCAGTTCCTTGAGGCTTGGTCCCAGGCCATGTGCTTGCTTCACTTTTCTTGCCTTCCCTGGGTGTCTTATATGCCCTGTGGCTCCAGCCACTATCTTGGGGTGTTATTTCCAAATTTCTTCTTTGTGTTCAAGACCCATATTACCTATTTCTAGAAAATTCCATTTGGATGCACAGGTACATCATACTTAGCTAAAATGAACTCATTTCTTAGCCACCCCACTTAGTGTTCACCTGCCACCAAAAACAACAGCCCACCTGTGGATAGGCGTAACCTTCCTTCTGAATTCTCTCAGTGCATAACACCTCTGATGGCTCATGTCAGAAACCTGAAATCCATCTTAATTTCTTATTTCTCCTCTTTCCTTTCCTATTTCATTAAATTAGACAGTCCTTTTGTGTTTACCTCCTTAATGCCTCATAAGTCAATACCTGTCTTTTCCTTTAGTGCTGTGCCTTGATTCATGCCTTCATTACTTTTGGCCTCAATTATTGTCATAACCCATTAACTGGTCTACCTGTCCTCAGTTATACAAGTGAGTGGTTTTCCTGAAACATTGGACCATATCATTTTTCTATTTAAAAGCCATCAGTGATACCCATTAGTTCTGGGAAAACCAAATGCCTTTGAGCACTGGCCCTTGCCTGACCCTCTAGCCTTGCTTCTCACCTCTCTCCCATCTTGCACGGCATGCAGGATCTTAGTTCCCTGACCAGGGATTGAACCCGGGCCCCCTGCAGTGGGAGCGTGGAGCCCTAACCACTGGACCGCCAGGGAATTCCCTCTCCCTTCTTGCTTTTTACGCTCCAGCCTAGCCGAAGGTCTTGCACTTTTCCAAATCTGTCCTGCTGTCTTTGCCTCTGTGACTTTATGTGTGCCACTCCTCTCTTCAGTGTGGTTGTTGGTCCTTATAAGGTTCTGATGAAATGGTTGGCCATTTTATTTCTTTTATCACAACTATGGGATAAACAATGTTTTTATGCAACTGTTATGTTTTGGGGGGATGCATGTGGAATGTTTTGGGGGTAGCACGAATTCAAATGAGTTACGAATTAAGCTTAGAGTAGAGTGGAAGACATAGAACCTAATTTCAACCCATCTAATCTAGCATTCTGTGAAAGGCACTTTTAAGATAATCCATATTTGTTTAAGTGATAATTTGCATAGTTCTTTACCATAAAGAAAGGGTTTTCATATACATTACTCAATTTTATTTTTTTAGAGTAGCATTGTAGTGTGTCATTACCTCTATTTATAGATAGTGAAGTTGCAACTTGCACGATTTAAGGTTGGGACACATGATATCAGTATTTACATCCGTTAAGTTGAATTTAAGAGCATCTTTTTATCTGGACAAAGATTTATCCTTCTGTTAAAATTGTCTTGAAATGTAGAATACTGCCTTTTTATCCCCTTGAAACTATTTTCTGCATATTTACCTAAATGTTCGCTAGAACCTTTAGTGTCTCCTACCCAAGTTATCAGAAATCCTGTGAAGTCGTCCAATCCATTCCATTTAGAGTTATCGCAACCCAGCTAGAGATCTGATCTCATATTGAAGTGAAACAAACCTTAACGAAAACAAACGAAACCCCAAACACTGCTCCAACAGTCAGCTCACCCCAGCTCTGAGCACCCGTCTAGGCTGGTGCCACCCAGGCACAACTGTGGGTGTTTTTATTGGCAGTGTTTCAGAAGGAACAACTCCAGCTCTCCTGGGACCTGTGCAGAAGCACTACACAGAGCCACCCTCTAGGACTGGAGTAATGGAGGAAAGCAGTGCTCCTAGTTATCTGTGTACCAGATGTGTGTGATCATACCTTAGCTAAGTTATCTTCATTAACAGCAAAATGACTGCATTCCGCCTTGCATGTAGGAACTAGAACTAGGAAATTGAGGAGGTGACTTGCCTTATTCCCAAATTGAAGTCTTTTTTCATTTCACTAAGTTTTTAAATTTTATTTTATTTTATTTCATTTTTTAAAGAAGGTGGCCAGATGGAATTTCTAACTTTATTACATGCTTATATTAATGTAGTCATGATTTTCTTTTTTTTAAATTTAAAAATTTTTAAATTTTTTGGCTGTGTTGGGGCTTCATTGCTGCACGCGGGCTTTCTCTAGTTGCGGTGAGCGGGGGCTACTCTTTTTTGTAGTTTGCGGGCTTCTCATTGCGGTGGCATCTCGTTGTGGAGCACGGGCTGTAGGCATGCGGGCTCAGTAGTTGTGGTACGTGGGCTCCGTAGTTGTGGTGCGTGGGTTCTAGAGCGCAGGCTCAGTAGTTGTGACGCACAGGCTTAGTTGCCCTGTGGCATGTGGGATCTTCCTGGACCAGGGATCGAGCCCGTGTCCCCTGCATTGGCAGGTGGAGTCTTAACCACTGTGCCGCCAGGGAAGTCCCACTAAGTTTTTTTAATTGAAGTGTAGTTGATTTACAATGTTGTATTAATTACTGCTGTACAGCAAAGTGATTCAGTTATACATATAACTGAATTATTCTTTTTTTATATTCCTTTCCATTATGGTTTCTCATAAGATATTGAATATAGTTCTCTTTGCTATATAGGACCTTGTTGTTTATCCATTCTATATATAAAAGCTTACATCTGCTAACCCCAACCTCCCACTCCATCCCTCCTCCAACCCCCTCCCCCTTGGCAGCCACCAGTCTTCTCTATGTCTGTGATTCTGTTTCTGTTTCATAGATAGGTTCATTTGTGTCATATTTTTAGATTCCACATACAAGTGATATCATATGGTATTTGTCTTTCTCTTTCTGACTTACTTAACTTAGTATGATAATCTCTAGTTGTGTCCATGTTGCAGCAAATTGCATTATTTCATTCTTTTTAATGGCTGAGTAGTATTCCATTGTATATATATATATTGGGTTGGCCAAAAAGTTTGGGTTTTTCTGTAAGCTGACTCTAACAGTGCTTAGTTGTCTTTAAGTTCATTAGAAACAATTTTGTTGGATTGTATTGTGACAGCTGTCATATCAGCGTGCACTTAAAAAAAAAACTTATCAAAATTGGTGAATTTTTGTGTAGCCATTTCAATATTGAAGATGGAAGAAAAAAGGCAATATTTTCGGCATATTATGCTTTATTATTTCAAGAAAGGTAAAAATGCAAATCAAATGTAAAGAAAAGATTTGTGCAATGTATGGAAAAGGTGCTGCGACTGATCGAATGTGTCAAAAGTGGTTTGCGAAGTTTAGTGCTGGAGATTTCTCACTGGACGATGCTCCACGGTTGGTAGTCCAGTTGAAGTTGATAGTGATCAAATCGAGGCATTGAGAACAATCAAAGTTATACCATGTGGGATATAGCCAACATACTCAAAATATCCAAATCAAGTGTTGAAAATCATTTGCACCAGCTTGGTTATGTTAATCGCTTTGATATTTGGGTTCCACATAAGTTAAGTGAAGAAAACTTTCTTCACCGTATTTCTGTCTGCAATTCTCTACTTAAGCACAATGAAAACGTTCCGTTTTTTAAAATAAATTGTGACAGGCGATGAAAAGTGGATACTGTACAGTAATGTGGAACGGAAGAGATTGTGGGGCAAGCGAAATGAACCACCACCAACCGCAACGAAGGCTGGTCTTCATTCATAGAAGGTGATGTTGTGTATATGGTGGGATTGGAAGGGAGTCCTCTAATTATGAGTTCCTTCCAGAAAACCAAACGATTAATTCCAAGAAATACTGCTCCCAGTTAGACCAACTGAAGGCAGCACTCGACGAAAAGCATCCGGAATTAGTCAACAGAAAATGCATAATCTTACATGAGGATAACGCAAGGCCGCATGTTTCTTTGATGACCAGGCAAAAACTGTTACAGCTTGGCTGGGAAGTTCTGATTCATCCGCTGTATTCACCAGACATTGCACCTTCGGATTTCGATTTATTTTGGTCTTTACAAAATCCTCTTAATGGAAAAAAATTTCATTTCCCTGTAAGACTGTAAAAGGCACCTGGAACAGTTCTTTGCTCAAAAAGAAAAAGTTTTGGAAGATGGAATTATGAAGTTGCCTGAAAAATGACAGAAGGCAGTGGAACAAAACGGTGAATACATTGTTCTTTAAAGTTCTTGGTGAAAATGAAAAATGTATCTTTTATTTTTACTTAAAAACTGAAGGAACTTTTTGGTCAACCTAGTACTACATCTCCCTTATCCATTCATCTGTCAATGGACATTTAGGTTGTTTCCATGTCTTGGCTATTGCATTTCACTAATTTTTAATTATGGGGATACATATGAAATAAAGATTTGAAATAAGGTATGTGGACCAAAGCAGTGTTTCTAACCCGCTTTGTTCCCAAACATAAAAGTCCCATAGCTGTTGAAAATTTTGATACACACCTCCAAGGGTAGTTTAACTTTTGAGTGAGATTCCCTAATACCCGGAAGATAAAGCCATGTTTCTTTATTTTTCCACCAGCTAAGATTTTGTCCCTTTACTTTTAGTGGTATTATGGAAATAATTAAGATTTTTTTTTTTGGCCGCACCACGTGGTATGTGGAATCTTAGTTCCCCCACCAGGGATTGAACCCAGGCCCCTGCGGTGAAAGTGCCGAGTCCTAACCACTGGATGGCCAGGGAATCCCCTAGGATTCTTTATTTGTTGTTTTGAAGACAAAAGTATAATACTGAATACGCTTTTTAAAACTAAGTGTGGAGCTTCCCTGGTGGCGCAGTGGTTGAGAGTCCGCCTACCGATGCAGGGGACATGGGTTCGTGCCCTGGTCTGGGAAGATCCCACATGCTGTGGAGCGGCTAGGCCCGTGAGCCATGGCTGCTGAGCCTGCGCGTCTGGAGCCTGTGCTCCGCAACGGGAGAGGCCACAACAGTGAGAGGCCTGTGTACCGCAAAAAAAACCCCCAAAAAACTAAGTGTGCCTCTCTGATATGCTCCTCTTGGTGAGGGGGAACTGTGCTGCCTTCCTCCTCCAGTCCCCCAACTTGAGAATCAGTGACTGGAGTTTTGAATTCAGTTCAAGGTATGCGTTTCTATCATTAGACAGTTAAATCTAAGGTCAGTGGTTAAATTAACGTATAAAACTCAGGGAAAGGTGCATTGGTCTGTGGTTCAGCTTTACCCTTTTTTTTTTTCTTTGCTAAAGAGTAAATTGCATCAACAGTGTTCTGCATGTGTTCAGAAAGTCAAAATTTATTTAGTCTTGTGACCAACTTAGACTGGATCCAAAAAACAATTCTGAGATACGTTTCATTAGAGTAGAAAACCACTACTCATTAAACAGAGGTATTTATTGACTTTATCTGTGTAGGTACTAATGCCAAGTGGGGTGGGTTGGTCTGGTGACTGGTTTTAATAGTAAAAACCTTTTCATCTTGCTTAATTATCCTTTTTATTAGTTTTGACTTCAAGTTCCAATTTCAAATGTCAGCATCTCAAAGGATTCACATTTGTCAATGGTTGTTTAAACAATGGCATTCCACAAAGTTAATTGATGTTTTAGCACAGATGGGGGCAGAAAATTGCAGTTGTTTTCCTGCAGTAATGTAACACTTGAACTTTGGCAGCAGTACCCCCAACTCCAAAGTTACCTCCCAGTGCCAGGTTTTTGGACTTCTTAGTCTCTGTTGGTTTATCTGTAGCTTCTAGTTTTTCTATGTTGAACAAGTGTTGCTTTTATAATAGTAAAAATAATTAACCATTAGCATTAGATGTATTAACTTTAATGACTGTAATAGTAAATTTGGCCTAAGATGAAGCGGTTTTGTGGGAATAAATGATAGATGTATGGAGTTTTCATTGTAGTTGTTAGGTTTTGTCTCTTCTCAGAGAAAAATGTTAATTATGGAATAGGCTGGAACTGGTAAAGGGAACTGATTTTAGTTTTATAATGACAATCTTTCGTTAATTGTATATAAACAGATTAGGAGGAGAGGCTTTTTTTTTTTTTTTTTTTTTTTTTTTTTTTTTTTTTTTTTTTTTTTTT
>NW_020172776.1:1401185-1450802 GCF_003031525.2 Neophocaena asiaeorientalis asiaeorientalis | reverse complement strand
AACCCAGGGAAAGATTTTTTTTTTTTTTTTTTTTTTTGGCTGTGTCGCACGGCTTGTGGGATCCTAGTTCCCCGACCAGGGATCGAACCCGTGGCTCCTACATTTGAAGTGTGGAGTCTTAACCACTGGACCACCAGGAAAGTCCCAGGGAACTGATTTTAAATCATGTTACATTATTTGACCACATTTTGTTTTGGATCAAAATGGAGATATTTAATATCAGATGGACAGTCACTAAGAGCTAGATCATGCGATGCTAATCATACCTGAGCCCCAGCCAGACACAGCGCAGAAAATTATTATTGATATTTCTCTTTTGAGGGACGGGTAGAGGGACTAGAGAAGGGGCAGAAGAGATAATAGATGAATATTTGTGTTTGTATGCATAATTTTAAATCCAGAGTGATAAATAATTACTAATCAAGAATCCTCTTGTTTGGTGGTTCTTTTGTGTTTCTGGTACACAGGCTACTTGTACGAGGGCAAAGGCAAATAGAGCATTCCCCACAGTTTGCTGCTGGCCACCAGAAAAAAAAAATCTCAAAGCCGCATTGTGTTGCCACCAGAAAAAAAAAAATCTTTGCCTGGATAAAAATGGTTACATATTAAATGACTATTTAAACTAAAAGATTTAAAATAATGCTTTTAAATGACCTAAATTTTAGCTCAGTGTTCTTTATAAAAATATGAGAGTTTATCATTTCTTTCAATAAATTTGTGTCTGTAAAATGATGCTCAGTAGGACAGAAGACTGACCCTTTTCCAGAAATGTGAAATCTTGAATCTAAGCAAAAAGAAATTGTAATTAGTTCAGTTTTATTGGTTTGGAATTTGTAATTATTTGGAGAAGGGTTTGGTTTGTCTTTTCACACACTCCTGCAGTTGTAGCATTATAAGGAGTCTTCCTGAAAGAATGCATGCCTTTCAGACACTTTTTAAAAAATATATATTTATTTTATTTATTTATTTTTGTCTGCGTTGAGTCTTTGTTGCTGCGCTTGGGCTTTCTCTAGTTGTGGCAAGCAGGGGCTACTCTTCGTTGCAGTGCGTAGGCTTCTCCTTGCAGTGGCTTCTCTTGTTGCAGAGCATGGGCGCTAGGTGCACGGGCTTCAGCAGTTGTGGCACGAGGACTCAGGAGTTGTGGCTTGCGGGCTCTAGAGCGCAGGCTCAGTAGTTGTGGCACACGGGCTTAGTTGCTCCACGGTGTGTGGGATCTTCCCGGACCAGGGCTTGAACCCATGTCCCCTGCATTGGCAGGCAGATTCTTAACTACTGCACCACCAGGGAAGTCCCTCAGACACTTTTTTCAACAAAGCTGAGGAATACCAAACTTTAACTCTTTAAATTTACAATTGATGTCATTAGCACAGAGCCACAGTTCCTTATCTGAAATTCTTGGGGCCATATGTGTTTTGGGGTCGAATTTTTTTGATTTTAAAAAAGTAACCTGGTTCATACAGCTGTGTTTTTTACCCCCTGTCCCTCCCCTCCCAGGGGAGTCTGAGGCAGCACCCTATAATCTAATACACTGATATTTCTGCAAAAAAATGTATGGCTATTCAGAGTAATTGGGACAAATAGAGACCATAAGTACCCTCATGTCAGTTCAGATCATGTTTTACTTCCAAGTGAGTATTGATGCCATCTTATAAAAAAACTTTGGGTTTGGGATTCCAAATTTGGAAATAAGGAACTGTAGATTTATATGTGAATATTTTGCTTTCTGTTTCTTAGTGAACAATATTTTTAAGGTACATTTTTCTTTATTAGGTAGCGTACCTGCTTCATGTTTTCAGTAAATGTGATATTTGGCTATCATACTGATCTACCCTAGATTACTCAGCCAGACCTCCTTTTGCTGGGTGTTTGAATCGCAGGCTGTGTTATGCAATGTAAATAATATATCTGTAGACATCTTTTTTTGCTGTACGCGGGCCTCTCACTGTTGTGGCCTTTCCCGTTGCGGAGCGCAGGCTCAGCGGCCATGGCTTACGGGCCCAGCCGCTCCGCGGCATGTGGGATCTTCCCAGACTGGGGCACGAACCCATGTCCCCTGTATCGGCAGGCGGACTCCCAACCACTGCGCCACCAGGGAAGCCCAGGACCCAGGTTCTTTAATACTCAACTATACACTGGGCTCATTAAATGAATGACAAGGAATTTGGTTTGGCAAGAGCCTAGGAATTGTAGAGGAAAGTCCCAGAAGATAAGGCTGGGAAAGAATGGGGAATGGAAGGTTTGAGTGCCGAGTTAAGAAGTTTGCATGTGATTTAATAGGCAATGGGAAGATATCAAGGATGTCTGAAGTGTGCCTTAAAAAATTGTGACTGGGTTGCAGAGGGAAAGAAAGAGGAGGAACATCAATTACGGAGGTCTTGGCTGAGAGCCGGGGTAGATTTGAGGCCCAGCAGTGGAAGTGGGAAGGAAGGGGTAGATGTGAGACATTTCAAAGGACAGACTGAGGGAAGTCTGGCAAGTGATGCGTGTGGACAGTGACATGGAAACAGATGATGCTTATGCCTGGGGACAGCATCTAAATAATTTTTGAACTAGGAGCCCCACATTTTCGTTTTGTACTCAGCCCTGCAAATGATATAGACAGTCCTGGATGGTGCCACTGACAGGACCAGGGGCATATGGGGGAGGAGTTGACAGGGAAAGGCTGACTCAGATGTTAGACATATGAGTATGAAATGCCAGCAGGACATCAGGGGATGATGTTAAGCAGATAACTGGACACGTAAACCTGGAGCCTCAGAGTGGAGCTGAGGCTGGAGGTAGAGCTTTGGAAAGAGCCCATCTCTTTATGAGGAATGTGATGTTATCATAGAAACTGAGAAATTCTGTCTCAAGAAG
This sequence comes from Neophocaena asiaeorientalis asiaeorientalis, assembly GCF_003031525.2. Classification (NCBI taxonomy): domain Eukaryota; kingdom Metazoa; phylum Chordata; class Mammalia; order Artiodactyla; family Phocoenidae; genus Neophocaena; species Neophocaena asiaeorientalis. The sequence goes on along the minus strand of NW_020172776.1, from coordinate 1,447,946 downwards.
CCCCAGGGGCTGCTCCTAGGTAGCTTAGTTGGTTTCCATTGAAATCATCTTATTTAAAAGTAACAACACTTCATCCTTAAAAAAAAATCTTTCCAGCATTTAGATTTCTCTAATTCAGATTTGCAACTTTCCAAAGGTCAGATTGTATTTTTTACTGTCATTGTCTTAAGTATTTCCAAAACTTAGTCCTAAGACTTGTTTTTTTTTTTCTCCCTTTAGTTTTATGTGGCCTCTGAGACTATCTGCATTTACTGTTTCTTGCATTCACTGTATGATTAATTAAACCAGTCTGTAAGTCTTATTTTCAAGATGTTCTAGACCAAGAGCCTGTGGGAGTGGCTTAGAATCATTTCAATTAATTTATATATTTCTAATTTAAATGTAAAGTATTGATAGTGGTGGAAAACTTGTTCAACAGGAAGATGTTATCTTGTAGATCAGCCATCACAGAGTTTAGGAACTGAGTCAGCTACTCAGTTCCTCAGTTGTAGCAGTGAGACTCAAGTAAGATAAAAGAATGTCAAAGTGCTTTGGATGCACAACAGATATGTCAGACACTCTTGTTACTGAGTAGGTTGGCACAGTCCCTGTATGTGGGCGTGTGTGTTGACTCACGTGCTGTGCTGTAATCTCTCAGAATTCAGGTTCTGAATTGCTCTCTTGTGATTGAAGCCCAGCTGAAGGTGCTGGAAGTGCAGTGACCCTGGAGGAAGAACCAGTAAAAGCAGGGGGTGGGTGAAAGGGAATTGATGATTGTGCAAGAAGAGGGTATCTGCCTTATTTCATAAGCCAAGACACCCCTACCCCCTACCCTTCCTTCCAGTAACTGTTTCATCTTTTAGTACCTTTTGGCTTCACTTGCAAGGTCTGTATTAAAGCACATGTCAGGGTTTAAGGCAGTGTTTCGACCATGCTTGTCTACTGTTGTGCTTGTGGGGTTGAACGCAAGTACTGGCCTGATGACAAGTCAGTTTGATATCCAGTGATCATGGGGAGGGGAGGCAGAGGGAAGGCCAACTCAAGTATTTTTTCCTCAGAGTTTGAGAAACAGAAGCCATATAGTCTTTTAAATCCCATGCCAACACACCAGAGAAATTTGCTAATACCAAAGGTCAGGAATCACGAAAGAGCAATGTATGTTTTTTGGTGTTGACTTGAAAATACACTGTTTTGTATAACTTAGTGTTCATTATGTGTATGCTATTATAATTAGTTGCTATACATGGTAGTTTTTTTTTGTAGCTTTGATTAGGAAACAAATATTGAGACACTTAAAGCAAAAGGCAGACTATTATTATTTTTTGGAAAAAAATCAGATAAAAGTAATGCTTAATCCAATTAAACTGTCTCTTCCTCTAATTCATCTTGATGACTTTGGGTGTCTGGTGGCAACTGAGAATGGGTTATGGAAAAATGTCAAGGCAATGTAACCCCTATTATTTATGGTCACTTAAGAGGATAAATTAATCACCAGCCACTAATCTTTGGATAATTACTCTGTTTAGCTGGAAATATCCTTAATTTCTGGAAAGCAAGTCAGTGAGTTAGTGGAACTGTCATAATTAATCAGCCTTTGTAAGACTAATTATAAGTGAATGGAAACTAGTTGCCTTCACCCTTTTCTCCCCTGCATTATAGCATGATCATTCTGTAACTCTGGAAACTGTATGTGGAACCACAGGGAACATACATTAACACACTATCTTGTGGTTTTTAATACACTATCTTGTGGTAAGCATTCATAGGTTTACCCCAGCTAAGGATTCACAGAACTGCCTTAACAGGTTAAGGCTTGCAACTTGTGTATGTATTTCTGGTTACTAGGACTAGACAAGAATTTTTTTTTTAAGATTTTTTTTTTGATGTGGATCATTTTTAAAGTCTTTATTGAATTTGTTACAGTATTGCTTCTGTTTTATGTTTTGGTTTTTTGGCCACGAGACATGTGGGATCTTAACTCCCCAACCAGGGATTGAACCTGCACCCCTTGCATTGGAAGGCAAAGTCTTAACCACTGGACCACCAGGGAAGTCAAATTGTTAGGATTAGGCAAATTGATAACATTATAAAATTGGTTTGAATATAGATTGTTTAGGAAGTGAGTCTTTTGCTGACAGCAGTTCCATTTATTTATGCCTTAAATATTTTGAAGGAGTCAACATAAACTACTGTATTTATTAGGTGCTAGTGGTGGGATGGGAATAAAGAAAAGTACACATTTCGATCCCAAGGGAATAAAATAAGGAGGAAGTCCTTGTCTCATGTTTTCCACATGGGTATAGTGTCTCAAAGACAGACCAGTGTTCACCTTTTGGAGTTTGAGGTCTTCATTCAAGAGGTTCCCAAAGAACCTTTTTGAGAGTCAATGAAATTGCTATGCAGGTGGAATCAGAGACATACTACTTATTTATCACAATCAGGATACTCCCATTTTGATAATAATAAAATTCACACACTTAATTGTTGCCTTGATAAGGTTTCTGGAAATAAAACAGAATTCTATGTATCGTTTCCAGTCAGTTAGAGAAGGATTTGTATTATTATGAGAAACACAATACTCTATATAGGACTGAATTACCATAGAACTAAAATATGAATTAGGACTGTGGAAAACAAATGCAGACACAGAAATCTTTAGTAGAATGCATTTTATTTTTTATTTTAAAATATTTTTTATTTTAAAAATTTATTTATTTTTGGCTGCTTTGGGTCTTCGTTGCTGCTCATGGGTTTTCTCTGGTTGTGGCGAGCAGGGGCTACTCTTCGTTGCGGTATGTGGGCTTCTCATTGCGGTATGTGGGCTTCTCATTGCGGTGGCTTCCCTTGTTGCGGAACATGGGCTCTAGGTGTGCAGGCTTCAGTAGTTGTGGCATGCGGGCTCAGTAGTTGTGGCTCGTGGGCTCTAGAGCACAGGCTCAGTAGTTGTGGCACATGAGCTTAGTTATTCCACGGCATGTGGGATCTTCCCGGACCAGAGCTCGAACCTGTGTCCCCTGCATTGGCAGGCACATTCTTGAGCACTGCGCCACCAGGGAAGTCTCTAGGATGCATTTTAGAAGACTCACTTTAACTTTTGAAAGTCAGCTTTATTGAGGGATAATTTACATATGATAAAATTCACCATTTTAAGTCTACAATTTGATGAGTTTTGACAAATGTATAAGGTAATGTAATCACCACTGCAGTCATGACACAGGGCCTTCCATCACCCCACGATGTTGCTGCATGCCCCTTTGCAGCCAGTCTATCCCTGGAACCTCTGCCCCTGACAACTGTTGATCTGCTTTCTGTCACTATAGTTTTGCTTTTTCTAAAATTTTCTATAAATGGAATCCCACAGTATGTTTTCTTTTGTGTCTAGCTTTCACTCAGCATGGTGTTTTTGAGACTCTACCATGTCGTTGCATATGCAGTTGGCCCTCCATATCCATGGTTTCTCTATCCTGGGTTCAACCAACCACAGATAGAAAATATAAAGAAAAAAAATTCCAGAAAGCTCCAAAAAGCGGAACTGTAATTTGCCACATGCTGGCAACTGTTTACATAGTATTTACATTAGGTATTATAAGTAACCTGTTACTGAACCAAATTGGGTCTGCCGGAGGCAGGTCGTAAAGCCAATCCACTGACACTGGGTTGTGGTGAAAGAGAGCACAGTGTTTATTGCAGAGGCTTAAGCAAGGAGTCTAGGACAGCTTGTGTCAAAACGCCTGAACTCCCCATGGGTTTCAGCGAAACATTTTTAAAAGCCAGGTGTGGGAGGGGAGTCCCAGGGTGTGTGATCAGCTCATGTACAACTCTCTGATTGGTTGATGGTGAGGTAACAGGGCAGGGTCACAGGGGTTAACATTATCAATCCTCAGGTGCCATTAGGTCTGGGGGCTACATGCTCATGGTCAAGTAGTTAATTTCTTCCATTTGGTGGTGGCTTTAGCATCTGTAAAATAACTCAGGAAATGTGTGTCAGACACTATTATCTGCACTTCAGAGAGGAGCTAAAGCAGAGGATATGGGGGAGAGATCTGTCCCGGGAAGGCCCCAGAGGGTCCTGCTGGGTTACAACCTAGAGATGGTTTAAAGTATGTATACAAGAGGATGTGAATAGGTTATATGCAAATACTTCGTCACTTTATATAAGGGACTTGAGCATCTGCAGACTTTGGTATCTGCTGGGTTGCTGGAACCAACTCCTCTTAGATACTGAGGGACAACTGTGCTGGCAGTTCAGTCCTTTTTATTGCTGAGTAGTATTCCGTTGCATGCCTGTACTACAATTTTTTATCCATTCACATGTTGATGGACATTTGGGTTGTTTCCAGCTTTTGCCTGCTATGAATAGTGCTGCTATGAGCATTTGCGTGCAGGTCTTTGTGTGGACATATGTTTTTGTATCTCGTGCACCTTATTTTAATTTTCATTTTATTCTATAAGCTTACCTGTGTTTTTTAATTTAACAAGAGGATAATACTATGTATTTTTGTGTGTGTACGTGTGTGTGTGTGTGACTGAATGAGGAGGTGAAATAGTATGCAAGGACTCTGGAAAGGCAGGTTTTTCACTTGGGTGATTTTAGGTGAATGGTGGTACTGCCAATCAAGAGAAGTCAAATATGGCTGAGATTTTCTATTTTTAAAAAAAACTGAAGAGGGTCCATTGAAATGAGTCATTGGGAAATCACTGATGTCTTCAGCTAGCGTACACTCATTGGCCTGGGTGTGCAGGGAGTGGAGCAGTGACTGGGAGGTAGGGATGGTGGTGCAAGCTTAGAAGTGAGAAAGTGGAGAAATAGGGTGGTAGCTAGAAGAGGATTAGGGTCAGGGGTGGGGGGAATAACAATTTTTTTTTAAACATGGGAGTAGCTTGAGGAGAAGGAGCCTGTACAGAGGGAGAAGGTCAGGTTACCGAGTGGCTAGTTGATGGAGTAAGATTCATGAGCAGGTCACAGATGCGGGAATTCAGAGCACAGCTGCTGCTGCTGGTGAGGGGTGGGGGCAGTGCATTTGCCAGAGATGCCACCTATTGAGGACCTGGAGAGGGGAAAGTAAGAACGGAAACAAATGGAGGGGTAGGGTTGGTGAGGATCAGGAAACTGAGGGGGCCTTTGCTTCCTCTGAGAAGGAGGGTATGTGTTAAGCATAACATGGGATTTAACAGCAGATTTGAGAGAGTGGCAAAGGTTTGGGAGCTGATTACTGTTAAGGAAAAGGATTGAGAAGAGTTCTGAGAACTGAACCGAGATTGGAAATATTGGAAATTGTGCATTTATAGTGAAACCCGTTTCTAAGGTTGTGGCTTTTTTTTCTTTTTTTCCTTCTTAGCTGTGCTCTACAGGCTGTGTGAGCAGAGCAGGTGAACTGAACAATTCAGTAAGGTTAGAAGAGAATTGAAGCAAAGTAGTTTCACATTTTCTGTCTGCTTTCAGCTGTGTGCTGCATGGCTTTCTCTTCTCTCCACCTTTTATGCACCATTCTGAGATGCGGAAGTACTCACGTGCTCTAAGTCTTTGGTGAAGTTGATTCAACATTTAACAACCTAATACGATTTTTAAATGCTGTTTATTTTATTGTAGTAAAACATATATAACAAAATCTATCGTGTTAACCACTTTTAAGTGTACACTTCAGTGGCATTAAGTACATTCACAGTGTTGTGCATCCATCACCACTGTACCACAGTTTAAATTTGAAGCATGACTATCATCTCTTTTCCTCCCTTTCTATCACTTCTGATTTATAACTTTAACATAGTTCTTTACTGGGTAGACTATTTGTATTTTTGAAATTGAGGTAGTGATAACAGTATGTACTGAGCTTAACTTTGGCAGGTGCTGTGCAAGGCACAAATTGTGGCATTAGCTTTCTCTCTGTTTGGTTGTAATTATGTGTTAATGTCTGTCTTCCTTACTAAATGTATAAGGCCCATGAGAGCGGGGGCTATCTATGTCTGCCTTGTTTACAATTATATCTCTACTGTCCAGCACAGTGCTTGACACATAGTGGGCATTCAGTGAAGTTTTTGAACAACTGAAAGTCCTTCACTGAGAGGATTTATTTGTTTAATAAGTTCTTTCTGAATGCTTCATATGAAGTAGGCAAAACTTGTATTCACTCATTAATACAGATTATACGGCATGGCACTTTCCAATGTCTAGTTAATGAGTAAAAATCAAAAAGGGTTTATATTTGCAGGTTCACCATGGAAGGTATTAGAGCAGACTGTGCATTAAACAAATGGCTGTACAGAATTGACAGCAATAATCCCAAAGCTTGAAGGCTGTGGGTTAATTAGGATAACTTGACAGAAAGTGAGTCAATCAAACTTGACAGTTGAAAGAATGTTCCAATAATTTATGTTCAAATACACATCAAATATGTCAGCAAGTAACAGGAACTTAAGTTGCAGAATGCTCCAAAACACCAGAATACCTGCAGAGTTTATGGCTTACAGAATGTTTTGGAGAAAGAAAATCAGTAAAATGGTTGGGGCTGTTTAGTTCTATTACCTTATACTAAATAAAATACACTAGAGTTTAAAATATTATCTTTCTTACAGGTAAAAAGATATAGTTTATTAATAAATTAATTGAGGAATTCTGTGTTTCTTTAAAGGTACATTTATTAATGAATTCAGTAATACTTTTATTTTTTAAGAAATATGCATAAGTATGGGTGTTTCTGTTAGCTGCTATTAGATAAACTAGTGTCATAAGCTTGTGGTTAAATGGAGATAAAGGGGCAAAATACAACCTAAGTGTTAATTCTTACAGGGATGTATTATATTGCTACTTATCACAGTACGCCTCTGATTCTGGAAGGTAAGGACTCTGTATGTGTGTTTGGCCACTGAGGCTCTTTTTAGAAATAAAATCTGTCTCCATCAAGGTATTTTTGTATCATATGGAAAGAGAAAAGAAAAAGCTATTAGGAACTCTAGTCCTATTATTTTCTTACCTTTTAAAACTCCGAATAAGCTAAAACTGGGGTTTGGCTTCAGGAACCAGTAATGGAAGTTTTCTTACGTCTCATCAGCAAAATCTAGTACGGAGTGATCATCATGGCTTTTCACTGAATGATTGTGCGTGTGTGTCTGTGTGTAGGAGAGCAGACAGACAGACAGTGGACACAGGTCTTCGAGTAGACTTCCTCGAGTAAAGTAATAGAAAGGAGAAACATAAATGAGCAGGGGAGGGGAGTGGAGAGAGGAGGTGGGATGGAGGGGCAGGGAGGAGCAGAAGCAGAGGAAGCAGACTGAGACTGCAGTCCCTGTTGCGTAAATGCCACTTGTTTGTCATCTCTCCGTCCCTGGGGCCTGCCCTGTCCTGATGCTGGTTTTGGGCCCCCTTGGAGTCAGTGAGCAGAGTTGGCTGGGTAAAGGCGGGTGGGGCCTGGGGTCTTAGTGCCTGCTTGGTTGACGTGAGCAGACTGCATCTCCAGCTGGGTTCTGGAGTAGCAACAGCACAGATTTCCAGGGAACAGTTCCTCCTGTCATCGTTTTTTTTTTGAGAGAGAGAAAAAGCATTTTTGTACTTTTAATTGAGCAGCAAGGGAAATAAACAGGTGAGAAGGTGGGCAGAGAAATATGGTGTAATCTTAGTTCTCAAACTACAAAGTACTTTAGTGAAAGAAAGGAACCTAGATTTTATTAGCAACTGACTTTTAAATTTATTCATTAGCAAGAGCTAATTTATTCATTAATTAGCTGTAAAACTGACTTTTAAATTTATTCATTAGTAATAGGAATCTAGCCCTTATGATAGTTTATAGCTTATTGTTCTCAGTAATTAAGCTCTGGTAATTGGTCCTCTAAAAATGCCAAATTCCAACTTAAAGTTTCAAATAAGCATAAATAAAAAATGTCCATATTTGCAGTATCTACACTTTTTTTTGCCCAAGTACCAGGATAGTCCCAGGATTGAAGTGAGGTGATAAAATTTTAATTAAGATGTTAAATCTGATAACCTACAAGGCAAAAATGAACACATTGTGGAATCGGTTCCTCTATCATAAGGGAAAATGTGCTTTTCTCACTGCAGCTTCTTCCAGGTCCTTAAAAGTCCTTAAGAATTCCTCCAGCAGCGAGTGGCCCGGGGAGCCGGGCAAGGGCAGCTCGCTGGACTCGGATGAGGGCAGCCTGAGCAGTGGTACCCAGAGCAGCAGCTGCCCCCCGGCCGGGAGCAGACAGGACGCCCAGAAACACCCCCACGAGGGCCTGGCCAACTTCTCCGACAGTCTCATCAAGGAGAGCGACATTCTGAGCGACGATGAGGAGGACTACCACCAGACTGGGAAGCAGGGCAGCCCTACCACAGACATGGAGATCCAGTTCCAGAGACTGAGGATCTCGGAGGACCCGGACGCTCGGCCGGCTCAGCAGCCGCCCGGCAAGGACGGGCAGCCCAAGCTGGTCCGGGGGGCACTTCTGCGCCATCAGACGAAAAGCCAACAGCACCAAGAGGGACAGGGGAACTCTGCTGAAGGCGCAGATGCGTCACCAGTCCCTGGACAGTCAATCGGAAAATGCCAACCTTGATCTCAGCTCCGTTCTCGAGTGAGAATTCAGCGTCCAGAGCTTAACGTCGGTTGTCAACAGGGAGTGTTTTTATGAAACAGAGAGCCATGGAAAGGCACAATACAGGTGTAATTCAGATATGGGTTAAGTTGCTGATTTCACTTTTAAATTTATTTGATGATATTTATTCTCTTTACCAAGCTGTAAAAGGGGAAATAAGTCACACCTGGGGAGCACACATATGAGAAGTTCAACACTGTGAAAATCAACATCCAGTTGGCTGCCAGCCCCTGAAGTAGCAGCTACAGTCTGTAACTCTCCTTGTCATCCCCTTTTTTCTGATTTTTGCTTGAGTTCTTCTCTGAAATTGTAAGCAAAGTGGTGTGGGTCTTCATCACACATTTTTCGGTATGCATCACAGAGGCTCTTAAAATGTAACACAGAGAGCTGGGTGGGTCGAAGAGTAGGGTCCACATCTGCCAAGCGTAACAGTTTCCCAGTGCTTTCTAATCGCCGAGCTTCAGAGAATAACATTCCAAGCCCTCGATGGCAGTATTTCCTTCGGAACTGAAAGGCATTCTGAACGACTCTCTCCACCAGCCTGAATGGCTGCTCTATCCTGGGCTGGGTCAGGGGGGTGAAAGGCACCACCCCCGAGTCCACCTCTGGTTTGGGGATGAAAGCCTGACCTGGAATTGTCAAGATGTGCTGAACGTCGCAGAGGTACTGGGCCGTGATGGAGAGGCGACTACGCTGCTTGCTTCCCGTACTGGCTGTAAGTCTCTCTGCCACTTCCTTTTGAAAAGTCATCTGGGTTCTGCCATAAGCAGAAGGTCCATTTCTATAAGAAACATTTTCAAGCCATGTGATAATCAGTGGAGTTGATACACTAAAAGGCAGATTTCCAATAATATGTACATTTGGAAGATCATCCTTCCACTGTCTTTTGAGACTTTCTGGAAAAGCCCTTTCTATCTTAAATGTCAAGACATCTCCATGGACAATTCTCAGTTTTCCAGGTGCTGCATCAGAAAGCATCTGTAATCTAGGAATAAATTGACTATCCTTTTCAACCACCAGAAGTTCAGCAACACCGGCATTGAGAATGGATCTTGTGATTCCCCCAGGCCCAGGGCCCACTTCATAAACATAAGCATTTGTCAGACTGCCAGCTTTCCTTACAATTTTATCTGTCAGCCTCAAGTCCAAGAGAAGATTCTGGGATAGCTGCTTCACGGCTTGCAGTCTAAACAACTTAATGATTTCTGGAATCGTGGGTAACGGCAGGAGATGGAAAGTGCTGAGCGTCCTGGAGGCGGCCATGAGCCCCGGCCTGGCCGCACAGGTCTCACGCAAGTCCTTCCCCGCGGTTCCTTCCTCCTGTCATCATTTTTATTCCTGAATCATCATGTTTAGTTATGCAGTTGTCTGCTGTCCCCAGCTACTTACGTATCAAGGAAGCGTCTTCTGTTTATCTTCTTTCCTTCCCTTTTTTTCTTATTTCCATCTCGTTAACTCCTTTTCTTTGTTTTAGCCAAGCACACACATTTGAGCAATAATGGTTGCCATTTTCACTAGCTAGCATAGGACTTGCTCCTTACCTAGAGGACTCCTAATCTTGTGGTATGTAGTGGTGAGTTAAGAACATTTAAAGATGCCGCATACATGTAACAGTATTGGTAAATCTCATAGTATTGGTTGAAAATATGAAGTTGTAGAATGTTTAACATGATACCATTTACATTTCATTAAAAAAAAAACTAAGGAAAAAATACTACCACATTTCATAGAATCTAAAACACTGTTGCTGAGATGCACCCCCATTTTATGTACACTGACGAAGGGGAAAACCTGCAGATTAAATTGTGATGTAGTGCTTTATTGTGGATTGTAAGGTGCATCTCAGTTTTAGAGATATAATATGAAAAGGCATGCGTTTTAGAATTGAATAAGGTAAATATATTTTATTGAAACATGCTTATGTAATAAAAATATAAAAACACGCATTGAAATGATATATAGCCAATTCAGGATATGATTTATCTCTATGAAGCGAGGGAGGGAAACAGATAATGGGGGCACACGAGGGGCTTCAACTCTCTATATTTTTATTTTTTTTAATTTTTTAAAATTTTTATTTATTTATTTTGGTACGCGGGCCCCGCACTGTTGTGGCCTCTCCCGCTGCGGAGCACAGGCTCCGGACGCGCAGGCTCAGCGGCCATGGCTCACGGGCCCAGCCGTTCCGCGGCATGTGGGATCTTCCCGAACCGGGGCACGAAACCGCGTCCCCTGCATCGGCAGATGGACTCTCAACCACTGCGCCACCAGGGAAGCCCTATATTTTTAAATCTAAAGCAAATATTGCAAAACGTTAGATAAAGTTGGTTGGGGACTTCCCTGGTCGCGCAGTGGTTAAGACTCTGTGCTCCCAATGGAGGGGCCCTGGGTTTGATCCCTGGTCAGGGAACTAGATCCCACATGCATGCCGCAACTAAGAGTTCGCATGCCGCAACTAAGAGTTCACGTGCCAAAACTAAGGAGCCCGCCTGCCGCAACTAAGACCCAGCACAACCAAATAAAAATAAATAAACAAATAAATATTAAAAAAAGATAAAGCTGGCTGGTGAGTTCTTATAATTTTATGTATGCTGTAAATATTTCCTATTGAAAAGTATATATTTAGAAGCTACATAAAAAGCAAGTTGCAAAAGCCTATATATATAGTGGATCTTGTTTTACTTTCTAGTATAGTATTGTTGGCCTTCCATGTCTACGGTTCTGTATCTGCGAATTCAACCAACTGTGGATCGAAAATATTCCGGGGGGGAAAAAAATTCCAGGAAGTTCCAAAATGCAAAACTTGCATTTGCCGCATGCCTGGCAACTATTTACATAGTATTTACATAGTATTCACAACTATTTACATAGCATTTACATTGTATTAGATATTATAAGTAATCTTATTTAAAGATTTAAAGTATATAGGAGGATGTACACCATTTTATATAAGGGACTTAAGCATCCCTGGAATTTGGTATCCAAGAGGGGTCCTGGAACCAATCCCCTGCAGGTACTGAGGGACGACTGCATTTGATTTTGTGTTCTTTCAGACTTTTTCCTATATCTATCATACCACAGCAGTGGGGCTTGTTGTTGTTGTTGGAAGGCCAAGGGCTTTCTACATCTCCGTTTTTGTGTATGAATTAAAAGATAATACTGAAGCCCATGCGCCCTAGAGCCTGTGCTCCACAGCAAGAGAAGCCACCGCGATGAGAAGACTGTGCACGACAATGAAGAGTAGCTCCCGCTCGCCGCAACTAGAGAAAGCCCGCGCACAGCAATGAAGACCCAACGAAGCCAAAGATAAATAAAATAAATAAATAAATAAATTTTTTAAAAAAGCCAAATATAGTCACACCACTTAACCCAGAATCTCATTCCTTAGGACCTTGCCTAATGACCCCTAAGAAAAAGCTTTATGCATGAAGATCTTCACGATACCATTACTGTAAAAGAGTAAAACTTTGGAGTCAAATGCCCCCAACTATAGAAGTGGTTAAATAAATGATGTTGATCTACTTTATGAATTATGTTGGAACTGATAATGATAATGACTTCTATGTAGCAACATGGAAAATGTTTGATGGTGATACATAGTCAGGGTGTATCACCCGACTGTGACTCTAAAAATGTGCATGAACATGAACAAAGATGAAGGGAATATGGAGAAACAAACAAGCAATAGTTGTACTAGAATGGTAGAATTTTGAGTGGATTTCTCCCCTCACCATTTGTAAAAAAAAAAAAAAAAAAAATTGTACTTATATTTTTGGGGGAGCCAGATCTTTGAAAGAAAAATTTGACTTTCTAAGAAAATAGCAGATATTAGGATGGGGGATACTAGAAAATGCAAAGTAGTGGCCCTTTTGATGATAAAACTAAAACATTCGAAACCAGCTTTGCTTTAGCAATGCACACATTGATTATTTAAATTTTGTCTTTTTAGAAGTAAGTTGGCTGAGGGCAAGTGTGTGGAAATCAGAATAGTGAAGAGGATTGGTACAAGAAGTGGGAGGATCAGAGCTGATGTGACTAGCTTATTCATTTGCACTACCAAATAAACCAAAATTTTGGACTGTGTCTGCTTTAGTCAATATTTGGTTATTTGCTTTGAAGCTATTTGTTTGCAATAATGCCATTAACATCCTCAACAGAGCCAAAGTCTGACCCTGAGATGGTAGAATCTTAACTAATTTTATCATTTACAAAGAAACTGAAACTTCTGAGGGCATGAAGGACCATTTCTTTTCTCTGTACTTCTTACTTTGATTTTTACATCACCAGTGATTTATGGCTACTAAAAAAAGTCTTATAATTAACTCACAGTTAAGTCATCTTACCATCATAGGTAGAATGAGGCTGGTGATGATTGGGGAGGGAATAGAAAAAGACTAAAGAATTTTAGACATCTAAGGCCTTGCTGACCAGTTAATCCAGCCCCTTCACTTTATATGTAAGTAGATAAATCCCAGGGACTCAGCAATGAACCTGTGTTTTAGGCCTCCAAATTTAGTGCCCTTTCTACTAAACCACAAGGAAAGAAGGAGGGAAAGGGAGAGAGAGCAGAACCAAATTATTGACATTTTAGGGGCCATTTTTTCAGGATGGACAGAACATTGGATATGATGTCATTATTATCTTAACTTATAGTTTTTACGAAGACTACCACTCCAAAACAAAAATAGGTAAAGAACATCAACAGACAACTCACCAAAGAAGAAATACAATATAACACGAAAAAATATGCAATGTCATTGAAGAAATGTAAAATATAAAGTAAATGCATCTTGCTGCCTCAAGGTGAAACATTTACAGATGAACTTTATCATTCAGACCATTGGCCTTGTAGGGCTTCTTGTTGACAATCTACTCTATTTTTAGGAAATTAATTATAATTGAAAAACTGATGCAAACAGTAAAAGGCAAAGTACAACCTGGAAAGTGAATTTCATGAAAGTTGTGGTAGCCTTACACCTCTTTTTATTCATTCACTCAGTCCTGTGTGGCACCCATAGATGATTTAGCCCAGGTGGTTTTGCTGAAGTGGACCACTAGGAAGGAAGCTGTGAAGGGCTCAAAGCAGTTGAGAATAGGTATAATTGAGCACATAATTTTACTTTCCTCTCCTGCCCCACACAACTAGAGAAGCTGGTTTAGATCTGACTAAGGAAATGTCCTCATCCCCACCCAGAAGATACTACAGGGCCCCAGGAGGACGAAACCAGGGAAAGAGAATCATCAAAACAGAACTGGGACCAAAGGCAAGCACAGTAACAGATGTCCTGCTGAAGAAGATGGGGGTGGGGCTTTGCTGTGACTCTGAAGGCAAGTGTGGTTCAGCGAAGCCAAGATCAAGGGGACTGAGTGGGCTGTCTGTCCTTGGTAACCATGTGCCACATCTTCTGAACAGACCTTATCATCTGGGCTAAATCAGCCCAGGAGTTCTGAAAAGAGGATTGAACTTAATATTACTGACACACAGGGACTTCCCTGGTTAAGACTCTGCGCTCCCAATGCAGGGGGCATGGGTTTGATCCCTGGTCAGGGAATTAAGATCCCACGTGCTGTGCAGTACAGCCAAAAAAAAAAAGAAAAATCACCGACACACAAATAGGTCCCCTTAGATTCTAATTGGAAGTAAACAGGGTAAAAGTAGTAAATACTCAATGTTGTTTTCTAAACTAAATTATATATTTTAGAGATGGGCCCAGTCAGACCACATAGAGATGCTTCATTCTTTTTCATCGTCTGTAGCAAGAGTTGACAAATGGGGGCTTCCCTGGTGGCGCAGTGGTTGAGAGTCCGCCTGCCAATGCACGGGAGGCGGGTTCGTGCCCCGGTCCGGGAGGATCCCACGTGCCGTGGAGCGGCTGGGCCCGTGAGCCATGGCCGCTGGGCCTGTGCGTCTGGAGCCTGTGCTCCGCAATGGGAGAGGCCACAGCGGTGAGAGGCCCGTGTACCGCAAAAAAAAAAAAAGTTGACAAATGGTTTTATATCCTAAAAGGGAAAGTTATGGGTCAAAGGGTATGTGCATTTTCCCACACTTTTAAAAATGTTATTTAACAATAAAGTTGCAAGAATAAGAATAGTATAAAGAATTGCTGAAAACCCTTTATCATCTCCTAACATTTTATTCCATTTGCTTTATCATTTGCTCTCTTCTCTCTCTTGTGCTCTCTGTGTCTGTGTGTGTGCATTTACATATACATACATGTATTTGACGAAACATTTTTTCTGAGCCATTTAAGTATAAGTTGAATATATTATTGCCCTTTTCTTTTAAACGCTTCAATGTGTATTTTCTCAAAATAAGGATATCCTCTTATATAGCCACAAGTTATTAACTTCAATAAATTGAACATAGATACAATATATTTCTCTAATATATGCCATCTGAATTTAATTTCATCATTTGACCCAATAATATGCTTTTTGGTATGTATTTATAATTTTAACAAAAATTACCATATTGTCTCCATAGAGGTGGTGCCACTATACATTCCCAAAAGTAGTATATGAGAATGCACAATTTACCCTCAATTGCACTAACACAATTAGTTAACAGCTTTTGACAGTGTGTTAGAAAAAGAGTGGCATTTCATTATAACACGTTTCTCTTATTCTGGGTAAAATTATATTATGGAAAATTGTAATTGGTAATCATTATGGTATCTTATATGGGTAATTTTAATAATAATTATGGATAAGGTTGAGGATCTTTTGTGTTCAGAGAGTCACTTATTTGTATTTCCTTCTTCTAAACTGTCCCTTATATCCTTTGTTTTTCTACTGGGATGTTGGCTTTTTTATTGATTTGTAGGAATTCCTAATTTATTGAGAAGCTCAGCCATTTGTCAGTGATATGAGCTGCAAATATTTTTCCCAGTTTGTCATTTGTCTTTATGGTGTTTTTGTTTTTTTAAAAAAATATTTATTTATTTAGGCTGTGTTGGGTCTTAGTTGTGGCACGTGGGATCTTTAGTTGCAACCTGTGGGATCTAGTTCCCTGACCAGGGATCGAACCAGGGCTCCCTGCATTGGAAGCACGGAGTCTTACCCCACTGGACCACCAGGGAAGTCCCTACAGTGTTTTAAAAATTGTTGCTGTTTGTTTGCATTCGGGACATTTTGAAGTCATGAAGTACTGGCAGGAATATTTTGTATTATATTTAGATTTTATAATCAAATACACAGGTGTGCTTAGATATCAGTAGATATCCTAATATAAGAAAGGAAGAGGCAGATTTTCACCTCTTAGTATAAGGAGTGAGTAAGCCAAATAAAATAGGATGCATTTATTTTGGACTTAAATAATTGCTGTTAACCCCACTGTGCCATGGGTTGTTAACTCTGGCTCTCAGAAAAAAATGAAAAACAGTTATGGTGAAAATATTTAAAGTTGTCTGAAACTTGATCGTATCTAGGCCTTATCTAGGACTTGGAATTTTGGAAACTAAAGAACACTACAAAAGAACTCCATAACCTTACTAGTTTGGAAACCATGGTACTGGTAGGATTTCTGGTCTTTATTATTTTGGA
This sequence comes from Neophocaena asiaeorientalis asiaeorientalis, assembly GCF_003031525.2. Classification (NCBI taxonomy): domain Eukaryota; kingdom Metazoa; phylum Chordata; class Mammalia; order Artiodactyla; family Phocoenidae; genus Neophocaena; species Neophocaena asiaeorientalis. The sequence goes on along the minus strand of NW_020172776.1, from coordinate 1,431,836 downwards.
TGTCTTCCTTCAAATATTTTATGTATCCACACTCATAATTTCCATGATAAAGGAATTTCTTTTAAAGCTGATTAGGGGCAGTTCTTTTTAGATTTTTTTTTTTATGTGGACCATTTTTAAAGTCTTTATTGAATTTGTTACAATATTGCTTCTGTTTTATGTTTTGGTTTTTTGTTCCTGAGGCATGTGGGATCTTAGCTCCCCTACCAGGGATCGAACCTGCGCCACCTGCATTGGAAGGTGAAGTCTTAACCACTGGACCACCAGGGAGGTCCCATAGGGGCAGTTTTTAAATATGTAGCTGGTTTAAATCATTAAGTAGTATTAAGGGGAACATCCATCATAGAAATTAACTTAAAATATTTAGAAATATTAAAAATATGGTCACAACTGTATTGCTTGCATCTGTCTCTATAAATGCTGATTTGCACATTTTCATATTGCAGAATCACACTGACATTCAGAGAAAGATGCCGACATTGTTCTTCCAACATCTCTAGTTTGGGTTTCATGAAGCATTTCTTCCATTTCTCCTTTTCCTCTGTGTAATACTTTCTCAGATTCTTGGAAAAATGATCAAGACATTTTGCTCTGGGTCTACTTATAATCACTGGCATAATACCAGTGTGAAATTTTTCTTGAATTCACTTTCAGATTTTTCATCATTAGTGTATAGAATGCCAACATTGTTTTAAAGTATACATAAGTACATGAAAATGGGCCCGTGCACCAGAGATTAGAGTTGAGACATGTTAGTTTTCCTACATGTCACTGTTTTACAGATTTAACTTAGTTTAATTTAGGGCCAGATAACTCTGGCAGCGTTTGCATTTTCAATATGTTTCTCTGCACTTATAAAATGGGCCCGTGCACCAGAGATTAGAGTTGAGACATGTTAGTTTTCCTACATGTCACTGTTTTACAGATTTAACTTAGTTTAATTTAGGGCCAGGTAGCTCTGGCAGCGTTTGCATTTTCAATATGTTTTTCTGCACTTAAGAGTTCCGCAACGGGAGAGGTCACAACAGTGAGAGGCCCACGTACCACAGAAAAAAAAACAAAAGAGTTGAGTTTCTATACCGTATAAATTTCATACCTTAAATGGAAGTAAAGTAAAATGCCAATAGGAATCTGTTATTGTGTGTATATCTCCAGTCCAAAATTACTAAAAAAGGAAAAGCAACATATAATGTTGGATTTGTATTTTTTCTTTTATAATAGTGTTTATTTATTTTTACTTGTTGACAGTTTGCTTTATTTATTTATTTATGGCTGTGTTGGGTTTTCGTTTCCGTGTGAGGGCTTTCTCTAGTTTTGGCAAGCGGGGGCCACTCTTCATCGCGGTGCGCGGGCCTCTCACTATCGCGGCCTCTCATTGCGGAGCACAGGCTCCAGACGCACAGGCTCAGTAATTGTGGCTCACGGGCCCAGTTGCTCCGCGGCATGTGGGATCTTCCCAGACCAGGTCTCGAACCCGTGTCCTCTGCATTGGCAGGCAGATTCTCAACCACTGCACCACCAGGGAAGCCCCGGATTTGTATTTTATATTATAAATCTATCAGACATAAAACTCCCCTTTCAAATTGCTATAAACATTTCTAAACACTCTCAGTTTCTTTAGTTATCTTGTCGTGAACTGGTAATAAGTAGCTGATGGACCAGCACCCATCCATGAACCATTTTAAGCACTGGTCTTGGTAACTTTAACTTATGCTGTGTGCCAACAGGTACTGTAGTTCACTTGACAACCTTTTTGGAAAGAGGATGGCCATCATATCATAGTGATGATTATTAGTATTTGAACAAGATATTAGAGTTGTTGCAATCATTGCAGAATGGTTAATTTTTTTTTTTTTTAAGAATTGGTGGGACTTCCCTGGTGGTCCAGTGGTTAAAGACTCCGAGCTTCCAATGCAGGGGGCGCGGGTTGGATCCCTGGTCGGGGGAACTGGGATCCTGCATGCTGTGCAGAATGGCCAAAAAAAAAAAAGAAAAAGGAAGAATTGATTTGACAAAATCTATCTTAAGATGTCAGGGTTATTTTTACTCTTTAGAACTTCTGGTATAATCTGAGCCACTCTGAAACACAGCTTATCTTGTGGGGAATAATTTTTTAAATTGTGTGTGTGTGTGTGTGTGTGTGTGTGTGTATGTATGCAAGTGGGAGTTTTGTTTTCCTAATGGAAAAAATATAAAGTGATTAATCAAATATTTCTATTCATTTATTTATTTATTCAAAGTGTATATGGAATGTTTATTGCCAAGTGATTTTGTGTATGCAATACGACCATCTTCTTAAACCTCCAGTTTAAATGAGTCACAGGTCAAATAATGACCTGGCAAACAGAATGACACACATGCTTCCCTCACTCTGTTGGAGGAGTTGAAGCAGTCTGATTACCCTGCAGGCCCGGATTAGTTTAATTCTTTGGCACCAGCATTATCAAGATTTCATTGTATTTGGAAGAACATATTTTTTAGAGAAATTGTGTTGTTATTCCATTTCCATTTAAAGCGTAGTTGAAGGAAACTTCGTGGAAAGCTACAGACTAGCCTCCTTTAAAATTTTTTTTCATGTTATAGCAAGGAATCAGGCAGGGCTGGCTTCCTGGACATGTGGCCTGTGCAGTCCCAAAGGGCTCTGTGCTCAGAAGGGTTCTGTGCTTGGTTTAATGTTTTGCTGTCAGCATCTTGAAATTCTTGATAATTTTATATTTGATCTTATTTTGTAAATGAGGTCCAGTGGGACAGTGGAGCCTGTGCTGGAGGTTTGGGGCCTTGGCTCATGTGCAGTTCTACCTTTCCATATCCCTAGGCCCTGTTCTGCTTCCCCTTCCAACCAGTGGCCATGTCCACTGCTACCCTTCACCTGGGGTGCTGACTGGCTCATGTTGGGGAGGAGGAGGCCCATGTTCTGCTGTCACCCTCTACCTCCTGCTGGGGCCTGGGTACAAGTTCGGGGAGGGTTGGGGTCAGGTGCCTACGTCTCGCAGCGTTGTGGGGAGTGGTGACAGCCAACCCCACCCCAGGCTGGCAGCACGCTGACACGTTTGGTGTGTCCGCCTCTAGCTCGCCCCCAATCCAGGTGTCTACTCTGTCCAGGTGTGAAGGTTTAAAACCCCTTGGGTGTCCCTTAGCATGGATTGCAGTGACTGGCCAATGGGCAGGAGAGACGCCTGGCTCTATTTCCCCACAGCCTTGGTCTGGTTGGTGGTCAGAAGAGAAAAGCCAGCAGCCATCAGGCCTGAGCATATGCTTGCAACACTGCCCCGCTTCCCCACCCGCCCCTGAGAGTCCATGCTCTTCCCGTGAGAACCCTTGTGCCCAGAGGAGTGCTGTTGCTTTGGCTGCACGCACACAGCACCTTCTCTTCTTCCTTCCAACCTTCTTGAGCCTGGCTTGAATTGGTCTCTTCTGGCTAGCTCCAGGTACCTTCTGGGGATGGGCTGTGAAATGTAAATTGTGTAATTTCAGTGATTCTACATATGAGTTAAACATTCTTATATTTGCATTTAAGCCTGGCATTGCACAGCATAAAGATAGTTATTAGCATGAATTTTATCATTAAAACTTTTTATTTTTCTTTACTGTGACTGCACAGTTTCAGTGGCCTCTGTTGATTTGTTTCAGATAGAAAGGTAAGCTCTCTTCAAGTTGGATCATACAAACATGAAATCTAATGTGTGATGAAACGGACCTGTGAAGCTTTTTGGTCAGAAGAGTAGTTCCCCTGAATTTACTATATTCCCACTGTATATAGTAAATTCTGCAGGAACACATCTTTACTATACTAAGCAGGTGGTTTTTACGTGAGCATGTAATGCCAGGAATGATTTCTGCTCCAAATTAAGTTTCCTTCCTGTCCCCCTGTCCCTGTGCCTGTCAACGTCCTGGTTTCTCACTTTGGGAGCCCATGGGGTTTTTGACCATGGCTTGCCCTTACGGTTGCTTGTGAGTCTCTTGGCCTTGATAGATACGGCCCTTCGCTCATGCATTCCCCTCATTGACAGCCTCCCGTGTCTTGCTCTTATATGTCCTAAACCTGGACCTGACTCTGCCCCTTTGCTTCAGTCTAGTCTGCTTCTTGGTATTCCCTAGAAACCCACATCAGTTGCATAGACAAAGGAGATGATTTGGGATTTTTAAAGATGGAACCCAATACGCTGTCAGAAAGGAGTTGCGATCCTGGCTGGACTGGGTCACTGATTTTGCAGGCAAGAGAAACTTTAATGCTTGTTGGACTGTGCACCAGTGAGAACTCCCTTCTCCGCAGTGGCTGGCTGGGGAGGAACTCTGGCCTTCTGCCTCACTCTGCTCTGATTGAGATCATTCAGGTGCAGCACTTCTATGCAGACATAACGCCTGGTTTAGGTGAGAGCTCTTGTTGCCCGGTTCTTGTCAAGTTCTTAGCACACTCAGCACAGCTTCTGCTTCCCCGAGAGAATTGGTGGGTTCTTTTTAGGCTGTTTGCTGGGTTGGATTCACCCTCAGTTGCTGACCATTGCCCATCTCCTGGGAGAGGAGTGCTGAGCATAATGACTAGATACTGCTGTTGGTATTTTATTTACTACCAGTTCTTCATCACTGAGAATCATTTCATTTAGAAAATAAACATTGCCTCACCTGTTCGTGGCATAATATTTTTCACCTTTGCCTTTTACTCACATGTTGCATATTAACTTTCCTTCTGAAAAGATCAGCATGATCTTGGAGCTGGTGTGAGCTGGATCTTATTACTCCCCACGTGTGTGTTTTTATCTTCAGGCGTTTCTTCGGACTCTAGCCCATTCCTCCCACCTGTCCCCATCCTAGCAGGCTGATCTCTGCCTGGTTCCACAATAACTTTGCTTCTGGATTTTTATCTCTTCTTCTTCAAAGAAGTCTCTTCAGATTACTACAGTGTAATGGAACCCTTTCCCTTTCAGCCTCTGGATTAATTATTTATTCACTTGTGTAATTCATGCCCACGCTCACGTATGTGTTAGTGTTGCTCTGAGACTGTTGCTCCCTCTGGAGAAGGATCTGTGTCTGACAGTCTCCTTCCTCGGTGTCTAATTCAGTGAGGATTAAATCAGGGAGACCTCCTGGCTGAGGCTCACTGCCCCTCAGTTACTTGGTTCACTGTTTGGACCCCAGAATCAGGAGTTGGCGGTAACTTCGTCTGATTCTGTTGTATTCCAATAGACTAACAACCAGTAAAAGTTCCTAAATATTCTGATATAGGTCTAAGGGGCAAATAGGAATCGGAGCTTCTCATCAGAGATAGTTTCCCTGGGGTGCTGGATTTGTTTTTGTCCTTCTTCATACTAACTTCTGTGACCCTCAGCTCGAAGGGTCCTTTCTCACCTAAATGCCCTCCCGAAAGGAGGCACCAACATTCATTCATCAGAAAAAGAGCAGTATAGTTTCTGTTGTGTTACCATCAGAGAGACACTGGCTTAAATCCCACCTCCTCCCTCCCTTTGTTTCCTTTTTAAATCTCCAAGAAGGCCCAGAGTTGGGGGTCAGGACTGGATGAGAAGAAGCAGGAAAGTTAGCCGGTCAGAGGTGGGAAAAAGCCATGGGCTCCAGGGCTCTACTCCAGGACACACTGACAGGAAGCAGTAGGGCAAACCAAACACCCTGAGGTCCTAAGAGAAAATTGGTCTAAGTCCAGGGTGACCTCATCCTCAGACATAAGATGGAGGGGTTCTTGATTAGCAGTGGGCTTTGTAGTTGCCATGAAGTAAGTAAACTTTGGGTGGTGGGATTGGCCATAGAAATACAGAGGGCCCTATGCTTTCAGCTCTTAAGTTAGGGCCTTTTATCTGCTCATTCTGAACCTAATTATTCAGGGTTGGTTGATGGCTGAGAAATAGACTTTTGTACTTATAGCTTGAAAAAAAAAAAACCACTTTAAAAGTTTTTCAATTTCCCCAGTAGAGTGCTTTTCCTTCGTTGAATCCCTAAAACTTTATTCTGGCTTTTGGGTTATTGAGTGGGAGTGGCAGAGAGTGATAATTTTTAGTGTGATCTTTAGTATGATGTAAAAATAAATCTCTGAAGACATGAAGTAGGAAATGTTCCTTACAGACTTTCTATAGGGAAAACAAATGTTTATAAACTCTGCTTATCAACTGTTTTTCCTACCTCTGCAGTTTCATCCATTGATAACTGTCAGAGTTCAGTTCATTGTGCGGTATCTGGAAATTTTCCTCACTGTCAATTAGTAAGACTTTGAATTATAAGTGTGCTCATGTGCCCGTGGCACAGAAAGCCAAACTCTGACAGCGGGTGTCTGCAGCAAAGTGAGGGAGGGCTTAGTGCAGGGCGCCAAGCAAGGGAGTGTGAGACAAGCCTCAGATCTGCTTCATCATGGTCTTAGAGTTGGGGATGTTTCAAAGGGGAAGAACAGAGAAGCTGGGGTTCCTCATCGTCTTGTGACATCTCTGTGACATTTCTCAATTGTGGTTTCGGAGTCAGGATGTCTCCGGTTTACATATCTCTTGCCAGGTGGTCTTTGAGCTCACCTGGTCCTGGAGAGACAACGAGAGTTTGTACTTTAATGATAATACCGACAACAGCAATTTTAGTACATTAACGATGTTATCTACAACAGCAACCTTAGTCATCGGACTCTGCTTGATTAGTGTTCAGTTAGCACAGGACTGAGTTCAGAGGGGACAAGAAAGGGAATAAAGTTTTGGATAGAGAGAGTAGTTATAAACTTGGTAAGGGAACTCAGTTTTAGGGGCACTTGGTTTCATAAGTGCTGATGGCTAAATAGCACAATTCATTAGAGATAATCATACTTTAACCTTGGAAGATGAAATATAGTTAGAAAAGTATTTTATTAAAATATCTTAAATTTTATTTTATTTTTAGATGTTGGGGGTAGGAGTTTATTAATTAATTTATTTTTGCTGTGTTGGGTCTTCGTTTCTGTGCGAGGGCTTTCTCTAGTTGTGGCAAGCGGGGGCCACTCTTCACTGCGGTGCACGGGCCTCTCACTATCACGGCCTCTCTTGTTACGGAGCACAGGCTCCAGACGCGCAGGCTCAGTAGTTGTGGCTCACAGGCCTAGTTGCTCTGTGGCATGTGGGATCCTCCCAGACCAGGACCTGAACCCGTGTCCCCTGCATTAGCAGGCAGATTCTCAACCACTGTGCCACCAGGGAAGCCCTTAAATTTTATTAATAAAAATAATTTTAACTCTGAATTAGTCTTTATTTTTGTTTCTAAATTCCTCAACTAGATCTAAATAGATCATGAAATCTGCAGAGACTTATTTTAATCCAAAGATCTTTCTGTTTCTATAACTGCACTAAAGCTCACATTATCGACCTTCAAAGCAGTGTTATTAAGTTACAGATTATTAATTCATCTCCAGGACTAATGGAAGTAGTTTGGGGTGAGCCTTTGTAGAATTGGTAGTACGTTTTGATAAATGTATATGGGCATGGAGTGGTTTTCACTTACCTCCCTTGAAATTTCTGGAAAGACATATTCTGGAAAACCAGGACACACAGTAAGACGTTAAGATTAATATTCATTGAAAAAGTATCTGACTTGATGAGTTTGCCAAAAAACTACTCTCTCGATGTCTCATCAAATTGCCCTTGAGATCTTTTTGCCTCTATTAAGTTTTCTAGACAGTCTGAATAAGGGAGTGTATTACTTGGATATTTCTATGGTTAAATAAGATATACTACAACTCTCTTCATTCCTGAATATCAATAAAAGTTTTTATTTATACTGGATATTTGCTGTTAGAATTGCCAATTTCTGTATAAAAAATGTAAAGTCTGCTTTATGCTTTCTGGTATATTTTTGCATAAATAACACGCTTAATCCTAACTTGACCAACATGTTGGATGGTGGTGGTATTACTATTGTCATCGTCATTATCATCATCCTCACTGTGCAGTTGAGGAAACTGAGGCTCAGATTGACTAGATCAAACAGGAGGTACCTGCACACCCTACGACACAAACCTAGACCTTTGGACTCCAAACTCCAGGTTCCTTCTTCTTCTCTGTACCGATTGACTTACATGATACATTCTTAGCGAAGACACGCATGGCAATTGTAACTTGAATCATTAGTGGCTTTGTTCAGACACAGGCACATGTACATTTTATGGCATACGTTTATGTGTATATCAGATTTTTCATAAATGTTAGAATTATAATCAATAGTGCCTTATTTTTAGATTTGCAGTTGAGAACCACTTACTTTAGTAAAAATTATCTTAAAGTCATAGAATCAGAGATACTTAAGATTTTGAAGACTGTTCCAGTTATCTCATGTTTTCCCACATGATGAATGAGGAACCAGTTTGCTGGTGTTTGGTTATAAAGGTGAAGCTGACTTCACCAGGGGTATTTTCTTGGTATTTATAGGTCCTCTTTTTAGCATCAATCCTTTGGTTGGCTTCTTCCCATACTTCATAGTTATGCAGTAGCAGCAGAAGGGTAGGTGGGTAGAACATGCATTGAATTATGCTGAAATATATCTAGGAGTGTCAGATTCATGCCACTGCTGACAGTTGTACCAGAGATGAAGTGTGAGATTAAAGAATTTTATTGCTTACCGAGTTTCTTTTTGACCTAGTTAGATGTATCCTAGGCAGTTTGTGACTATTTTAGGATATTGTAATATATCTGTGTAGCACTTTATATTTTCCAATCTGTTCTTATATATTTGTTCCTCATAATAAACATGTTAAGTCATGTGAAATGACATGGTTATTATCATATTACAAATGAAGAAATCTGACTTGGAGATAGTATAGCACCATGGCTAAGAATATACATTTTTATATTCTTATATATATATATTTAAAATTTATTTATTTTATTTTGCTGCACTGGGTCTTCGTTGCTGCACGTGGGCTTTCTCTAGTTGCGGTGAGCGGGGGCTACTGTTCGTTGTGATGCGTGATCTTTTCATTGCGGTGTCTTCTCTTGTTGCGGAGCACGGGGCTCTAGGCATGTGGGCTTCAGTAGTTGTGGCTCGTGGGCTCTAGAACGCAGGCTCGGTAGTTGTGGCACATGGGCTTAGGTGCGCCGTGGCATGTGGGATCTTCCCAGACCAGGGCAGGTGGATTCTTAACCACTGAGCCACCAGGGAAGCCCCTATTCTTATATTCTTATATATTCTTTTATGAATCAGACCAGAATCCTGGCTCTGCCAATTACTGTCTGAGTGACCTTACAGCAAGTTAGTCTCTCTAAGCCTTGGTATTCTAATACGTAAAATGGGAAACCTTGTAATGTTGTCTGAGTGTTTAAATGAGATAATGAGTACAAAGTATTTAGAACAGTGGAGGCAAACAGTAGGCAAACAATAATTATTAGGTAGCATTATCATCTTCAGAGGTTATCACTCTTTTATTTATTAACTCCACAAAAATCAAGAGCCCTTTTCTATGTGCTAGTCACTAGGCTAGGGATCAGGGACACAGTGGTGAACTAGACAGATAGGGTCCTTACTCTAATCGAAGTTACATTTTAGTGGTAAAAATGGTAAATGAGTCAATATGAAGTTCACGGAGTGGCAGGGACTTTGAGGAAAGTAATGGGACAATTCTTGAAAGGGGCATTCTTAGTTGGGAAGTCCTGTTGGAGAAAGTGCCGTTTAATCTGAGACCCGAGTGGCCGTAGCCATGTGAAGATCTGGGGAAATAGCCTTCCAGGAGGGGGAAGACAAGTTCAAAGGCTGAGTGAGAGGCAGGATGAGGGTGGCACAGAACAGAAAGGCGTTGTCCAGTGTAGAGAGGTGGAGGGGCCAGGGTAGAGCTTGATTTTCTTCTAAGTGTGGGGTTTTGAGCAGGCAAGAGATGTGTCCAACTGGGGACAAGCCCAGGCCAGGTGCTGTGAAACAAACAAAGGTATGGATGAAACATTTATTTCTTCCTGTAGCTAGCAGTCTTCTGTGTCATGAGACTAGTGTACAGCAGATTAGCAGTTTCAGCCCTGCACAGTGTTCCTGCTGGTGTACGCCTTATCTGATAAGGGATGCTGTTTATCATGTATTCTCACAGAGTCAGCTCTCCAGTGACACGGTTCTCGTTATCTGCTTCTCTACCAATTTATGTAAAGGGCACGGAAGGTAGAGACAGAGTGGGAGAAAAGGGTAAAGAGGCTATTTCTGAACACTGGGTACAAAATAGAGATTAGGAAGTAGAGGAGTGAAGGGAAAAGCAAGATTCTGTTGTGCACAGAGATGAGGGATGCTGTTTAAACTGGCTCCTTGAGGTGGCCTGAGTGAGCCTGCATGGGCTGGACCACTTCTCTCCCAGGTTCCCTGTGAATTCAGCCAGCACAACCCCTGATGCTGCCTCCTTGGCTCTTGGCCTGAGACTGTCAGTATCTTTTCTCATCTCCGCCGAGGCCAAAAGGGGCAGGGATACTCTTGTGTTATCTTCTCAGAACAGGGTTCTAGTCCCTTGGAAGTTTGTTTCTTTGAATCATTTAATCAGTTTAGCTATGATAATTATCAATTAACATTATAATAATTATATATAATATGATATTAGCTAACATTTACTGAGTGCTTACTGAGAACTAGTTATACACTTTTTTACCTACATTATTCTACTAATCCTTGCAAGGTAGGTGATATCTTTCCACTTTTGAGGAAAATGAGGCATAGAGAGTTTAATTAATCTGCTTGTGGTCGCAGAGTGGGTCAGTGAAGCCAGGGCTCAAACCCATGCTTAACTCTAGACTAGAGACTATGCTGTTAATCACTTTTTCACACTTTTATATATTTATCGGTTACTAATTGGTTATTTAGTGGTCTGGTAAGAAGTCGGGGGGTGGCACTCTTCTATTGGAAAAAGGCTAGCTGATCAAGACAATACCAGTTGGTTTTAAGAAGGAGTATAGATGTTCATTCCATGGACCATATAATACACCTCTCTATTCTGAATAGTTTCACCTGTATACACATGAAGTGCAATCTTTTAAGAAAGGCTATTTATTGAGGAGAGAACCAATACCTCTCTTTCTTCAAAGAGGATGTGTTGTCCCTTATAGAAGGGTGCTTAACCAGTGACAGATTGTGATTTTTACCTCTTTAGTGGTTTTTTTATTGCACAAACAATATAATAATAATAGGATTTTATAAATCAAGAAAAATCTTTACCCCAGCAAATTAACTGCTTTTAGTTTTTCACGTTCACTTCCAGTTCTTGTGTTTATTTGTGTATAGTTTGTACATAGTTATAGCATATTAATTTTTCATTTAACATTATGTTGTAATGGGTTTTTAAGTTAAGCAGTAAGCCTCTCCCGTGAAAAGGAAAAGAGTGGAATGTGTAAAGGCTACAAGGCATTAATAATTGATTGGGGTGATGCCTACGAGGCAGCCACATCAGTTTTAGAGCTGGCCTTGGAAGGAGCAGCTGTACGTTTGGACCTTGGAAAGCCTTCATCTTTCCATGCAGTCTGTCAGGCTTCCAAGAAAGCCAGGTGGAAATGGAAAAATACAGTGATTTGGAACCATGTGAAACTTACAATATGGTTGAGTTCAGTGTTGGAAAAGAGGAAAAACAATCCCTACCTGATATGGTCCTTTGAGGGTAAAGCTTTAGCCAGTAGGCAGTGCATCAGAGTCTGTCAGAATTATCAGTATTTTGCTCTTTTCGGTGGCTTTAATAGTTACTTATTGTTTATAAAACCAGTTTTATCAGAGTGGAAGAACAAAGTACATACTTGACAAATACGATTTTAGTGATAAAGCTGTTATTCTATATTTAAATTCAGTTTAATTCAAAGTGATTTTTAAGTTTCAGATTTGTATAACTACAGACTAACCACTTGGCACTCAAGTCCTCCATGGTCTAAATCCAAACACTCTGAGGATGGAGTCCTATGTTCAGAATGTTTACTGATAGCTCCCCTACCCAAATTGCCCTTTCTCTTGGGCTTTTGGACGTGACAAGAGGTAAGGGAAAGGCAATGGGACAAGGTATAAATCCTGTTAAACCTATTTGGAGAAGGCCTGAGACAGTTGATAGAGACACTTGTTTCCTCTTTTCGCCTTCATAATTACTTTGAATTTTACTTTCTTTCTCTTTTTTGGCTTTGGCACATTGGATTCCATCTGGTTGAGAGAAAATAATTTATATAAACTAGAATTCCAAAATCAGGTTTTATGTTAAGTTCAGGCCATCACACTTTAAATTAAGGAAGCCTACATTTGAGTGATGAAGTGGAATATTTAATTATGAGACACATCACTGTATCAAAATACGTAGTTTACTTTAAAGCACCTCTTTGTATGCCCTAAGGCTTTGCCCCCTACTTCTATCACAACAAAAATGTGAGCCAAACGTTGGTACTGGAGCATATATATTGATATATAGGTCAGGGGAATGCGTTCTAGATGAAATGCACCGTAGTGGAGTCAGCACAGTGAGATTTCCAGGGGAGCAGATCTTCCTGTTAAATTCACAGACAGGCTTTCTTCCGTAGTATGGAAACTTGTTTATGTGACAGTCTTCAGTGAACCTGTCACTGACATGTGGCCATTTCCTTGATGTTTACATATGAATAGTGCCTGGAAGGAAGCATCTTTCCCCAGGCTGTTCTTTTTTGGGTGGCCTTTACCTTTTCTGGGTGCCCTGGTTGATTTACTCTCAGCATCAGGCATCCTGATGTGCACGTGTAGAGCTGCCTTGTGGTCTGGTAGGCATTACATCTGCCCTCAGGGAGGCTGCAGTCTTATCAGGCAGAAAGGCCACTCTTGTTTGCTGCTGCTGTTAACGAGGTACCTCTCTTTCTGTTAGTGTACCCCCCCATCCCTGGGCCCCAGACTTGAGCTCCATTTAGCCATCATCCATGCTGCCACCTGCCCATCTCTGCTTTGTTTGAGTCCTCTAGGATAATAGAGTAGCTTTTTCCCACCAGGATAGTCCGGTTTGTTCTGTTTTGTTTTTCAGGATAATCTGTTTTTTAATAGACAGGTAACAATGTATAGCAGTTAAGAGCAGGATCCAACTGCTTGTGTTTGAATCCTGGCTAGGTTACTTACTAGCTATGTAATCTTGGGCAAATTAATTTCTCTATTCCTTGGTTTCCTTAGGTAAAAGGGGGATCCTAATGATGCCTTCCTCATAGGGCTGTTATGAGGGTTAAATGAGTTAATATTTAAAAAAACACTTAGAACTTTGCCTGGTATATAGTATACATTATATAAGCATAAAGTGAAACAAATACTTTTTTTTCCAATCATAGAAGTAATACACTAACATTGTAGAAGACTTGGAGAATTCAGAAAAGTTGTATTACCTAGTAAGAGTTGGAATAAATAAATAAATGGGGTACAGGATGGCAGGAGTGTATTTCAGGCAGGGAGGTGTGTGTGTCAAGGAGCTAAGACTAGAATCTGGTCTTTGAACCCCTAGCCTGGTTGTCTTATTCATCTTGATGGTTTGCTGGTTTTTCCAATTCCTAGTTCTTTCTACCATCATTGATGAATCAATGATGAATCAAATTGGGTGTATTTGATGAATGAATCTTCAGCACGCTGACCTTGAGCCAGCACCCTACTAACCAGCTCTGTGGTCTTTCGGAGAATAAATCTTTGTGAGCTTTAGCTTTCCTAGCAGTGAAATGGAGCCCGTGCTCCCTGTCTGGCAGAGTTGCTGCAAGGATTAAATGACATATGTATGTGGAAAGCCCTTGGCTCTGTGCCTGGCCTGCCACGGTGCTGTTTGGATGGTTGCTTTTCCCTTGGTTCCCTCCCAGCTCTTCTGATAGTATTGAAGTTGATCTATGTAGAAGGTCCCTGGTTGCCTCAGGGAGCAATGATCCTGGAGAGTTGTACGTTTGATTCAAATCCTCCAGAAGCTGAATTCACATATAAACAAAGTGAGCAAAATGACTCTACTTCACCCATTCTTTTTTTTTTTTTCCTTTTGCCGTGCTACATGGCACGCGGAATCCTAGTTTCCCAGCCAGGGATCGAACCTGCACCCCTTGCAGTGGAAGCGCGGAGTCTTAATCCCTGGACCGCCCAGGGGAGTTCACCCATTATTTATGCCAAGTTTAGTTGGAAGTTGTATAGTGTTCATTAGGGTCATGTAATGTGATTTTCTGAGCTGCTTTTTTCCTTTTCCTTTTCTCTTTCTTTTACTGTGAAATATAACCTATGTATAGAAAAGAGCAAAAACTTACCTGTATAGTTTGAAGGATAATTACAAACATACTTATGAAGAAACAGAATGTTGCCAGCCCAGCCTGCTTCTAAAGTACAAATGGGACTTCCCTGGTGGCACAGTGGTTAAGAATCCGCTTGCCAATGCGCAGGGGACATGGGTTCGAGCCCTGGCCTGGGAAGATCCCACATGCCACAGAGCAACTAAGCCTATGCACCACAACTACTGAGCCTGCGCTCTAGAGCCTGTGAGCCACAACTACTGAGCCCACGTGCCACAACTACTGAAGCCCGCAGGCCAATGAAGAATAGCTCCTGCTCGCTGCAACTAGAGGAAGCCCGTGCACAGCAATGAAGACCCAGTGCAGCCAAAAATAAATTAAAAAAAAAAAAAGTACAAATGGAGTCCTATATACCTTATGTCTAAAAACGGTTAAAATATGCTCTCTACCTTGACAACCTTCATAGCAACAAAACTAGGAAATATGTAAAGTTATGACTTTAAATAATTGAAACTTAGCAAAATGTCAAAGATGACTGAATTCAATTATTATTTAAAATGTCTTAGTATTCTTTTGATAGGCCTGTGATGTTTAGATGAGTAATAAAGTAAAATAAAGACAGATATTTAAAAATTACTATGTAATTATTCTATACAATTAATTACTTTGTTTCAGCAAAATCACTATGTTATTAAGATATTTCGGTGTACTAGTAACAAGATCTAGTCATGATGATTTAAGGATTAAAAAATAATGTATTTGTATTCAAACCACAGTCTTTGAATAATTTTCTATAAAGTGTAAATTAAAGTAACTGTAGGAATTCCCTGGTGGTCCAGTGGTTAGGACTCCATGCTTCCGCTGCAAGGGGCACGGGTTCAATCCCTGGTCTGGGGGACACAAAAGACCCAGAATAGCCAAAGCAATTTTGAGAAAGAAAAACGGAGCTGGAGGAATCAGGCTCCCTGACTTCAAACTATACTACAAAGCTACAGTAATCAAGACAGTATGGTACTGGCACAAAAACAGAAACGTAAATCAATGGAACAGGATAGAAAACCCAGAGATAAACCCATGAACCTGTGGTCACCTAATCTATGACAAAGGAGGCAAGAACATGTAATGGAGAAAGACAGTCTCTTCAATAAGTGGTGCTGGGAAAACTGGACAGCTACATGTAAAAGAATGAAATTAGAACACTCCCTAACACCATACACAAAAATAAACTCAAAATGGATTAAAAACCTAAATGTAAGGCCGGACACTATAAAACTGTTAGACGAAAACATAGGCAGAACACTTTTTGACATAAATTGCCACAAGATCCTTTTTTTTGCCTTTCTGAGGTGTTTCTTTTTATTTTTCCAATGAGTAAGCATTACTTTTAAGATTCCTTAAAAAGATTCCTCCACTTTGGATGTGGCCTGGGAGGAGTGGTTAGCAAGATCTTTTTTGACCCACCTTCTGGAGTAATGAAAATAAAAACAAAAATAAATGGGATCTAATTAAAACTTAAAAACCTTTGCACAACAAAGGAAACCATAAACAAAACGAAAAGACAGCCCTCCGAATGGGAGAAAATATTTGTAAAGGAAGCAGCTGACAAGGGCTTAGTCTCCAAAATATACAAATAGCTCATACAGATCAATATAAAAGAAAATGAACAACCCAATGAAAAAATGGGTGGAAGACCTAAATAGACATTTCTCCAAAGAAGACTTAGAGATGACCAACAAATACATGAAAAGATGCTCAACATCACTAATTATTAGAGAAATGCAAATCAAAACTACAATGAGGTATCACCTCACACCCGTCAGAATGGCCATCATCAAAAAATCTGCAAACAGTAAATGCTGGAGAGGGTGTGGAGAAAAGGAAACCCTCCTACACTGTTGGTGGGAATGTAAATTGATGCAGCCACTATGGAGAACAGTATGGAGGTTCCTTAAAAACTAAAAATAGAACTACTGTGTGACCCAGGAATCCCACTCCTGGGCATATACCCAGAGAAAACCATCATTTGAAAAGATACATGCACCCCAATGTTCATTGCAGCACTATTTACAATAGCCAGGACATGGGAACAACCTAAATGTCCATCAACAGAGGGATGGATAAAGAAGATATGGTTTATTTGCAAAGCAGAAATAGAGACACAGATGTAGAGAACGAACTTACAGATACCAAGGGGGAAGGGGCAGTGGGATGAATTGGGTGATTGGGATAGACATATATACACTACTATGTATAAAATAGATAACTAATGAGAACCCAATGTATAGCACAGGGAACTCTACTCCTTGTTCTGTGGTGGCTTAAATGGGAAGGAAATCTAAAAAAGAGGGGATATATGTATACATATAGCTGATTCACTTTGCTGTACTTTGCTTTGCAACATTATAAAGCAACTATACTCCAATAAAAATTAATAAAAAATAGAATAAGCTAAAAAATGTATTGGTATTCAAACCACAGTCTTTGAGTAATTTTCTACAAAGATGTAAATTAATTGTAGGAATGTAATTAAATGTAAATAAATGTAGGAATTCCCTGGCAGTCCAGTGGTTAGTATTCTGCACTTCCACTGCAGTGAGCATAGATTTGATCCGTGGTTGGGGAACTAAGATCCTGCGTGCTGCATGGCATGGCCAAAAATATAAATAAATAAAAATATAAGTAAATGTAAAAGTAAAAACTAAAATAGATATTGTATGATTCCATTTATGTAAAAGTTTAAAACATGCAAACTAATCTATAGTGACAGAAAATGAATCAGTGTTGTCTGGCGAGTGACAAGAGGAAGGAATTACAGTGGGGCATGAAGAAACTTTTGGAATGATAGAAATATTCATTATCTTGATTGTGGCAATGGTTTCATGAGTGTATACACATGCCAGAGCTTCTCAATGAGCACTTTATGTGCAGTTTATTGCATAACAATTATGTCTGTAAAACTGTAAAAAATAAATGAAAATCTTGTTTTCAAAATGCTATGATTTTTGTTCTAAATATTAAAAATTATTAAGATAAAAAAGCAAGCCAAAACAATTCAGTGGGGGAAAGGATAATCTTTTTAACTAATGGCATTGGGAAAACTGGACAGCCACTTGAAGAATGAAGTTGGACTCTTTTTTAATAAATTTCTGTTTATTTATTTATTTTTGGCTGCATTGGGTCTTTATTGCTGTGCATGGGCTTTCTCTAGTTGTGATGAGCGGGGGCTAGTCTTCGTTGCAGGGCACGGGCTTCTTATTGCAGGGGTTTCTCTTGTTGCAGAGCATGGGCTCTAGGCACATGGGTTTCAGTAGTTGTGGCGCATGGGCTCGGTAGTTGTGGCTTGTGGGCTCTAGAGTGCAGGCTCAGTAGTTGTGGCACACAGGCTTAGTTGCTCTGAGGCATGTGGGATCTTACCGGACCAGGGATCGAACCCATGTCCCCTGCATTGGTAGGCAGATTCTTAACCACTGCGCCACCAGGAAAGTCCCTGAAGTTGGACTCTTTATCTCACACCATATACACAAATTAATTCAAAATGGATCAAGGACTTAAATATAAGAGCTAAAACTATAAAGCTATCAGAAGAAAACATAGGCATAGATCTTCATGACCTTGGATTAGGCAATGATTTCTTAGATATGACATCAGAAGCACAGGCAACAAAAGAAAAAATAGGTAAATTGAGCTTCATCAAAATTAAAAACTTTTGTGTTTCAAAGGACACTATGAAGAAAGGGAAAAGAGAACCCACAGAATGGGGGAAAATTTTTTGCAAATCCTGAATATATAAAGAACTCTTACAATGCAACAATAAAAAGGCAAGTAACACAATTTAAAAATGGGCAAAACATTTGAATAGACATTCCTCCACAAAAGGTGTACAGACAGCCAATGAGCATATGAAAAGATGTCAACATCAGTAGTCATTAGGGACATGCAAATAGAAATCCAGTGAAGTACACTTTACTCCCACTAGGATAGCTGTAATAAAAAAAGGATGGACAGTAACAAATGTTGGCAAGGATGTGGAAATATTAGAACCTTCATACATTACTGGTGGGAATGTGAAATGGTGCAACCACTTTGGAAAATAGTCTGGCAATTCCTCAGAAAGTGGCCATATGATGCAGCAGTTCTACCCAAGAGAACTGAAAATACATGTGCATGGGACTTCCCTGGCAGTCCAGTGGTTACGACTCCACACTTCCACTGCAGCGGGCATGGGTTTGATTCTTGTTAAGGAATCTTGTTAAGGAATCTTCCCCCATGCTGTGTGGCATGATCAAAAGATTAAAAAAAAACAGAATAAAGAAAATATATGTGCGCACAGAACTTTGTTCGCAAACATTCATAGTAGTGTTATTCATAATAACTAAAAAGAGGAAACAACCTAGGTGTCTATCAGTGAATGAGTGGATAAATGACATGTGGTATATTCATAAATGGAATATTATTTAGTCACAAAGAGGAACAAAGTACTAACAAAGTACTAACACAAAGTGGATGAGCTTTGAAAACATTATATTAAATGAAAGAAGCTACACAAAAATGGAAGCATGTTTTATGTCCAGAATAGGCAATTCTGTAAAGACAGAAATCAGATTAGTGGCTGCCAGGGGCTGTGGGGAAGAAGGAATGGGAGTGACTGCTACTGGGTACAGGGTTTCTGTGGGGATGAGGAAAATAGTCTGTAATTAGATCATGATGGTTGTACAACTTTGTGGATATACTGAACACCACTGACTTTACTATTTTAAAAAAAGTTCAAATTTTATGGTATGTGAGTTATATCTCACTAAAATAGTTACGTGAGGAAAAAAATCAAGGCAAAACAAAGAATGTAAATCAGAATTTTACTTTTGAAATACATTTATAGCTGAATTTATTTTTGAGAGTTATTAAAGTCTTATTAAATAGTTCTGTAAAATCAGAACTGTTTGAGCATTCAGTGTCTATTAATTCCCAGCATAAACTGTCAGTGTCATGTGTCACTCATATTAGATTCACCAAGATGTGTATTTATTTAAGAGTAATAGCTATGACTACCACGCTACTTAGTACGCCAGAACCATGAATTGCACAGGAAATGAACACTCAGCAGTACTTGGAAGTAAAGCTTCATTATGCAAGAATCTATTGCAGGACTTCCCTGGTGGTGCAGTGGTTAAGAATCCGCCTGCCAGTGCAGGGGACACGGGTTTGAACCCTGGTCAGGGAAGATCCCACATGCCGCGGAGCAACTAAGCCCGTGTACCACAACTACTGAGCCTGCACTCTAGAGCCCGCGAGCTGCAGCTACTGAGCCCGTGTGCCTAGAGCCCAGACTCTGCAACAAAGAGAAGCCACCGCAACGAAGGGTAGGCCCCGCTCGCCGCAACTAGAGAAAGCCTGTGCGCAGCAACGAAGA
This sequence comes from Neophocaena asiaeorientalis asiaeorientalis, assembly GCF_003031525.2. Taxonomy (NCBI): domain Eukaryota; kingdom Metazoa; phylum Chordata; class Mammalia; order Artiodactyla; family Phocoenidae; genus Neophocaena; species Neophocaena asiaeorientalis. The sequence goes on along the minus strand of NW_020172776.1, from coordinate 1,412,282 downwards.
CCCAGTGTGGCTAAAAATAAATAAGTAAGTAAATAAATAAATTTATAATTAAAAAACCACAAAGAACCTATTGTGTTTGGGCTGTCATAGAGGAAGGGCTTTACTTGTCTCTTACCTAAGTGCTTCCACTGCTCATATCCTCTGCACACACTCAAGCCCTCTGTGGTGCCAGAGTTTGAGTGTGGCAGTGGCACAGCCACAACGTCATGACATTTAGGCAGAATCCCTTTTGTTTCATGGACGCAGGACAGCAGGTGTGGAGATGTGCTTCTCTGAGGCCTGAACAAGGAAAAGTGTTAAGAGTTACGAGTCTCACTGTATCAGTGCCAAGAGTCCAGGTTTTGTTTGATGAGATTTCTGTGAGAGTGTGTATCTGTGATCTGTAGGGGACCAAGGCAGGGGTCATTCTTGTGGGGCTCTAGGGAGTGCTACTCATCACATCACACCCATTTTAGGCCTTACTTGGTCATCCGTCTACCTTTTCACTCTTAACACTTTCCATAGCCTGTTATATTTGATTTTGAGATTAAACAGAATGGCAGAGATAATTTTGATTTGGTTAAGACAAATATTTCTTTCCTTTCGTGCTGTGGGCAAGAAGATAAAGATTTCTATCAAAACTACAATGAGATATTGCCTCATACCAGTCAGAATGGCCATCATCAAAAAGTCTACAAGTAGGGCTTCCCTGGTGGCACAGTGGTTGAGAGTCCGCCTGCCGATGCAGGGGACACGGGTTCGTGCCCCGGTCCAGGAAGATCCCACATGCCGTGGAGCGGTTAGGCCCGTGAGCCATTGCTGCTGAGCCTGCGTCTGTGCTCCGCAACGGGAGAGGCCACAACAGTGAGAGGCCCGCGTACCACAAACAAACAAACAAACAAAAGTCTACAAATAATAAACGCTGGAGAGGGTGTGGAGAAAAGGGATCCCCCCTGCACTATTGTTGGGAATGTAAAACCTATGTGCCACAGCTACAGAACCTGTGCTCTAGAGCCCGCGAGCCACAACTGCTGAGCCCACGTGCTGCAACTACTGAAGCCCATGCACCTAGAGCCCATGCTCTGCAACAAGAGAAGCCACCGCAATGAGAAGCCCGCGCACTGCAACGAAGAGTAGCCCCACTCACTGCAACTAGAGAGAGCCTGTGTACAGCAACAAAGACCCAATATGGCCAAAAATAAAAATAACTTAAAAAAGGAGAAAGATACATGCACCCCAGTGTTCATTGCAGCACTGTTTACAATAGCCAGGACATGGAAGCAACCTAAATGTCCAACGACAGGTTAACAGAATACCATTCAGCCATAAAGAAGAATGAAATAACGCCATTTGCAGCAACATGGATAGACATAGAGATTATCATAGTAAGTGAACTGTCAGAGAAAGACAAATATCATATGATATTACTTATATGTGGAACCTGAAAAAGTGATACAATGAACTTATTTACAAAACAGAAACAGACTCACAGGCATAGAAAACAAACTTATGGTTACCAAAGGGGAAAGGGGGTGGGGGAGGGATAAATTAGGAATTTGGTAATAACATATACACACTGCTATATATAAAATAGGTAAACAACAAGGACCTACTGTATAGCACAGGGAACTATACTCAATATTTTTTAATAACCTATATTGGAAAAGAATCTGAAAAAGAATATATATATATATGTGTGTGTGTATATGTATAACTGAATCATTTTTCTGTACACCTGAAACTAACAAAACATTGTAAATCAACTATACTTCAATTTAAAAAAAAGATCAAGATTTCTAGAACATAGTAGAACAGAGCAAAGGGTGAATGGTTTTGGTATCCTTTCTATCTTTCTTTTAAGCTATTTTTTTCCCCTCAATCATTCATCAACTCAACTTGTCTTAGTAAATCCTTTTGTATAAAAGATGATCTGCGTCCAATATCCACTGTCAGGGAGGAATGTGAGTGAGACCCTTGTCTTGCAATCCAGTCTATACATGCATTTTATGGTTTATTTTGGCAGTTTATATGTTATCTCTTAATGTTCTGCTACTTGATAGTAACTCACTCCCTGGCAGAATTACCTGTGGCTAGGAATGCTGTTATTACAGCATGTTTGTTTAGTTGGTACTTAGGACAGGGCAAGGAGGCGCTGGTTTCACTGAGATGGGTTTCTGCCTAACAGATGGATTCTTATCTGTGTGAGTCGATGCTTTCTTAGATAATCAAGATATGTTTGTATGTGACAGTTTCAGGCGGAGGTGCTCCCGTGTGTCTCCAAAGGTTTGCTGTAGCTCTTTACAAGAACTTGGCTGCTGTTGGTGGGGAGTGTGGTGGTGAAGAACACGGCCTCCAGACTGTCGGGTTCCCTTCTTCTGCTCTATCTTTGGGTCCTTGGGCAATCGGTTGAACCATTCTTTGCCTCAGTTTCTTCTGCTGTACAAGGATAACAAGAATTAGATGAGTAATGCATACAAAGCACTTAAACAGTGCCCTGCACATAGTAAGCACTTAATAAAAGTTACTTAGTACAAAACTATAGGAAACGTATGCATAGTTCTGTGTTGGGCTGCAGAAGGGGTGATGGTTTGAGATTAACTGGAAATTTTACCCTTGAGTTTGTCCTAGACCTACCTAATTTACTTGTACTCAGGTAAACCCCTTTGAGTGGAGAAGGCAGTTCTTTCTTCACTCTTGAAGGGAATGGGGAGAATGTAGCTGTCTAGAATGACCTTATTACTCTGAACTCTGCGAGGTGTAATATTCCTCTTTATTTTTTAAAACAAGTCATGCTGTTGTTCAGTATTAAATAGCAAGATAAAGTTTTATTATTTTAAATCACTTTTAAATTCTCTAGAATCTCACAAAGTGCTTTTTTTGGGAAATAATTGTCTTCCTTTGCTTGTGCTGGCCTGATAGCTACCCTCTTCAGCAGAACTGATGATTTGCTTAACAAAGCAGCCTGTTCATAGTCAGGACCCTTCTCTGGCTTGCTCTCTAGCTATTACTTTAACCCTCCATTTTCCCTTCACATTGCAAATATTCTTATTGTTAAAGGAAGGATAGTTGTCTTTATGCTTTTAAGGGTTAGATGTTCTGGCAAGTTAGTAATTGAACTAGGTTTCTAGCTCAGACAAAACTAGTTATAAGCATAAGGCTGCTTTTTATTACCCACCTGTCTGCTCCCTGATCAGGAGAAACTGTATTCTGACTGTGGCTAGGGAAGACTGCTCTGTCTTTGATATCTGACCCACAGATTTAGTCTATGCCTAGGAATTTTTTTTTTTTTTTGCGGTATGCGGGCCTCTCACTGTTGTGGCCTCTCCCGTCGCAGAGCACAGGCTCAGCAGCCATGGCTCACGGGCCCAGCTGCTCCAGAGCATATGGGATCTTCCCGGACCGGGGCATGAACCTGCATCCCCTGCAACGGCAGGCGGACTCTCAACCACTGCGCCACCAGGGAAGCCCCGCCTAGGAATATTTTTTTAAAAATTTTATTTATTTGGCTGCACCAGGTCTTAGTTTGCGACATGCAGGATCTTTTTTTTTAATTTTTAAAATTAATTATTTAAATTTATTTATTTATTTTTGGCTGCGTTAGGTCTTCGTTGCTCTGTGCGGGCTTCTCTAGTTGCAGCAAGTGGGGCTACTCTTCATTCTGGTGCACGGACTTCTCATTGCAGTGGCTTCTCTTGTTGTGGAGCACGGGCTGTAGGTGTGTGGGCTTTCTCTAGTTGTGGCTACCGGGGGCTACTCTAAGTTGTGGTGCACGGACTTCTCATTGCAGTGGCCTCTCTTGTTGCGGATCACAGGCTCTAGGCACGCGGGCTTCAGTAGTTGCAGCATGCGGGCTCAGTAATTGGGGCACATGGGCCCTAGAGTGCATGGGCCCTAGAGTGCGTGGGCTTCAGTAGTTGTGACGCGTGGGCTCAGCAGTTGTGGTGCATGGGCTTAGCATTTGTGGTGCATGGGCTTAGTTGTTCCGTGGCATGTGAGGTCTTCCCGGACCAGTGATCGAACGCATGTCCCCTGCATTGGCAGGCAGATTCTTAACCACTCTGCCACCTGGGAAGTCCCAGGAGCGTGGAGTCTTGACTAGTGGTCCCCAACCTTTTTGGCACCAGGGACTGGTTTCGTGGAAGGCAGTTTTTCCACGGACGGGGGAGGGGGGATTGTTCAGGCTGTAATGCAAGGGATGGGGGAGTGGCAGATGAAGCTTCGCTCACTCCACCCACTGCTCACCTCCGGCTGTGTGGCTGGGTTCCTAACAGGCCGTGGACTGGTACTGGTCCATGGCCTGGGGGTTGGGGACCCCTAGTCTTAACCACTGGACCACCAGGGAAGTCCCTAAAATTAATTTATATGTTTAAAGTTATATATGTATGTAGTATAAAAGATCCAATTTCTGTAAGGCTTGTAATAGAAAGTAGCATTTCCCCATCCCACTCCACCTCATCCTGGGCATCCTGCTCCAAAGGCAACTGCTTTCAACTCTTTCAGCTATTTCTTCATATTTTTAAATGAAATGCTTATATGGCTGTATTATGAATTTTCAAATTTATCTATAGACCTCCGTCTGTGGAAGGTGAAGATTTAGCTCTTTTATTCTACCTCTTTTCTAATCCTTCTAATGTAGACTGTATTACAGTTTTTGGTTAAATCATTTCAAAGGCAGAATAGCACAGTGGCAAAGAGTGAGGGCTCAGGGCTCGAATTCCAGCCTCACCATCCACTAGTATTTTGTGATTTGGAGCAAGTTTTTTAATCTTAGTGCCTCAGTTTCCTCAAGAATAACCTACCTCAGGATTGCTGTGGGTTTTTAAAATTTTCTCTCAATTCTTTTTTTTTTTTCTTTTTCAAAGATCTTTATTGGAATATAACTGCTTCACAGTACTGTGTTAGTTTCTGCTACACAACAAAGTGAATCAGCCGTGTGCATACACATGTCCCCATATCCCCTCCCTCTGACTCTCCCTATCCCACCCCTCCCATCACTGCAAAGCACTGGGCTGATCTCCCTGTGCTATGCTGCTGCTTCCCACTAGCTATCTATTTTATAGTTGGTTATACATATATATATGTTGATGCTACTCTCACTTTGCCCCAGCTTCCCCCTCCACCTCCACCCCCCCATTCTCCACTGTATGTTCTTGCCTCCTTTGTCATAAACTAGGTGACCATAGGTGTGTGGGTTTATCTCTGAGTTTTCTATCCTGTACCATTGATCTATGTTTCTGTTTTTTGTGCCAGTACCATACTGTCTTGATTACTGTAGCTTTGTAGTATAGTCTGAAGTCAGAGAGTCTGATTCCTCCAGCTCCATTTTTCTTTCTCAAGATTGCTTTGGCTATTTGGGGTCTTTTGTGTTTCCATACGAATTGTAAAATTTTTTTGTTTTAATTCTGTGAAGAATACCATTGGTAGTTTGATAGGGATTACATTGAATCTGTAGATTGTGTTGGGTAGTATAGTCATTTTCACAATATTGATTCTTCCAATCCAGGAACGTGGTATGTTTCTTCATCTGTTTGTATCATCTTTGATTTCTTTCATCAGTGTTTTATAGTTTTCTGATTACAAGTCTTTCGCTTCCTTAGGTAGGTTTATTCCTAGGTATTTTATTCTTTTTGTTGTGATGGTAAATGGGATTGTTTGCTTAATTTCTCTTTCTGATTTTTCATTGTTAGTGTATAGGAAAGTCAGAGATTTCTGTGCATTGCTGTGGGTATTAAACAACTTAATAAGTATGGAGCATCCAGAGTGTCTGGCACACAGTGAGTTTTAAGTAAATTTCAGCTATCATCATCATCATCATCAATATCATTATGATCTATGGCCATCTAAATGTCTCTCTTTGCATTTAAAGGATGGGGCTGGTGTGGTGGCATTTACAGTTGAAGTGGTCAGCTGTAAATCTCTCCTGCAGGCTTTGCCCTGTAGGCTTGTATCCTGAATGATCAGAGAATTTGGACCTCCTGAGGACAAGCCACTAGGAAGGAGGAGAGAAGCCCAGAAGGGAGCTGACTGAGCATGCTCAGTTCCTTCTACCAAAGGCACCTAGCCTATAGTCATCTTCCCCAGGAGTAGTTGCTGAGGGGTGGAGACAGGCCTTGAGTTGACTTCCCTGGGAAGCCCCTGAAGGGAAACTAGAGGCTGGGGAATAAAGAAGGTTCCTTGTGGCAAGTCCCTACCCAGACAACATTAGGACAGATGCTTTTGTCCTATGGATACCTATTTGTGATCTCTGCAACATATCTGCTTACTATGTAGCTTTTTGAAATTTGAAACATTTAAACATGCAAATGTGAGGTATGCTCCCAGGAGAATTATAAATTGGTGTTAAGTTTCTTTGCTCCTGTTTAACCAATTCCAACTATCAGGTGAGCTCAGGTAGCATCAGGTGATCTCAGGTAGCAACAGTTGAGGTAGTTTCTGGCTTATTTGTCTTCTCCAACAATAATTTTTCAAAATATAGAAATTGAGAAAGTGCCCCATGTTATGGAAACCTTTGAAAGAGAATTTAATATAAAGCAACTACATCTTCCCTGAGGAGTACTTTTGGAAAAAGAAACTTACCTTACATTCAGGTATATTAAGTTCCTGGCATTTTCAAACCAACTCATCATCTTCCCCTTTCTCTACTCCCCAAATCCGTTCATTTTCTTTATTCTTAGACTCTGTCTCTGCCCCTCCCCGACTTTGTCACCTAGTCAGATCTCTTAAGTGTCAACCTTGTTGCCACTCCCTCCATCTTTTTATATCTAAAGAATCATAAGTTCTGTTGATTCCATCACTCACATCTCTTCGGTCTGTCCCTTTGGATACCCCACTACTTCTGACTTCAGATCATTGCCATTTGTCACTTGTAGGAGCCTTCCTGCTGCCTCCCTCCCAGTCTCCCCCATGAAGAGCCCACTCTCCAACCTTGGCAGAGTGAAGTTTTTTAAAGGATCATCTGATGATGTGAATTCCCAGGTTGAAACCTAATGATGACTCCGTAACATCTAAAGGATAAAGTCTGTATTTGACAGGCATGGCTGTGCTGTGATTCTGGCTGCACCCTTAGACAACCACTTACTGATATTAATTTTGCTCATGCTTTTTCCCCTCTACTTGGAATGCTCCTGCATCCTCCCCCCATCCCCCCACCCCCCAATCCTTGCCTGATTAAGGCCAGTTCATTCTCCAAGACAGTTTGGGTGTTACCCTGAGGAAAGAGTGGATAGGTCTTTCCCTCCCATGTCTGGGGTGGGTACCCCTCCTAAGCGGTCCCATAATACAAGTTTCACACCAGGGTCAGTTATCACACTGTACACTGTTCTGTTCTTGTCTGTCTGTTTTTTGTTTTTTGTTTTTTTTGTGGTACGCGGGCCTCTCCCTGTGTGGCCTCTCCCGTTGCGGAGCACAGGCTCCGGACGCGCAGCCTCAGTGGCCATGGCTCACGGGCCCAGCCACTCCGTGGCATGTGGGATCTTCCAGGACAGGGGCACGAACTTGTGTCCCCTGCATCGGCAGGCGGACTCTCAACCACTGCGCCACCAGGGAAGCCCTGTCTGTCTGTTTTGATTATGAGCTTCTTGAGATTAGAGACTTGAGATCTCCAGTGCCCAGAAGTCTAGGACTCAGTACATGTTTTTGCATGAATGAAGTTGTATTTTCCACTCATATTTGTCCATTTAATTTCCTGGACTCTACATGTAAAATGCTATATTTTTTCTCCATTAAATTTGATGTTGTTGCTTTCAGTTTTTTCTTTGTATGGATTTTGAGTCCTGATGTTGCCAACCAGCATGTCAACCATTCTTCCTAGGTTTTTGTTCCCTAGTTTTTTGCTCTGAATATATTTTAAGTGTTCCTGTTGACCATCATTAGTTATGATTTTAATTCTTGGTGTAGCTACCACTCTTACAGTTCCAGCAATTAAAAAAAAAGACAAAGGTTTACCATGAAGGAGAAGAGGTGCACAGAATTGGGTATAGGGAAAATGGATGTTTGAAGGGGATCTAATTAGGAAAGTATTTTTCTTGATAGTCTAGAAAATGATGGTCAGGTAAAAAACAGCTTATTTCCTTGCAATTTTGGAGACTATTTTATATATGAATTTAGTAAAAAATGTTACTCTTAACTAAGTTTCCCTCTATAGGCCATTAATCCTGTTATTACTGCAAAGTTTAAACAACTGTAGTAATAATAGGATTATATGTGTATTAATTTATACTACCACATTCCACAAAGGATTTGAAGTCGTTTCAGAAGTATAAAACACTACACAAAATAAAAGGGTAATGTGGGAACAGAAAATAAGAAATCAGGAACCATTGAAAATATACGGTATGTGGGGAAGACCAGGGGGAAAATTGTACCTAATCCATAAGTCACAGGGCCTATGTTGTTGTAATGCAAGAACAAATTTGACTGTAAGCTTCCTGGCAACCAAAATGAAAAGGGAAGCACGGTGGAGGTGTACAGAGAAGAACGTTTACCTAGTACTCACGGAAGCCAAGTGTTCCCTAACTCTTAGCTTTTTGTAGGAAGCACTGAGTAATGAAGGAATGTTGGCATTACCCTTACAGTAGATGTAATAATGGATTTCATCAGGCAGTTTCTCTAAGTGTCTCCTGATGAAAGCCAAGACTATGACTTCAAGACACAGCTCTGAAAGCAGCTATACCAGAGGCCAGCGTGATCCAATCCAAGCTCATAGGTTCTAGGGCAGGCTGGATCCAAGGTAATGTGGAGGGTACACTGTACAATTTTCCCAACTTCTTTACATATGCTTGCTTTCAACAGGTCTTTTGATAAGAGCTGTCTAGGAGCTTAGGACCTGTATTGTGGGTATTTTGAGGGATCCTGGGTTATTCTCCTTTAGAGATCAAACCAGCAGACTGTCAGGTTGGCATCCTCTTGTGGAAACTGAGAACCTAATCAACACCCACATTTAGCCATATGACTAGCACACTGCCTTATGGACGTGGGCTGGGGGATTTTATCTTCTACTTTAAACAGTGGTAAGGTTAGAAAGTGTTCAGTACTCTTGGTGTAAGTTTTAATAAAGAAGAAGTGAGGAGCTTTGTATTAGAGGCCAGAATTGTGAATCTAAGTTAGGAGTGAAAAAAAAAATCCTCAAACTCAAGGCTGTAAGTCTACCACTTTGAATTTCTCAGAGCCATCAATTAAAGGTGAACCCTGGAGACTTAGCCATTGATATGGGTATGAGACACCCATATTTTTTAACCGTGAACTTTGTTACTTTTCATATATTAGGAGGAGTGTGTGATACACAATTCCAGAAATCTGTGTAGTAGTGCTTAGAGCTATGTTACTTCAGTTCAGTGCTTCCCAGGCGAGGTGAATGGTTACGGGTGAGCATCCCTGTTGATTCCCTCAGTGCTTCCGAGTCCCAGGTCCCCGATCCATTGCCTCCAGCCATTGCCTCCAGCCATGAGCAGCCTTGTCTATCTTGCCTCAGTGGGCTGTACAAATGTTATTATTTTCTGTGTATGCCATGACCTGGAAGATATGGGGAAGAGAAGTTTTAGTTCACTTTACATTTGGGTGATCAGTGTTGCTTTAAAGTTCTTTATTTATAGAGTCTTGATATTATGAACAAGACAGAAAAATATGCTTATTTGGAGAAGTGATTTCCTTTCAAAGCATAAATTCATTTCCCCTTTTACTTGTGTAACTTTCTGAGGTGAAAAGTAGGAGATTTTCAATGTAAAAATGGAAGGTACAGACAAGCAAGGGAGAAGGTTAGAATGACTCATGCAATAATGGATTAGAGTTGGAGATAACAGTACGAATTCATGTTTAGTTTAATATAGATATGAATAGTTACATATAGAGAATATTTATAGATATGTGTATGCACATGGGTATTTGTAAATACATATGTGTAAATACATTTACATATATGTAAATACATTTACATATGTGTAAATACATGCTTGTATTTCCAGCTCTGTCAGTTAAGCAGGCCTAGAAGCAACAGCACCTCTGTAGCAACAAGCACACCTAGCACCCAGGTCTTGGTTTCTAACACCATTCTCTAATACGAGGAACCAGGGCTCTTTAGAGAAATAGGGCTGGAGCAGAAAATATACACGATGAGCCTGGAGCATGTTATAGTACCAGAAAGCCAGGAGGAAGTACTCAACAAACAAACAAAAAAAACAAACCCAAAACAAAACCAAAAAAACCTTCACAAAAACCCACAAGAAAACCCTCCTCCACAATAATTGCGGTATGTCAAAGGGTGATGGGAGCCAACTGAAAGAGCTCCCAATGGCCAACCAAATAAAGCAGTATTGGATTATAAGTCAAATTGTAAAATAAATATCCATGAGTCCAAATTGATATAAGTAAATGATTGAATAACTAAGTAAATGCAGGAGAATAGAAAAATCTCCCATGCAGAAGAATTCCAAATAATTTATGTAGGTAGATACTTTGCCCTCAAGGAAGTGGAGTATAATTCCCTATTCCCTAAATGTGGGCTGTGGTTAGTGACTTGCAAGAATGCAGTATGAAAAGGGGGAATAGAAGGTAAACTTTACAGTGGGAAAACATGACAGATACTATCTCAGCCAGGTGATCAAGGTTAATGTCAAAAGTGAAGTCATGTTAATACTATGGACTCTTGATATGAAGCGATGATATGGCACTTCTGTGGTCTAACTTCTAAAAACCTCCGATCTGCAATCTAATGAGAAAAAATCAGACAAATCCCAATTGAGGAATATTCTACAACATGTCTGATCAGTACTTCTCAATACTGTCAAGGTCTTCAAAAACAAGGAAAATGGCAAACTGTCACAGTCAAGAGGAGCCTAGGAGACATGATGACTTAAATGTAAGGTGGTGTCCTTGATGGGATCCTGGGACAGAAAAAGGACATTAGGTTAAAACTAAGGAAATCTGAATGAAGAATGGACTTCAGTACAGACTGAATAATGTACCATTATTGGTTCATTACTTATGACAAGTGTACCATACTAATGTAAGATGTTAACAGGGAAACTGGATGGGGAGTATATGGGCACTCTCTATACTGTCTTCATGATTTTTCTGTAAATCTAACAATATTCTAAAATAAAATTCTTTTTTTTTTTTTTTTTT
>NW_020172776.1:1397217-1401078 GCF_003031525.2 Neophocaena asiaeorientalis asiaeorientalis | reverse complement strand
TTCGGTATGCGGGCCTCTCACTGTTTGGTCTCTCCCGTTGCGGAGCACAGGCTCCGGACGCGCAGGCTCAGCAGCCATGGCTCACGGGCCCAGCCACTCCGCGGCATGTGGGATTTTCCAGGACAGGGGCACAAACCCGTGTCCCCTGCATCGGCAGGTGGACTCTCAACCACTGTGCCACCAGGGAAGCCCTAAAATTCGTTTTTAAAAAAGCAGAAACGTCTCAAGTTTTGATCTTATGGGTGAGATAAGACTTGGGTGTTTTTATCTGAGAATGAGGTTTCTGAGAATTGTAGACACAAGTTAGCCAGGCAGTCAGTATGAGTGAAACCATAGAATATAACCTCAAACTACTTGTATTGACACTTTTAAGGCAAATGTATGCCTTAGATCATAATCAGAACTATGATCCTAACTGCCAGCATTTAGGAATTTGTAGCCCCCAAAGGTGCTTTTCTCAACTGTAAGCATCACGAAATGCTATTGGTATACAGAAATGATGGAGGGGGTGGGGGGGATAACAGATAGCTTTTCTGTTTTTTCCTTTTTTTAAAAAACATCTTAATTGGAGTATAATTGTTTTACAGTGTTGTATTAGTTTCTGCTGTATAAAAAAGTGAATCAGCTATATGCATACGTATATCCCCATATCCCCTCCATCTTGCGTCTCCCTCGCACCCTCCCTATCCCACCCCTCTAGGTGGTGGCAAAGCACTGAGCTGATCTTCCTGTGTTATGCAGCTGCTTCCCACTCGCTATCTATTTTACATTTGGAAGTGTACATATGTCAGTGCTACTCTCTTACTTCATTCCAGCTTACCCTTCCCCCTCTCCGTGTCCTCAAGTCCATTCGCTACGTCTGTGTCTTTATTCCTGTCCTGGTCCTAGGTTCATCAGAACCTTTTTTTTTTTAGATTCCATATATATGTGTTAGCATACAGTATTTGTTTTTCTCTTTCTGGCTTACTTCACTCTGTATGACAGACTGTAGGTCCATCCACCTCACTACAAATAACTCAGTTTCGTTTCCTTTTATGGCGAGTAATATTCCATTGTATATATGTGCCACATCTTTATCCATTAATCTGTCAATGGACACTTAGGTTGCTTCCATGTCCTGGCTATTGTAAATAGTGCTGCAGTGAACATTGTGGTACATGACTCTTTTTGAATTATGGTTTTCTCAGGGTATATGCCCAGTAGTGGGATTGCTGGGTCATACAGTAGTTCTATTTTTAGTTTTTTAAGGAACCTCCATAGTGGCTGTATCAATTCACATTCCCATCAACAGAGCAAGAGGGTTCCCTTCCCTTTTCTCCACACCCTCTCCAGCATTTATTGTTTCTAGATTTTTTGATGATGACCATCCTGACCTGTATGAGGTGATACCTCATTGTAGTTTTGATTTGCATTTCTCTAATGATTAGTGATGTTGAGCATCCTTTCATGTGTTTGTTGGCAAACTGTATATCTTCTTTGGAGAAATGTCTATTTAGTCTTTTGCTCATTTTTGGGTTGGGTTGTTTGTTTCTTTGTTATTGAGCTGCATGGGCTGCTTGTATATTTTAGAGATTAAATCCTTTGTCTGTTGCTTCATTTGCAAATATTTTCTCCCATTCTGAGGGCTGTCTTTTTGTCTTTTTTATGGTTTCCTTTGCTGTGCAAAAGCCTTTAAGTTTCATTACATCCCATTTGTTTATTTTTGTTTGTATTTCCATTTCTCTAGGAGGTAAGTCAAAAAGGATCTTGCTGTGATTTATGTCATAGAGTGTTCTGCCTATGTTTTCCTCTAAGAGTTTCATAGTGTCTGATCTTACATTTAGGTCTTTAATCCATTTTGAGTTTATTTTTGTGTATGGTGTTAGGAAGCGTTCTAATTTCATTCTTTCACATGTAGCTGTCCAGTTTTCCTAGCACCACTTATTGGAGAGACTGTCTTTTCTCCATTGTATATTCTTGCCTCCTTTATCCAAGATAAGGTGACCATATGTATGTGGATTTATCTCTGGGCTTTCTATCCTGTTCCATTGATCTATATTTCTGTTTTTGTGCCAGTACCATATTGTCTTGATTACTGTAACTTTGTAGCTTAGTCTGAAGTCAGAGAGCCTGATTACTCGAGCTGTGTTTTTCTTTTTCAAGATTGTTTTGCCTATTCGGGGACTTTTGTGTTTCCTACAAATTGTGCAATTTTTTGTTCTAGTTCTGTGAAAAATGCCATTGGTAGTTTGATAGAGATTGCACTTGTTTGTTGGAAGATTTTTTTAAAAAAAATAAATTTATTTATTTTTGGCTGCATTGGGTCTTCGTTGCTGTGCACAGTCTTTCTCTTGTTGCGGCGAGTGGGGGCTACTCTTCTTTGTGGTGCGTGGGCTTCTCATTGCAGTGGCTTCTCTTGTTGTGGAGCATGGGCTCTAGGTGCACGGGCTTCAGTAGTTGTGGCCCTCAGGCTCAGTAGTTGTGGCTCTCGGGGTCTAGAGCTCAGGCTCAGTAGTTGTGGCGCATGGGCTTAGTTCCTCTGTGGCATGTGGAAAATTCCCGGATCAGGTCTCAAACCCGTATCCCCTGCATTGGCAGGCGGATTCTTAATCACTGCGCCACCAAGGAAGTCCTATTGGATGATTTTTAGTCACATTTCAATTTCAGTGCTTGTGATTGGTCTGTTTATATTTTCTACTTCTTCCTGGTTCAGTCTCGGAAGTTTGTGCATTTTATTGGCATATAGTTGCTTGTAGTAATCTCTCATGATCCTTTTTTTTTCCTCTGGTGTCAGTTGTTACTTCTCCTTTTTCATTTCTAACTCTGTTGACTTGACTTTTCTCCCTTTTTTCCTTGATGAATCTGGCTAATGGTTTATCAATTTTGTTTATCTTCTCAAGGAACCAGATTTTAGTTTTATTGATCTATTGTTTCTTTCATTTCATTTTCATTTATTTCTGATCTGATCTTTATGATTCCTTTCCTTCTGCTAACTTTGGGGGTTTTTTTGGTTCTTCTTTCTCTAATTGCTTTAGGTGTAAGGTTAGGTTGTTTATTTGAGATGTTTCTTGTTTCTTGAGGTAGGATTGTATTGCTGTAAATTTCCCTCTTAGAACTGTTTTTGCTGCATCCCATAGGTTTTGGGTCATCGTGTTTTCATTGTCATGTGTTTCTAGGTATCTTTGATTTCCTCTTTGATTTCTTCAGTGATCACTTGGTTAATTAGTAGTGTATTGTTTAGCCTCCACGTGTTTGTATTTTTTACAGTTTTTTTCCTGTAATTGATTTCTAATATCATAGCGTTGTGGTCAGAAAAGATACTTGATACAATTTCAATTTTCTTAAATTTACTAAGGCTTGATTTGGGACCCAAGATATGATCTATCCTGGAGAATGTTCCATGAGCACTTGATAAGAAAGTGTATTCTGTTGTTTTTGGATGGAATGTCCTATAAATATCAATTAAGTCCATCTTGTTTAATGAATCATTTAAAGCTTGTGTTTTCTTATTTATTTTCATTTTGGATGATCTGTCCATCGGTGAAAGTGGGGTGTTAAAGTCCCCTACTATTATTGTGTTACTGTCGATTTCCCGGTTTATGGCTGTTAGTATTTGCCTTATGTATTGAGGTGCTTCTGTGTTGGGTGCATAAATATTTACAATTGTTATATCTTCTTCTTGGATTGATCCCTTGATCATTATGTAGTATCCTTCTTTTTCTCTTGTGATAGTCCTTATTTTAAAGTCTGTTTTGTCTGATATGAGAATTGCTACTCCAGTTTTCTTTTGATTTCCATGAAATATCTTTTTTCATCCCTTCACTTTCAGTCTGTATGTGTCCCTAGGTCTGAGTGGGTCTCTTGTAGACAGCATATGTATGG
>NW_020172776.1:1392157-1397199 GCF_003031525.2 Neophocaena asiaeorientalis asiaeorientalis | reverse complement strand
GATCCTTGCTGGGTAGAGTAATCTTGGTTGTAGGTTTTCCCCTTTCATCACTTTAAATATGTCCTGCCACTCTCTTCTGGCTTGCAGAGTTTCTGCTTAAAAATCAGCCGTTAACCTTATGGGTATTGTCTTGTATGTTATTTGTTGCTTTTTGCTTGCTGCTTTCAATATTTTTCCTTTGTATTTAATTTTTGATAGTTTGATTAATATGTTTCTTGGCATGTTTCTCTTTGGGTTTATCCTGTATGGGACTCTCTGTGCTTCCTGGACTTGATTATTTCCTTTCCCATGTTAGGGGAGTTTTCGACTATAATCTCTTCAAATATTTTCTCAGACCCTTTCTTTTTCTCTTCTTCTGGGACCCCAATAATTCGAATGTTGGTGCATTTAATGTTGTCCCAGAGGTCTCGGAGACTGTCCTCAGTTTGTTTCATTCTTTTTTCTGCTCCCTGGCAGTTATTTCCACCATTTTATCTTCCAGCTCACTTTTCCATTCTTCTGCCTCAGTTATTCTCTTATTGATTCCTTCTAGAGTATTTTTAATTTCAGTAATTGTGTTGTTTGTCCAGCACTGGAGTTTACAGGCAGTTAGATAGAGCTGGGTCTTGGTGCTGAGATGAGGACCTCCTGGAGGCCTCACTCCAATTGATATTCCCTGGGGTCTGAGGTTCTCTGTTAGTCCAGCTGTTTGACTTGGAGCTCCCACCACAGGAGCTCGGGCCTCACCTCCGGCCTGGGAACCAAGATCCTGCAAGCTTCGTGGTGTGGTAAAGAAGAAGAAGAAGGAAAAAAGGAGCAGTACAATATTAAAGAATAAAAAACAAATTTAGAAAGATAAAAAATACATTATGAAAAATAAAACTATAATTGAAACAACTGCAACAAGGTAAAATAAAACCACAACAGAAAAAAGAAAAAAAAAAGAAAGAAAATCCTGCGTGGAAGGGGAGAGGCAGCACGTGGAAAGGAGGGCCTCTGGAGTGTGGAGTTCCAGAGTTTGGAGGTAGGTCCCTGAGTGAGGCTGTGTGGGCGGGGTTTAGGCCTAGCGTGTTGGAGGGGGTCTTGGAGTGTAGAGGTAGGGCCCTAGTGGGGGTGTAGGGGCGGGGCCTGGGTTCTGCGCGACAGGAGGCACAGGATTAGGCCTGGGAGCCCAACAAGCTTCCCAGTGCCTAAGTTGACAGGGAAAGCACTGGCCCTGTTCCCTT
This sequence comes from Neophocaena asiaeorientalis asiaeorientalis, assembly GCF_003031525.2. Lineage (NCBI taxonomy): Eukaryota > Metazoa > Chordata > Mammalia > Artiodactyla > Phocoenidae > Neophocaena > Neophocaena asiaeorientalis. The sequence goes on along the minus strand of NW_020172776.1, from coordinate 1,395,994 downwards.
CCGTTCCTTTGTGCCCTTCCCCCACCATCTCCCCCAGGGTTTCTCCCGTCACCACTGGACCCCTAACCATGGGTGGGTCTTGCTGGGTGTAGGAACTCCTCCCCTCCCCCAGCCACCCCTCAGGGGTGCTGGTCCCGGAGGTCTGGCCTTTACTTTTGCTCCCCCTTCCCTTCCTTCAATTACCTCAGGACCCGCATGGCTGGAGGGGGCTTTGGTGGGCAGAGAGTCAGGCCCGGGATCTCAGCAGGCTTCTGGGTGCCCAAGTGGGCAGGGAAAGCCTGGCCAAGCTCCCTTTTGATCCTCTGCCCTCCCAATGGCCCCCCAATTACCCCCTTAGGGCGTGGGATCCCTTCCCCTCCCCCAGCCACCCCTCAGGGGCACCAGTCCCATCTCGCCTCCACTTCTCTTCCCCCCTCACCCCCGCCCCATGCCCCACGTCCTACCCCGTCGCTGGGGGTTCCTCCCATCCCCTTAGGTGTCTGTGGTCCCCCACCGTTGGCCTGGTAGGTGCCCTAGGTGTGAGGAGACGCGAATTCCGCGTCCTCCTAGTTTGCCCTCTTGACTCCACTCTTTCTGTTGTATTCATGTTTTAAAAGAACTAGTAGGGCTTCCCTGGTGGCGCAGTGGTTGAGAGTCCGCCTGCCGATGCAGGGGACGCGGGTTCATTCCCTGGTCCGGGAAGAGCCGACATGCCACGGAGCAGCTGGGCCCGTGAGCCATGGCCGCTGAGCCTGCGCGTCCGGAGCCTGTGCTCCACAATGGGAGAGGCCACGGCAGTGTGAGGCCCGCGTCTAGTAAGTGAGATTTGAAGGTTTCCATTCTGCCAGAATAGCGTCTCTCTCATTTTTAAAGCAAGCTTTCAAATGGAGGGAGTTTGAAATTGTCTCTGTTTTTGGCCCTTTCTTGTAAAGCTATTTTGCCTCTGCTAGAATAACCTTTTGAGGATCTGAAAACTAACTTTATGTATCTTTTTTATTCAGTATTTCAGACAGAGGAATGTAGAGAATAATATAACAAATGCCTGTTCTATATAACTACTTAGTAGTCAGATTCTAGTGTTTTCTCCTTTTAAAAAGATGTGAAACATTACAGAATCAATTGTAGTCCCCTTTGTACCCTTCTCCATTCCTAATCTTTATCTATGCCTTCCCAGAGGTAATCACTATCCTGAATTTGTTTTTATTATTTCCATCATGTTTTATACTGTTACTTCATATGTGTGAGTCCATATTCCATTGTATGTGTTAATACATTTATTTATTTGTTCTAATGCTGATGAGCATTTAGGTTGTTTCCAGTTCTTTTACTATTACAAACAATGCTTTGGTGAACATTCTTAATCATGTCTCCTTGTGCACATGTGTTCGGTTTCTCTGGTGTTCACACCTGGGAGTGGAATTGCTAGAATTTGGGTATGCACATCTTTGGCTTTGCTAGATGTTGCCAAATTACTGTTCACAGTGGTTATTTCAATTTACGTTGGTATGCATAAGAGTTCTTATTTTCCCATAGTCTCGCTAAAACATGGTGTGGTCAGACTTCTTAATTTTTGCCAAATTATGGTGATTTATTATTCTTTTCATTTGCATTTTTCTGATTGCTAATGAGCATCTTTGTAAATGTTAGTTGGCCATTGTGTTTTCTCTTTTGTATATTTCCTCTCAACTCTTCTGCCTGTTTTTCTGCTGCACTGTCTTTTTCTTAATGACTCACAGGCTATTTTTATAAATGCAAGATGATAATTTACTAGTGATATGTACTGCAGTGATCTCCCATTCTGTGGCTCATCTCTTCTTGCTTTGATTCTAGTGTCTTTTGTTGCACAGAATTTGTATTTTAGTGAGGTCAGATTTTATCCATATTTTCCTTCATGATTTATGCTTATGTCTAGAAGTCCTTTTCTATCATGAGGTCAAGATTTTCTCCTTTATTTTAAGATCCTAAAGTTTTTTTTTTTTAGCTTTGTAATCTGGAATAAAAAGTTTTTTCCATTATTGAATTTTTTAATTTCAGTGACTTTTTTTTCATATCCAGAATTTCTAATGAATAGTTTTTTATGCACTTGTTTTAGTTTTGCTTGTTTCATTGTTTTTGTTCATTTTTTAATGTACTTGTTTTATTTTTGCTTATTTGTTTCATAATTTCTTATTTTCTAAAATGAAAATTATTTTATTTCTTCAAAAGTTGTAAACATAGTCATTTTGGAGTGGTCAGATGGGTCTATAGAATTAATTTCATCTGGAGTGACTGTATTTGCTAATTGGTGATTTTGTTGGCTGGCTTAGCATTGGATTGGCTTCAGTTGTTTGGAATTTGAGTTTACAGAATCATTCTGAGTAGGAGGTATATTGTTTTGTTTGATTCTCTCCTTTTTTTACCCTTCCTACCTAACAGTTTATACTTTCTTCCACCTGGCTCCCTGAATTCTCAGTTTAGAATTAGGCCTTTTAAGTTTCTGAAAGTCTTACAGACCCAGCCAGAGAGCCAGTGGGTACCTTGTTTCAGGGCCTGGTCATGAGTTACGCAGGCCTCTCACTGTTGTGGCCTCTCCCGTTGCAGAGCACAGGCTCCGAACACGCAGGCTCAGCGGCCATGGCTCACGGGCCCAGCCACTCCGCGGCATGTGGGATCTTCCCGGATCGGGGCACGAACCCGTGTCCCCTGCATCGGCAGGTGGACTCTCAACCACTGCGCTACCAGGGAAGCCCTCAAATCTTTAATGTATATAGGAATCACTAAGTTCTCACCTTTAACCTCCTGTCACAAGGTGTGGGGGGAGTTCTGCTCTCACCTCAGCCGGTGAGCTTGGCTCTCCTTTTCTATCTCACAGGGAGCACGTTCTGTCCTCTTTACAATTGCCAATGCCTGCTTCCTGACCTGGGCCCCAGCAGGCAGGCTCAACTTACTGCCCCATCCCTTTTTGCAGCTAGTCTGTAGCTCATGGCTAGGTGTTTTTTTTTTTTTGTCAGTATCCTTTTCTTTTTTTAAAAAATATTTTGACTTTATTGTTAATTTGTGTTTGGAACAGAGGATGAATTCACTGTGTCATCTTGACTGAGGTCTAGATTTTGTAATTAAGTTAGATTGTGAGCTTCTCTGGGGAGGGATAGCTTTTCATCAGCATCAAGCATGGTGCCTGGCTCTGAGCGCCTGGTGGGATTTTTCTATTTTTTTGAGGTGTACAGTGTGTTTATTTTATATACATACATAGTGTGAAATGATTACCACAAATAGGTTAGTTAACACATCTATCATCTCACCTAGTTACAATTTTATTTTTGTGGTGAGCATTTTAGGATTTATGCTCTTAGCAACTTCCAAGTGTACAATAGAGTACTGTTAACCTATAGTCACCATGCTGTACATGTACCTTTACAATATTATTTGAGTCCTGTCTTTTTTGTTTTTTTTGGTTAGTCTAGCTAAAGGCTTCTCAGTTTTGTTTATCTTTCTAAAGAACCAGCTCTTAGTTTTGTTAATCTTTTATATTGTTTTCCTATGCTCTCTCTTATTTCTTTGCTATTTAATGAAATTATTATTATCATTATTATTATTATTTTTTTGTGTGGTACGCGGGCCTATCACTGCTGTGGCCTCTCCCGTTGCAGAGCACAGGCTCCGGACGCACAGGCTCAGCGGCCATGGCTCACGGGCCCAGCCGCTCTGCGGCATGTGGGATCTTCTCGGATTGGGGCATGAACCCGTGTACCCTGCATCGGCAGGCAGACTCTCAACCACTGCGCCACCAGGGAAGCCCCTGAAATTATTATTTTTAAAATTGAAGTATAGTCAGTTTACAGGGTGTTAGTTTCTGGTGTACAGCACAGTGATTCAGAT
>NW_020172776.1:1367956-1391854 GCF_003031525.2 Neophocaena asiaeorientalis asiaeorientalis | reverse complement strand
ATATGCGTATATATATATATATATATATATATATATTTTATAGTTTCTAGTGTACAGCAAAGTGATTCAGATATATACATATAAATATATATTTCATATTTTTTCCTTTATGATTTATTACAGGATAGTGAATAAAGTTCCCTGTGCTATATAGTAGGACCTTTTTATTTATCTATTTTATATATAGTAGTTTTTATCTGCTAATCCCAAACTTCTAATTTATCCTTCCCCCACCCCTTTTCCCCTTTGGTAATAAGTTTGTTTGTTATGTCTGTGAGTGTTTCTGTTTTGTAAATAAGTTCATTTGTATCATATTTCAGTTTCCACATATCAGTGATATAATATAGTATTTGTCTTCCTCTTTTCTGTTTACTTCACTTAATATGATAATCTCTAGGTCCATCCATGTTGCTGCAAATGGCATTATTTCATTATTTTTTATGGCTGAGTAGTATTCCATTGTGTGTGTGTGTGTATACACATATATACCACGTCTTCTTAACCATTCATCTGTTGATGGACACTTCGGTTGCTTCCATGTCTTGGCTATTGAAAATAGTGCTATGAATATAGTATTCCATTGTGTGTGTGTGTGTATACACATATATACCACGTCTTCTTAACCATTCATCTGTTGATGGACACTTCGGTTGCTTCCATGTGTTGGCTATTGAAAATAGTGCTATGAATATTTGGGGTGCATGTATCGTTTTGAATTAAAGTATTTGTTTTTCCAGATATATGCCCAGGATTTTCATTATTTTTTATGGCTGAGTAGTATTCCATTGTGTGTGTGTGTGTATACACATATATACCACGTCTTCTTAACCATTCATCTGTTGATGGACACTTCGGTTGCTTCCATGTCTTGGCTATTGAAAATAGTGCTATGAATATTGGGGTGCATGTATCGTTTTGAATTAAAGTATTTGTTTTTCCAGATATATGCCCAGGAGTGGGATTGCTGGATCATATGGTAACTATTTTTTATTTTTTAAGGAACCTCCATACTGTTCTCCATAGTGGCTACACCAATTTACATTCCCACCAACAGTGTAGGAGGGTTCCCTTTTCTTTAGTGGATATTTTTTAAATTAAATAATTAATTTATTTTATTTTTGGCTGTGTTGGGTCTTTTTTGCTGCACGAGGGCTTTCTCTAGTTGCAGCGAGCAGGGGCTACTCTTCATTGTGGTGCGCAGGCCTCTCATTGTGGTGGCTTCTCTTGTGGAGCGTGGGCTCTAGGTGTGCGGGCTTCAGTAGTTGTGGCACATGGGCTCAGTAGTTGTAGCTTGCAGGCTGTAGAGCGCAGGCTCAGTAGTTTAGGCACATGGGCTTAGTTGTTCCGTGGCATGTGGGATCTTCGCGGACCAGGGATCAAACTGTGTCCCTGGCATTGGCAGGCGGATTCTTAACCACTGTGCCACCAGGGAAGTCCCTGGATTATGTTTTTGATGTTGTATCTAAGAAATCTTTGCCTAACCCAAGGTCACAAAAGATTTTCTCCAATATTTTCTTCTAGACGTTTTATACTTTTCAGTTTCACATTTCAGTTTTGTGATCCATTTTGAGGTAATTTTAAAATATGGTATAAGGTAGGGATCACACTTCCTTCCTGTATTTCTGAAGCTGTGTTATATTAGCTGTACATAAGCTTGTCATTGTTATATCTTCCTGATGTGTTGAGACTTTTATCATTATGAAGTAGCCCTCTTTGTTTCTAGTAATACTACTTGTCTTGAGGTCTATTTTGTCTAATATTAGTACAGTCACTCCAGCGTACTTGGGGTTATTATTTACATGACATCTTTTTTATTTCCAAGTTATTTGTATATTTATATTTAAAGTGCTTCTCTTTAAACAGAATATAATTGATTCTTGATTTTTTTTTTATCCAGTTAGACAATCTTGTCATTTGATTGGAGTCTTTATTTAATGTCATTACTGATATGGGCATATTTAGGTCTGACATTTTGCTATTTGTTTTTTATGTGCCTCTTGTTCTTCTGTTCTTTCTCTTCTGCCTTCCTTCTGTTCTGTTCTTTCATCTGCCTCTTGTTCTTCTGTTCTTTCTCTTCTGCCTTCCTTTAATTAATTAACTAATTTTTAGTAATCAATTTTAATTTCTCTATTGGCTTTCAAGCTGTATTCTTTGCATTTTTTAAAGTGCTTTGTCTAGGGATTACAGCATACATCTCAGTGTATTTTAAGTTGATATGAAGTTGCTTCAGATGAAATATAGGAATCTTGTGGCAGTAGATTTTCATTTACCTTCATCTTTAGCACTGTCATTGTCATGTATATAATACATCTATATACGGTGTTATAATTTTTGCTTTAAATAGTCATATACTTATAAAGAAATTATGAGAAAACAGTGTGTTGTGTGTGTTTGTATGTTTCAGTCCTTCCTTTGGACCCAAATTGCTAGCTGGTATCATTTCCCTTCAGTCTATAGAACTTTCTTTAAGATTTCTTGCAGTGGAAATCTGGTGACAGAGTCTCTCAGTTTTTATTTTCTGAAAATATCTTTATTTTGCCTTCACTTTTTTTTTTTTTTTTTTTTTTGGGTGACTGTCTAAAAATTCCATCAACTGAGGATTCATTAAATGCATATTATGGAATAATATTAAGTTGTTAGAAAGAGTAAGATTGATGTATCTGCATTAACAAGGAGAGATAACTAAAGAGATTAATTTTTAAAAACCAGAAATAGAGAACAGCAGTTATAGTGTGGCCTTTTGATGATACCCTAGAACTGGAGAGAGACTCAAAACTATTAAAAGCTGTTTCGTGGAAGAAGAGAATATTGGGGAACTTGCACTTAACTGAAATTCTGTATTAACCTTTTTTTTTTTTTTTTTTTTTAAAAAATTTTTTTTTTTTCTTTTCTTTTTTTTTTTTTTTTTTTTTTGCGGTACACGGGCCTCTCACTGTTGTGGCCTCTCCTGTTACGGAGCACAGGCTCCGGACGCGCAGGCTCAGCGGCCATGGCTCATGCGCCTAGCCACTCCGTGGCATGTGGGATCTTCCCGGAGTGGGGCACGAACCCGTGTCCCCTGCATCGGCAGGTGGACTCTCAACCACTGGGCCACCAGGGACGCCCTGCTTTCACTTTTTGAAGGCTAGCAGCTGTTTGTAGAATTCATGATTGACAGTTTATTCTCTTTCAGCCCTTTTATTATGACAGTTCCAGTGTCTTCTGTCCTCCATTAGTTCTTATGAGAAGCCAACTGATAATGGTATCATTGTTCTCCCTCGGTATGTCGTTTTTCTCTGGATGCTTTCAGAATTGTCTTTTTATCTTTGGCATTCAGAAGATTAACCATGATGTGCTTAGGAATGGTTTGCTTAGAGTTTATACTGCTGGCATTTCTCTGAGCTTCTTAGGTTTGTAAGTTAATGTTTTTTGTTTTGTTTTTGTAAGTTAATGGTTTTCACAAAATTTGTGATTTTGGGGTGGGGGGCATTATTTCTTCATTATTTCTACATATACAATGAGGTATCACCTCACACTGGTCAGAATGGGCATCATAAAAAAATCTACAAATGGGGACTTCACTGGTGGCGCAGTGGATAAGACTCCGCACTCCCAATGCAGGGGGCCCTCGTTCGATTGCTGGTCAGGGAACTAGATCCCACACACTCACTACAGCTAAGGAGCCCACCTGCCGCAGCTAAGACCTGGCACAACCAAATAAATAAATATTTTTAAAAGACCCTACAAACAGTAAATGCTGGAGAGGGTGTGGAGAAAAGGGAACTTTCCTACGCTGTTGGTGGGGATATAAATTGGTAGCCACTATGGAGAACAGTATGGAGGTTCCTTAAAAAACTAAAAATAGAGCTACCATATGACCCAGCAATTTCACTCCTGGGCATATATTCAGAGAAAATCATAATTTGAGAAGATACATGTACCCCCAATGTTCACTGCAGCACTATTTACCATAGCCAGGACATGGAAACAACCTAAATGTCCATCAACAGAGGAATGGATAAAGAAGATGTGGTACATATATACAGTGGAATATTAGTCATAAAAAAGAACAACATAATGCCATTTGCAGCAACATGGATGGACCTAGAGATTGTCATACTGAGTGAAGTAAGTCAGACACAGAAAGACAAATATCATATGATATTGCTTATATGTGGAATCTTAAAAAAAAAAGGGTACAAATGAACTTATTTACAAAGCAGAAGTAGAGTCACAGGTGTGGAAAACAAACTTATGGTTACCAGGGGATAAGAGGGGAAAGGATAAATTGGAAGATTGAGATTGACATACACACACTACTATATATAAAATAGATAACTGATAAGAACCTGCTGTATAGAACAGTGAACTCTACTCAGTACTCTCTGTAATGGCCTATATGGGAAAAGAATATTAGAAAAAAAGAGTGGATATATGTATATGTATAACTGATTCATTTTGCAGTACACGTGAAACTAACACAACATTGTAAATCAACTATACTCCAATAAAAATTTTTTAAAAAATGAATTTCTTGAATTTCCTGGTGATTTAGTGGTTAGGACTACCTGCTTCCACTGCAGGGGGCATGGGTTCAGTCCCTGGTTCGGGAAGTTAAGATCCCACATGCAGTGCAGTGAGGCCAAAGATTAAAAAAAAAAAAAAGAGTCTCGCTTAATCTTCACAAGAATTAATTTCTTCTTGAATTTGCTCAGAAGATAGACCTAACCTCATCTGTTCCTAATTTTTATTGTAACATAAGATGTTGGGGAGGGGCTTCCCTGGTGGCGCAGTGGTTGAGAATCTGCCTGCCAATGCAGGGGACACGGGTTCGAGCCCTGGTCTGGGAAGATCCCACATGTCGCGGAGCAACTAGCCCCGTGAGCCACAACTACTGAGCCTGCGCGTCTGGAGCCTGTGACCTGCAACAAGAGAGGCTACGACAGTGAAAGGCCCACACACCGCAATGAAGAGTAGCCCCTGCTTGCCGCAACTAGAGAAAGCCCTCGCACAGAAACGAAGACCCAACACAGCCAAAAGTAAATAAATTTATTTAAAAAAAAAATGATGTTGGGGGACTTCCCTGGCGGTCCAGTGGTTAAGACTCCCCACTTGCACTGCAGGGGCACGGGTTCCATCACTGGTCGGGGAACTAAGATCCTGCATGCCGCGTGGTGTGGCCAAAAATTAAAAAAAGAAAAAAAAGATGTTGGAACTTTAGCAGAGGCATTAAGGTACAAGAGTGTGAAATTTGGAAGTGGGGTATTTCATGTTCAAGAACCAGTTAGAGGCTCTAAAACACATAAGAAGGATACTTACGGGTCATGGAAGAACATTTTGTGAGGATTCTTTTAAAAATTATGCTGTTGCTTCCCCCGCCACACACACACCATGGGAGAACTGGGGGTACAGACTCACTTGATATCTAGTGAGAGGAGCTTTAGAGGGACCACTTAGAGATTTAAAGAATTCTCTTCAGTTAGGGTGTACAGAGGACTGAGGTCTGGATCCCCTGAGAAATCTGTCAAGGAGAGAACTGTAGCTGGCTGACTGCTCCCACAGCAAGAGGTAGGCTGTGTTGGAATTTGCCTACACTCCAGTGTTTGTCAGGGCAAAGGAAATATGAATACTTCCTGCAGAGCAGAGGCAGGCCTAGTGGAGGAGAGAGACGGCCTGGAGCTGTTTTAATTCCTGCCCAAATAAACTGCCTAGAAGGGCAATGAGGCTCCAACAGTGAGTCTTTTAAGTGACAGCCAAAAAGCCAGGAGGAGAATCAACTATCCACTGAACTGTCCACGTCGGTGGAGCTATAGCCAGAAGAAACTCTGAGGTGAGACTCTGAAGAACCCACAGAAGTGCATCTGAGGAAAAGAGTCCACTTCAGACATCACCAGACAGGCCTTTTGGCAGGACCTCTTAAGTTGGAATCTCGTTGCCTTCTGTCTCCCAGCACTCCTCTCTCTCATATCCACTTTGGAGACAACAGCAGCTAGGGAAGGGGAGAAGGGTCGTGGAAAAGAGACATAGCTGAGCTTACTCTTTTCCCAGCTGGGGGTGGGAAAAGAGATTTGATTACCTAGTGAAGATAGGTTTGTAACCTAAAGTGACTGTAGGACTTTGTTACTTAGCACTGGCTAGAAGAAACGTGTGGGGCTGCTGAGTGGTCATCCAGTGCCAGGGGAACATTTTCTCCCTGCATACATTTTAAGAGGATAGCCGAGACAAAAATAAAGTTATATTTGATTATATCCTGCAGTTAGTGCATGTTCAGTGGACATAAAAATTCTGTAAAAATTTTCACGTTTGGCATTGCAGTAGTCCGAAATCTATGGTAATGCATTAAGTGTTGTTTTTATTCTTGAAAAGTGCCTTGACTTATGTGAGCATTACATGCAATGCTGCTGTATGTTCTTAGATTTCTTTTTTTTTGGCCGGACCACACGGAATGCGGGATCGTAGTTTCCTGACCTGGGATCGAACCTGTGCCCCCTGCAGTGGAAATGCGGTGTCCTCCTAACCACTGGACCTCCAGGGAATTCCGCTCTTGGATTTCTTAAAGTGGGCTCCTATTTAGTGCTGGTGTTTCACTTAATTGTAAAAGCACCTTTATCCAAAAATAAAGGTTAGGATGCTATTCTTCTAGTCTGCCTAGGTTGTTTAGGTTGTTTCGTAAACAGGATAGATGACTAAACTTTTTCTGAATAAGATTAAATTATTATAAATCAGTGACATTTTTATATAACATAGACTAAAAAATTTGCACTTCTTCTTGAGCAAGCCCATACTAAACAGCTCTGCACATCTGGGGTTGAGGTTGTGCTAGTTCATCTGGCCAGTCGCCTCTCTGCTGTCCACTTCTGAATTCCCCCACCAACACCTAAGCCAAGACTGCATTGTTTGTACAGTCTCTTCATTGTGTGTGTGTGTGTGTGTGTGTGTGTTTTATTGAAGTGTAGTTGATTTACGGTGTTGTACCAATCTCTGCTGTACAGCAAAGTGACTCAGTTATACACATATAGACTTTCTTTTTTTATATATTCTTTTCCATTATGGTTTATCACAGGATATTGAATATAGTTCCCTGTGCTATACATTAGGACCTTGTTGTTTATCCATTCTAAATGTAGTAGTTTGCGTCTACCAACCCCAAACTCCCAGTCAATCCCTCTCCATCTTCCCTCCTCCTTGTTGAATAAGATTAAATTATTATAAATCAGTGACATTTTTATATAACATAGACTAAAAAATTTGCACTTCTTCTTGAGCAAGCCCATACTAAACAGCTCTGCACATCTGGGGTTGAGGTTGTGCTAGTTCATCTGGCCAGTCGCCTCTCTGCTGTCCACTTCTGAATTCCCCCACCAACACCTAAGCCAAGACTGCATTGTTTGTACAGTCTCTTCATTGTGTGTGTGTGTGTGTGTGTGTGTGTGTGTGTTTTATTGAAGTGTAGTTGATTTACGGTGTTGTACCAATCTCTGCTGTACAGCAAAGTGACTCAGTTATACACATATAGACTTTCTTTTTTTATATATTCTTTTCCATTATGGTTTATCAAAGGATATTGAATATAGTTCCCTGTGCTATACATTAGGACCTTGTTGTTTATCCATTCTAAATGTAGTAGTTTGCGTCTACCAACCCCAAACTCCCAGTCAATCCCTCTCCATCTTCCCTCCTCCTTGGCAACCACAAGTCTGTTTTCTATGTCTATGAGTCTGTTTCTGTTTTGTAGATAGGTTCATTTGTGCCATATTTTAGATTCCACATATAAGTGATATCATATGGTATTTGTCTTTCTCTTTCTGACTTCACTTAGTATGATAATCTCTATTTGCATCCCATTGTGTTTTGTTTTAAGATCATAGTCTCCTTTCTGGTAAGGGAAGAAAGAAAAGAGAATTATGGCTGATTAAAATATACATAATTAAAAAAATAATTTAAAAGGTAAGAAGGCAAAGAATTAAATGAAATTGTTAGTCTGATGAAGATCCATTTGGACCATGTTATTAAGAAATGGTCATTAGCACAGGATCTGCACTTAATTCCTTTGCTGAGGAAATAGAGTGATATACTAGTAGACTGTCAGAGCTGGATGGAGCATTGGAGATCATCTGTTTCATTTTATAAGACAATTTGTTGTTGTTAAAACTCTGAATTATTAATTGTTCCTGTGCTAGATGCAGAGGTTTAGATACATTTTCTCTAATCCTTAATAATTCTGGAAAAGTCTGTGTTCAATTCCCTTTCCAGATGAGAAAACAGACTCAGAGGAAGTGACCTGCTGAAGGATATATTGTAGTTACAGAGCTGGGAGATTTGGACCCAGGTCTGTTTGTTTTATAGCTCATGTTCACTTAGGCCCCACTAGTTTATATACTTTTTAAGAATTTACAGACTTGATATCCTATAAGATCACTCATTTCTTGGGCACAAACTTATGATCATTTGTACTCAGTATGTTTCTCTTTTTGGCTTTCCTTTTGTTTTGGTCTTTACAGATCAGAACAGGAAATTATGTCCTGATTCTTAAATCTTTTCTATTGTGAAAGATAGCATACTTTCAGAAAAGAAGATAAAATGTATGTATGGTTTTATAAGTAAAGTGAATACACAGTAACTGTTACCCAGGTCAACAAACAACCTACCTGTGTACTACTTGATTCCTGTAACAAAAGCACAAAGCCCAGACTCTAGGCAAATGTTCAGTTCTTATCTACTGGGTCCAGATGGTTATAATTCCTTTTTCTCCCCTGAGTTTCACCACTGTATTGAGTTCGGTGGTCATCATTTCTTTGCAGTTTGATCACCTAGGCATGTGTTCCTAAACGTATCTCAATTTTTTGAAATAAATTTCTTTCCATAGATTAGAAGTTGCTTAAAATTAACCATAGATATCAGGATAGAGATTAGTAGTGATTAGGTCACAGGAGAATGTTTGATTTATTTAAGAATACAAATTTTTCAAGAGTTCCATTAAACACAAATAATTGCTTTGCTAATTATAATTAGTATTGGTCAGTCCTTTCATCTGTGATTCAGATTTGTTACTTATTCCAGCTTCTCCCCATTCATCAATCTGGGTAATATCTTTTCTGCATTAATACTTTTCTGAATATGTATTATATCTTATTAGGTAAGGACAAATAGAATTTACCATGTCATAATGTCCCTTTGTTTCCTCTTTTACAGCATGGGTAAGTTCTCTCTCCATGGGGATGATTTTCTTCTGCTGCCCAATTGTCAGCGTCTTCACAGACGTGTTTGGTTGCCGGAGAACAGCTGTCGTGGGTGCTGCTGTTGGATTTGTTGGACTCGTATCAAGTTCTTTTGTAAGGTAAGGACTTGGCTTCTTCATGTCGCTTTTCAAAAACTGTTAGCTACCTTAAAGATTTCCTTTCAGAAACTTTGCTGTTTACAGGGAAAAATCCTCCTTTTCAGTACTTAAACTAAGCAGCGTAACTTAACGCATTGTTGTCTACAGCAGCAAATCAGAGCTTGTGAATTTGAATGCTTTTGCTTGCAGTGCCTCAGAGGTAGATGTCAGTCAGGATACATATGTTCTCTGGAGCCAAGAAAAAATGTTTCTCCTTTTGTTTTTTCCATTCACAGAAGAATCTTAACTCATAACAGTAAGTTGTCTAAAACAATGAGCTTAGTTTAAAGTCAGCTCAGTCTGAGCCCCAAAGGGTACGAGAAGTGGTATTTTGAAGTGGTTGTTCATAGGCTTGATATGAAATATTTTCATTAATGAAATCCAGACTTTGCTATTCATTTTAACCCAGGTAGAGAATTCCTGCCTGCATTCTTTTTTTAATTTTATTTATTTATTTTTAAAAATTTATTTTTTTATACAGCAGGTTCTTATTAGTTACCCATTGTATACTTATTAGTGTATACATGTCAATCCCAATCTCCCAATTCATCACACTACCACCCTGTCCCCCGCCACTCTCCCCTCTGGTGTCCATACGTTTGGTCTCTACATCTGCGTCTCTGCCCTGCACACCGGTTCATCTGTACCATTTTTCTAGGTTCCACATATATGCGTTAATATACAATATTTGTTATTCTCTTTCTCACTTACTTCACTCTGTATGACAGCCTCTAGATCCATCCACGTCTCTACAAATGACCCAATTTCATTCCTTTTTATGAGTAATATTCCATTGTATAAATGGACCACATCTTCCATTTTATGATTGAGTAATATTCCATTGTATAAATGTACCACATCTTCTTTATCCATTCATCTGTCGATGGGCATTTAGGTTGCTTCCATGACCTGGCTATTGTAAATAGTGCTGCAATGAACATTGAGGTGCATGTGTCTTTTTGAATTATGGTTTTCTCTGGGTATATGCCCAGTAGTGGGATTGCTGGGTCATATGGTAATTCTATTTTTAGTTTTTTAAGGAACCTCCATACTGTTCTCCATAGTGGCTGTATCAATTTACATTCCCACCAACAGTGCAAGAGGGTTCCCTTTTCTCCACACCCTCTCCAGCATTTGTTGTTGGTAGATTTTCTGATGATGCCCATTCTAATTGGTGTGAGATGATACCTCATTGTGGTTTTGATTTGCATTTCTCTAATAATTAGTGATGTTGAGTAGCTTTTCATGTGCTTCTTGGCCATCTGTATGTCTTCTTTGGAGAAATGTCTGTTTAGATCTTCTGCCCATTTTTTTTTTCTTCTGCCCATTTTTTGATTGGGTTGTTTGTTTTTTAAATATTGAGCTACATGAGTTGTTTATATATTTTAGAGATTTATATATTTATAAATCTTTTTAGAGATTAATCCTTTGTCCGTTGATTCATTTGCAAATATTTTCTCTCATTCTGAGGGTTGTCTTTTCGTCTTGTTTGTAGTTTCCTTTGCCTTGCAAAAGCTTTGAAGTTTCATTAGGTCCCATTTGTTTATTTTTGTTTTTATTTCCATTACTCTAGGAGGTAGATCAAAAAAGATCTTGCTGTGATTTATGTCAAAGAGTGTTCTTCCTATGTTTTCCTCTAAGAGTTTTATAGTGTCTGATCTTACATTTAGGTCTTTAATCATTTTGACTTTATTTTTGTGTATGGTGTCAGGGAGTGTTCTAATTTCATTCTTTTACATATAGTTGTCCAGTTTTCCCAGCACCACTTATTGAAGAAGCTGTCTTTTCTCCATTGTATATCTGTGCCTCCTTTGTCATAGATTAGTTGACCAAAGGTGCGTGGGTTTATCTCTGGGCTTTCTATCCTGTTCCATTGATCTATAATTCTGTTTTTGTGCTAGTACCATATTGTCTTGATTACTGTAGCTTTGTAGTATAGTCTGAAGTGAGGGAGTCTGTTTCCTCCAGCTCCATTTTTTTCCCTCAGGCTGCTTTGGCTATTTTTATGGGGTCTCCATACAAATTTTAAGACTTTTTGTTCTAGTTCTGTAAAAAAAAAAATGCCATTGGTAATTTGATAGGGATTGCACTGAATCTGTAGATTTCTTTGGGTAGTATAGTCATTTTCACAATATTGATTCCTCCAATCTAAGAACATGGTATATCTCTTCATCTGTTAGTATCATCTTTAATTTCTTTCATCAGTGTCTTATAGTTTTCTGAGTACAGGTCTTTTACCTCCTTAGGTAGGTTTATTCCTAGGTATTTTATTCTTTTTGTTGCAGTGGTAAATGGGAGGGTTTCCTTAATTTCTCTTTCAGATTTTTCGTCATTAGTGTATAGGAATGCAAGAGATTTCTATGCATTAATTTTGTATCCTGCTGTTCTACCAGATTCATTGATTAGCTCTAGTCGTTTTCTGGTGGCATATTTAGGATTCTCTACGTATAGTATCATGTCATCTGTAAACAGTGACTGTTTTACTTCTTCTTTTCCAATTTGTATTCCTTTTATTTCTTTTTCTTCTCTGATTGCCATGGCTAGGACTTCCAAAACTATGTTGAATAATAGGGGCGAAACTGGACATCCTTGTCTTGTTCCTGATCTTAGAGAAAATGCTTTCAGTTTTTCACCATTGAGAATGATGTTTGCTATGGGTTTATCATATATGGCCTTTATTATGTTGAGGTAGTTTCCCTGCGTGCCCACTTTCTGGAGAGTTTTTATCATAAATGGCTGTTGAATTTTGTAAAAAGCTTTTTCTGCGTCTATTGAGATGATCATATGGTTTTTATTCTTCAGTTTGATAATATGGTGCATCACATTGATTTGCGTATATTGCAGAATCCTTGTATCCCTGGGATAAATCCCACTTGATCCTGGTGTATGATCCTTTTAATGTGTTGTTGGATTCTGTTTGCTACGATTTTGTTGAGGATTTTCGCGTCTGTATTCATTAGTGATATTAGTCTGTAATTTTCTTTTTTTGTAGTATCTCTGTCTGGTTTTGGTATCAGGGTGATGGTGGCCTCATAGAATGAGTTTGGAAGTGTTCCTTCCTCTGCAATATTTTGGAAGAGTTTGAGAAGGATAGGTGTTAGCTCTTCTCTAAATGTTTGATAGAATTCACTGGTGAAGCCATCTGGTCCTGCACTTTTGTTTGTTGGAAGATTTTTTTTTTCTTTTGCGGTATGTGGGCCTCTCACTGTTGTGGCCTCTCCTGTTGTGGAGCACAGGCTCCGGATGCGCAGACTCAGTGGCCATGGCTCACGGGCCCAGCCGCTCCATGGGATGTGGGATCTTCCTGGACCGGGGCACGAACCCATGTCCCCTGCATCTGCAGGTGGACTGTCAACCACTATGCCACCAGGGAAGCCCTGTTGGAAGATTTTTAATCACAGTTTCGATTTACTTACTTGTGAGTGGTCTGTTCATATCTTCTGTTTCTTCCTGGTTCAGTCTTGGAAGTTTTAACCTTTCTAAGAATTTGTCCATTTCTTCCAGGTTGTCCATTTTATTGGCATAGAGTTGCTTGTAGCAGTCTCTTAGGATGCTTTGTATTTCTGCAGTGTCTGTGGTAACTTCTATTTCATTTCTAATTTTATTGATTTGAGTCCACTCCCTCTTTTTCTTGATGAGTCTGGCTAAAGTTTCATCAGTTTTGTTTATCTTCTCAAAGAACCAGCTTTTTGTTTTATTGATCTTTGCTGTTGTTTTCTTTGTTTCTATTTCATTTATTTCTGCTCTGATCTTTATGATTTCTTTCCTTCTACTAACTTTGGGTTTTGTTTGCTCTTTCTCTGGTTCTTTTGTGTATAAGGTTAGATTGTTTATTTGAGGTTTTTCTTGTTTCTTGAGTTAGGCTTATATTGCTATAAACTTCCCTCTTAGAACTGCTTTTGCTGCATCCCATAGGTTTTGGATCATTGTGTTTTCACTGTCATTTGTCTCCAGGTATTTTTGATTTCCTCTTTGATTTCTTCTGTGATCTCTTGGTTATTTAGTAACGTATTGTTTAGCCTCCATGTGTTTGTGTTTTTTACATTTTTTTCCCTGTAATTTATTTCTAATCTCATGGTGTTGTGGTCAGAAAAGATGCTTGATATGATTTCAGTTTTCTTAAATTTACTGAGGCTTGATTTGTGATCCAAGATGTGATCTAGCCTGGAGAATGTTCTGTGCACACTTGAGAAGAAAGTGTAATCTGCTGTTTTTGGATGGAATGTCCTATAAATATCAGTTAAATCTATCTGGTCTATTGTGTCATTTAAAGCTTCTGTTTCCTTATTTATTTTCATTTTGGATGATCTGTCCATTGGTGTAAGTGAGGTGTTAAAGTCCCCAACTATTTTGTGTTACTGTCGATTTCCTCTTTTACATCTGTTAGCAGTTGCCTTATGTATTGCGGTGCTCCTATTTTGGGTGCATAAATATTTACAATTGTTATATCTTCTTCTTGGATAGATCCCTTGATCATTATGTAGTGTCCTTCCTTGTCTCTTGTAACGTTCTTTATTTTAAAGTCTATTTTGTCTGATATGAGTATTGCTACTGCAGCTTTCTTTTGATTTCCGTTTGCACTGAATATCTTTTTCTATCCGCTCACTTTCAGTCTGAATATGTCCCTAGGTCTGAAGTGGGTCTCTTGTAGACAGCATATATATGGGTCTTGTTTTTGTATCCATTCAGTGAGCTTGTGTCGTTTGGTTGGAGCATTTAATCCATTCACATTTAAGGTAATTATTGATATGTATGTTCCTATTACCATTTTCTTTTGTTTGTTTTTGTTTTTTTGCGGTACGCGGGCCTCTCACTGCTGTGGCTCTCCTGTTGCAGAGCACAGCCTCCGGACGCACAGGCTCTGGACGCGCAGCCTCTGGATGCGCAGGCTCAGCTGCCATGGCTTATGGGCCTAGCCGCTCCGCGGCATGTGGGATCCTCCCAGACCGGGGTACGAACCCGTGTCCCCTGCATGGGCAGGCGGACTCTCAACCATTGCGCCACCAGGGAAGCCCTATTTTTATTTTATTTTTTTGTTCCTGTAATCTTTATTTATTTGTTTATTTATTTTGGTTGCACCACGCAACATATAGGATCTTAGTTCCCCAACCATAGATCAAACCCAGGCCCACTGCAGTGGAAGCATGGCATCCTAACCACTGGACCGCCAGGGAATTCCCGCCATGTTTATTTTTAAATATTCAGGATTTAATCAACAGAATCCTTGGTTTGCTAATTTTACCCCCATTTTCCCCATATATACCCCTTTCTGAACTCTAGAGTGAGCCTCTTTCTTTCACCGACCTTAGACATTTTATTTGGCTTCTAAACAATTATTTATTTATTTATTTATTTATGGCTGTGTTGGGTCTTCGTTTCTGTGCACGGGCTGTCTCTAGTTGTGGCGAGCGGGGGCTACTCTGTTGTGGTGCGTGGGCTTCTCATTGCTGTGGCTTCTCTTTTTGTGGAGCATGGGCTCTAGAGCGCAGGCTTCAGTAGTTGTGGCACGCGGGCTCGGTAGTTGTGGTGCACAGGCTTAGTTGCTCCGCGGCATGTGGGATCTTCCTGGACCAGGGCATGAACCTGTGTCCCCTGCATTGGCAGGCGGAGTCTCAACCACCGTGCTGCCAGGGAAGTCCCTAAACAATTATTTTAATTTTTTGTTAGAAAATAAATATTCTACCTTTAAAGTGCCTTTGTGTTTTGTTTTTTTTTCTTCTTCTAAAGTTTCTTTTTTAAAGAAACCCAGTTTTGTTTGGAATAAGATTCTGCTTAGATAGCTCTGTGAGATCATTTACTTTTAGTTCTTCTTTATCAGTAATACAGCATTGCGTGATAACCACCTTGTCAGAAACCCCCTTGGTCTGGAAGCTTCCAGGTACCCATTGTCAGTATTCTTAGCGCTTGCTGAAGTGTTAACACTCAGGCTTTGGTGGAGAGAGAAAGTAAGAGATAGAAAATCCATGTAACTTATTACCTAATTTGGTAGACAAAACACATATACACAAACCTGCTTACAGCAAGCAGTGTTTCTCAAATATTTTTGACCGCTGAGAAATAAAAATTATGAAATGTATTTTACATTGTGACCTAGTTCTTTCTTTCTCTTTCCCTCCCCCATCCCCACCCCTAACTAAAACAAAATGTCTTGAAGCCATCTTTACCTTACTATATGTAATGTTGTCATGTTTTCTATTCAGTTTCATTATTTAACCCCCCACCGATCAAAAGCTGCCAAACTTTCAGAACAATACACAGGCACAAGGGGGAGATGTAGTGTAAATTCCAAGTGTCAAACAGTGGACCAACCCTCTTTTCCTCTAGTTCAAGTTCTGCCTTTTTAGGAAAGCCTTCTCTAGCACCCCCAGGTTGCATCAGTGTCTCTTCTTTGAATCCTTTTTCCACACATATTTGATACCTTACTGATTTACACTGTACTTATCCAGTTGTCATACTTCAATAGTTTGAACCACCTGTTACTAAGGTGAAAATTTAGAAGTAAAAAAGGTTCCAGCAGCAGTGAAAATGCCATCACAAAGCTTATGTACTTTACCCTGTGGGAGAGATACAAAGTTAATCTTACCCAGCACTCTCTGTTTAAATGTTGTGCAAAAGAATGTCTGTGATTTATGTCAGTGGCTCTCTGGTTTTCCAACTGACAGCTTTATAATAATGTGGTATAATTGTGTAGATACTGGTGTTCATGATGATACTTTGCTGTCAATACTATTTTTAATATACACTTTGAAGAAGGCAGAGAAATGTATTTAGATTTAGATTTTTCCTTTAAAATTGTTAAATAAAAATAAATTAGCACCTTAAGAAGTAAGTTGTAGTTACCTGGAAAACTACTTATGTGGAAAAACTGATGCAGAATGAGTGAAGTATTATTTATATTTTGTTCTGTATTCTTATTATCTGGCGTAGATGTCTTGTTTCACTAAGCAGACTAGAAGTAGGGCATAACCACATTTTAAATATTCTTTTCACCAAGTATCTGGAACATAGTAGCTGTTAAATATATGTTTATTGAATAAAGAGTGGAGTTTCAGTAAAGGGTGATCAGAGTGAGGCAGGGTTAATCTGGGAGAGTCTGGGAGTGGCTCTTGAGCCTGATTTGAAGATGGTTCTAACTGTGGATTAATAGAGGGGGAAAGGGCATCTCAGGGAGAGAGGATTGACAACCTGCCTTAATTTTATCAGATTCTAGAATTCCTTGTGATTACCTCAGCATATTGCTAGGCTAGAATTATTGTCCAAAATTTAATTATTAACCAACTTTATCTATCTTAGTTTCTAATAAATAGCTTGCCTTTACTACTGATAAACAGCCTTTTGAATTGAACTTTTCAAAAGAAAAAAAAACTTTAGTTTTCTTTCACTCCTTACCTTAATTGTTTCAAAGAATTTGATGCTGTATGTTCCTTTACTGTTTTGTTTTGTTTTTTTACTTTCTTCCATCTGCAGCCTCCTCTTGCTTCAGCCCTCTCTTTTTCTTTTTCTTTTTTTTTTTGCCCCACCGTGAGGCTTGTGGGATCTTAGCTCCCTGACCAGAGATCGAACTCAGGACCTCTCGGCAGTGAGAACGAGGAGTCGTAACCACTGGGCCGCCAGGGAATTCCCTGTGTTCATTTACTTTCATAAGAAGTGTATAATTAAGTTATTTGGTTAAAATAAAGAATTCTTAATCCTTTATTATTTTTTTGAGACATACACGGCCCTAAAGCTTACAAACTGGGATCACTAGTGAACACACTTCATTTAGTATTCCTGCAATCAGAATATGATTCCTCCTTATCTTGCACAATACCAAGAACAGTGCAGTACAGGGCGAAGGTTGGTCTGCAGCCCTTAGGCCAGCAGAATGCAACAGAACTGCTCCCCTGTGCAAACGTTTGTGACATAACCTTGTGGAGAAAATATCAGATGCAGCCTTTTCTTTGAGTAGATTGCTTAGTAAGTGCCTGGGAAAGCTCCATTAAAAAAGTGAGCTTTCATAGTTAAATTATACTTTTTAAAAACTTTTATCACGACTAGTTTTTTTTTTTATTTTTAATTTTAATCATTGTCAGTTTTACTGAGGCCCTTCCTGGCACTGTCCTTTATTTCTGAGTTGCGGAGAACACAACAGTTTTTACCCAGTGTTGCATGGTTTGCCTGAAATCCATAGAAAGAGAAGGAGGAATCAAATCACTGATGACCTTAATGGTCATTTTTTCACATACTCAAGGCATTTTTTATTATCCGTTCACATTAAATTAAAATATTTTAGCGTTGTATTCTTGACTTATTAAGTTTTTCACCTCTGTTTTTGGTTGATTTTTATTTGTAGAAAATATTTTGATTAACTGAAACCCAGTTTTAAAATAAGGTTTTATTCTACCAAGCACATGATAAAAATAATGAAAGCTGCTTTCCATCTTTTTCGTCTTTACACAGCTCCATCGAGCCTCTGTACCTGACCTATGGAATCATATTTGCCTGTGGCTGCTCCTTTGCCTACCAGCCTTCATTGGTCATTTTGGGACACTATTTCAAGAAGCGCCTTGGACTGGTGAATGGCATTGTCACCGCCGGCAGCAGTATCTTCACAATTTTGCTGCCTTTCCTTTTAAGGGTACTGACTGACAGCGTGGGCCTCTTTTATACCCTGAGGGTCCTCTGCATCTTCATGTTTGTTCTCTTTCTGGCTGGCTTTACTTACCGACCTCTTGCTTCCAGTGCCAAAGATAAAGACAGTGGAACCAAAGGAGGCAACAGATTCTCCCTCTTTTCCAGGAGAAAGTTCAGTCCTCCAAAAAAAATTTTCAATTTTGCCATCTTCAAGGTGACAGCATATGCAGTGTGGGCAGTTGGAATACCACTTGCACTTTTTGGATACTTTGTGCCTTATGTTCACTTGGTAAGTATGCTTCTCTGGCTTTGCTGGTAATGGATATTATTATTTCATACACAAAAACTTCTTAGAAGAGCAATAGAGATCAGGTTGAAGTTGGCCTTAAATAATTAGCTTGTTTATAATTCAGGGACTCTTGAAATTCAAGGTCTCCTAAGATGAGGTCATCACATCATCAGATCATTAAACAGATAATATGTTTCATGGTGTGCTTTGGTACTTTTAGAAATCGCCAAACCTACACAAACAAAAACAAGTTCTTTAAAAAAAAAGACTAAAATGTTGGAACAAATGTCATCAGTACAAAAAATTGGATAGGTCACTTTTCCTTCAAGTGGCTTACAAATCATAATCAGGGACAAAGATGGTGCAATGATTTTGTCAACATCAATAAATTATTTTTCAACAGAAGGGTACAAAAATTAAGTAAATAGTAAAAGCCAATGGCCTTGACACAAAGAAACATTTTGTCTACTTGTGGGACACTTCTGAGAAAATGGAAATTCTACTCAGCGGATTATTTGAGAAATGTTAGCAAGTTCCAAATGATGGGAGAGAGCAAGGGTTTCACAGGAAATTAGGATTTCAAGTGCTCAAGCACTTTATTATCATCATTATTATTATTTTTGTTTGATAGGTAAGAAATGGATTTATTTAGAGAGAAACACATTCCACAGAGTGTGGGCCATCTCAGAAGGCAAGTGCGGCCTCAAGCACTTTATATTGTTTGTTTATATTGCAAAGGCAAATTTTGGCCTCTTTATAATGAAATAAGAGTAAGCAGTGTCTAAAGTATTTGCCCCTGGCAGAATTTCCTCAAAAGTGCTTATTATTGGGCTTCCCTGGTGGCGCAGTGGTTGAGAGTCCGCCTGCTGATGCAGGGGACACGGGTTTGTGACCCAGTCCGGGAAGATCCCACATGCCGCAGAGCGGCTGGGCCCGTGAGCCATGGCCACTAAGCCTGTGCGTCCGGAGCCTGTGCTCTGCAACGGGAGAGGCCACAACAGTGAGAGGCCTGTGTACCACAAAAAAAAAAAAAAGGGTGCTTATTATTATGTTTCTTCCTTTTTTCTTACTGTTATGACTGAAAATGTATATACAGTTCAACATAGTTGATAAGTGATCAACAAAAATGGTAGTGGGATCAGTTTTTCTTTTGTGTGTATACTGTGTGTGTGTGACTTGAAGCCTTTCTAGCTTTCAGTCTACTTTTGGACATCTGTGCAATTTTTCTTTAGTTAAAGTTCTGGTGCAAGTTGGCAGTATAGTTCAGAGAATTACTGGGGTCAGGGGGTCAGCCAGTAAACTACATCATCAGTCTTTTGTGGGTTCCTGTGCTTAGTTCAGAAAGGAATTAGGTCAAGGAAACCCAAAGAGGGGTGGTAGGCATGTCCTGTATCTAAGATAATTTTGAATTCTCAATTCTCCTTATTTTCTTTTTGCCAGAGGTATTGAGGAAGCAGCTGGGATGACCAGTGGGGAGACAAGGAGAGGACTAGTTTTTAGTACTCTGAGCCACATGGCATTTTGCAGAGACTGAGGTACTAGGTAAAATGACCTAGTATGTGATGCTTGGCACATATGAAGTCTCTGGCTACATCTTGATCTGATACTCCATTTTCACACTTTTAGGAAGGCATAGCTGAACCATTTGAAGATATTTTTTAAAAAAATATATAGATCCATTGTGGAAAGATCAGCTTTACCAGTTACCTCTTCCATAGCTCTGTAGATAAGAAAGTGTTTGTTGTGTCCTTCTCAGAGACGAGTAGATTATTTATTTTTTTAAATGCCTGCTGTGTTTTTTTTTTTTTTTTGGCCATGCCCTGAGGCTTGCGGGATCTTAGTTCCCCAACCAGGGATTGAACGCAGGCCCCTGGCAGTGAAAGCCTGGAGTCCTAACCACTGGACCCCCAGGGAATTCCCAAGTAGATTTTTATTTTCTTATTTTATAGTTCTTTTCATTTTTTAAATTTAATTTAATTTAATTTTTTGGCCACGCTGCACAGCATGTGGGATCTTAGTTCCCAGACCAGGGATCGAATCTGCGCCCCCTGCAGTGGAAGTGCGGAGTCTTAACCACTGGGACCACCAAGGAAGTCCCCCAAGTAGATTTTTTTAAAAATTCTCTTTGTTACTATAAGGTGAACACACTCAGAGAAATCTGTACGTCAGCTTTGCTAGTATGTGACATTTACTAAAGGACAAGTGGTAGGTGATTATCTAGCTATTTCTGGTAATATAATTTGTAAATTAATTTCACATATATTATTATTTCATTTGACCTTCACAGTAAACTTGTGAGGTAGGCAAAATAATATTAGCTCATGTTTTACAGAGTGGAAAACAGATCCATCATTAACAGAGATGTTAAGTGGCTTCCCAAGAATCACATATCAGCAGAGCAGGGGCTGGTTCCCTTCCGCTGTGCTTACTTGGTAGCAAATCTAGCACAGTCTTAGTCTGGGGCATATTGGCTCCCATCCCTGGATATACTGCTAGATATGTCCATCTTATTGAGGGGGATGTGAGTATGCCTAAGGAAATTTAATAAATATGTTATTGGTCTTTTTCTTAAAGTAAATGAAATTTCACAGTGAGTAATGAGTTAGACGGTGTTATAGTTACTACTGTCATCAGGAGGCTGTAATTCAGATAGTACACAAAACAATGAGGTCTCTGTTAACTCGGATAACAAATCAGGCCTTATTCTGCTCTCCCTCCTTCCGGG
This sequence comes from Neophocaena asiaeorientalis asiaeorientalis, assembly GCF_003031525.2. Classification (NCBI taxonomy): domain Eukaryota; kingdom Metazoa; phylum Chordata; class Mammalia; order Artiodactyla; family Phocoenidae; genus Neophocaena; species Neophocaena asiaeorientalis. Next base: position 1,370,872 of record NW_020172776.1, on the reverse strand, counting down.
CACGTTTTCTTACAAAATGTGTTGATATTTTTCATTTGGGATTTTCCCCCTTTTGAACTGTTATGGCACTAAAGCCACGTTGGAAAGGAAACACCAGACAGTTAAATGTCATGGAGGCTGTTTAAATCTCATGTTTGATGGGTACACTGAGTTTGTCACTATGTTGTAATTTAAGGTTCGGATTACGGATACTTAATCCCAGGCTTCATGCAATGGGACACCACTTACTTTCCTCCTTAGAGGGGGAAAAGGTGTCTCAAATTTTTCCAAAGACTAGTAGATGTTCAGTTCATGTTAAACCCTTTACTGGGTGTTGAAGGGAATATGCATGTAAGGCATAAGAACCTGTTCTGAAGGAGCATAAAATCTAGTACATGTAATAATATAAACAATTATAGTCTATAAAGGACTTTTACATACATTATCTTATATAATCTTCACCACAGTGCAGTACCTGTAATGTATTATCCTCATTTCATGGATGAGAAGAATGAGGCACTGAGAAGTTTAGAAACTTGCCCAGGGTCACAAGACACAGCAGCTGGTAATTATTAGTGTTATACTTTCATGCAAGAGGTAGTACTGCATAGTGGGTAAAAGTAAAGGCTCTGAAGTAAAACAGATCTGGGTTTAAATGCTGGTTTTGTCCCCTACTAGTTGTGTAACCTTGGGTAACACACTCTAAGCATCAGTTTCTACATCTATAAAATAGGGATAGACCCAATTTTGCAGAGTTGTTGTAGGATGAGAGAAAATGTCTGTAAAGCATCTGTTCAGTTCTGGTATAAAAATGAGAGTTATTTAAATTTCAGACAACGTGATTGTGAATTGCTGGTTTTAGTGGGGCTGTGGAAGAGTCAGAGGAGAAAGTGTCCCTTTGGAAAAGTGGTTAGTAGAAGTTTCATAGGATTGGAGTTGGTCCTTAAGCCTGAGACTTGTTGTTGAAACTGGATCCTTAATTAGCTAGGGAACTAACTTATCTATCTAGGCCTCCTTTGAAGATTCTGAAATACAATGAAGCGCTCTCATGGTTATGTTAAAAATCCTAAGATCTTTACTTATTTATTACATTATACATGATTTGAGAGAAATATGAGAGAAAATATGTATGCTTTGTGGCATTCTTTTTCTCTGAGCAAGGTTGGAAGTTTTCTTTTAGTAGTTGACTTTTAAACATGAAGAATCATATTGCTTCATGGAAGGGGTCAGTGATCTCTTTTAGGCCTACCCACTTGTAATCTCTATTGTAAGGGTATGGATCTTTTTTTTCTTCTACTGTTATTGAGATACAGTTGACATACAGCACTGTATAAGTTTAAGGTGTATAGCATAATGATTTGACTTATATACATCATGAAATGATTATCACAGCAAGTTTAGTAAACATCCATCATCTCATAGATACAAAATTAAAGAAATAGAGTACATGTACAAATCTTATACATCAGTTTAGGTGAGACATAACTTTCTAAATAGCCATTCCCAGTAACAGCGGCTTTAGTTGTTGTGAATTGCCCATTTTGCTTGAGAATTGTTTTGTTTTGGTTTTCTGGATTCAGTTTTTTTTTTTAATTGGAGTATAGCTGATTTACAGTGTTGTGTTAGTTTCTGCTATACAGCAAAGTGAATCAGTTATACATTATAATACATATATCTACTCTTTTTTTTTTAATCTGCTCTTTTTCAGATTCTTTTCCCATACAGGTCATTACAGAGTATTGAGTAGAGTTCCCTTTGCTATACCGTAGGTTCTCATTAGTTATCTATTTTATATATAGTGGTGTGTATATGTCAATCCCAGTCTCTCAGTTTATCCCTCCACCCTTCCCTTTGGTAACCATAAGTTTGTTTTCTACATCTGTGACTCTATTTCTGTTTTGTAAATAGGTTCATTTGTACCATTTTTTAAAATTCTGCATATAAGCGGTATCATATGATATTTGTCTTTCTGTGTCTGACTTAACTTCACTCAGTATGACAATCTCTAGGTCCATCCGTGTTGCTGCAAATGGCATTATTTCATTCTTTTTTATGGCTGAGTAATATTCCATTATATATATGTACCATATCTTCTTTATCCATTCCTCTGTTGATGGACATTTAGATTGCGTCCATGTCCTGGCTATTGTAAATAGTGCTGCAGTGAACATTGAGGGTACATGTATCTTTTCAATTATGATTTTCTCCAGATATATGCACGGGAGTGGGATTGCTGGATCATATGGTAGCTCTGTTTTTAGTTTTTTAAGGAACCTGCATACTGTTCTCTGTAGTGGTTGTACCAGTTACAGTCCCACCAACAGTGTAGGAGGGTTCCCTTTTCTCCACAACCCCTCCAGCGTTTATTGTGATGCTGGCCATAATGGTGATCGCCATTCTGACTGGTATGGGGTGATACCTCATTGTAGTTTTGATTTGCATTTCTCTAGTAATTAATGATGTTGAGCAGCTTTTCATGTGCCTCTTGGCCATCTGTATGTCTTCTTTGGAGAAATGACTATTTAGATCTTCTGCTCATTTTTTGATTGGGTTGTTTGTTTTTTTGATATTGAGCTGCATGAGCTGTTTATATATTTTGGAGATAATCCCTTGTCAGTTGCTTGGATTGAAGTTTTTTTTAAAAATAAATTTATCCATTCATTTATTTTATTTTTGGCTGCGTTGGGTCTTCGTTGCTGTGCACAGGCTTTCTCTAGTTGCAGCTAGCGGGGGCTAATCTTCGTTGCGGTGCGCAGGCTTCTCACTGTGGTGGCTTCTCTTATTGTGGAGCACGAGCTCTAGGCATGAGGGCTTCAGTAGTTGTGGCTTGTGGGCTCTAGAGCACAGGCTCAGTAGTTATGGCGTGGGGCTTAGTTGCTCTGCGGAATGTGGGATCTTCCCGGACCAGGGCCCGCACCCATGTCCCCTGCATTGACA
>NW_020172776.1:1290915-1367020 GCF_003031525.2 Neophocaena asiaeorientalis asiaeorientalis | reverse complement strand
TTTTTTTGCAGTACGCAGGCCTCTCACTGTTGTGGTCTTTCCCGTTGCGGAGCACAGGCTCCGGATGCGCAGGCTCAGCGGCTATGGCTCATGGGCCCAGCCGCTCCGTGGCATGTGGGATCTTCCCAGACCGGGGCACAAACCCATGTCCCCTGCACTGGCAGGTGGACTCTCAACCACTGCGCCACCAGGGAAGCCCAGGATTGAAGTTTTTATGGCTCTTCCTTACCCAGTTTTTCTTCATTAGCTTCCAGAAACATAATGTGCTCTTTTCCTCCTACCTCTCTATCACTCCTTCTTAGTTTCTTTTCTGGTTCCTTATTTTTCACCCTGACCCTGAATATCAGTGCTAGGGCTTACACCTTGATCTTTTTCTCTACTCATTCCAAATGATGGTTTCATCTAATTTCCTGTGTTCAGACATCATATATATGCCAGTGGCTCAAAATTTATATTTAGCTCAGGCCTCTTTTCAGTTCTTCACCAGACTTTTATAGCCATCTGCCTACTTAATATCTCCACTTGGATGATTGTTAGATGTTTCAGATTTAACGTGTCCAGCCCCGAAGTCCTGATTTTACCCCCGTCCCCAAAACCTGCTCTGCCCTCAGCCATCCTTATCCCAGGAGATGGCAGTTCCATCAGTCCGCAAACCTTGGAGTCCTCCTTGGCTCCTGTTTATTTCATACAACACTCCTGATCCAGGCCAGAAATCCTGGCGGTTCTCCTTTCAAAATGTATACTTCCCTGCCCCCTGTAGTCTGTTCTCTACACAGAAGCCACAGGTGTTCTTTCAACACACAAGTCACTCTGCTCAAAATCTTTGGGTGGCTCCCCATTGCTCTGAGAGTAAAGACTAATGTCCTTATAGTGGCCTACAAGGTCCTCCATGGTCTGTCCCCTCCTATCTCTGATCTCATCAGTCCCGGTCCCCATCATTCACTCTGCTCTCGCCACTCTGCTCTCTTTGCTATTCAGCTTTTAGTGAGGCTCACCCTGACCACCTGGTTAAAACCCCCTTCTTCCCTCTCCCCTCCACATACTCCCAAACCCCCTCACACTGCTATTTCTTTTTCCATAGCGCTTCATACCTTTTTTTTTCTTTTGAATTATATTTATTTATTTATTTGGCTGCGTAGGGTCTTAGTTGTGGCATCTTTCTTTGCAGTTAGTGGGCTCTTTGTTGCACCTTGAGGGCTTCTCTCTAGTTGCGGTGTGTGGGCTCCAGAGTGCATGGGCTCAGTAGTTGCAGCACATGGGGCTGCGTGCCCCGAGGCATGTGGGATCTTAGTTCCCTGACCAGGAATCGAACCCGCGTCCCCTGCATTGGAAGGCGGATTCTTAACCACTGGACCACCAAGGAAGTCCCCATACCTTCTAACATGTTACATATTTTACTTGTGATGATTACTGTTTGCTCTCTGTGTGTATACCTCTGCTAGAATGTAAACTTCACGAGGCTAAGGGGCTTTCTCTGTCTTGTTCAGTGAATGAACCCAAGCATCTACCATGGTGCCTAATGTACAGTGAGTGCTCAAATATTTGTCAAATGACTATCTTATGGATAAGTCTAAAGTGACACCATATAAGCAGTATTCATTTTTTCTCCATTTTGATCTTTAAAATTCTCTACTTTGATACCAGAATGATGTTTCACATGTTATACCTATAGGACATGATGGTATTCATATCCATTCAACACTTAATAAGCTCAAATTTAGCAAACCTAAGACTAAGTAACACTAATGCCATCTGTTGATGGGGAAAAGAGTTGATGTGTTTTGCTTTTGACCCATAGCTTTATCTGCATGTTGAAATTGAAACTTTATAAATGGAAGAAATTTCTGTGTCTCTGTCACTCTTGTATAAGTGTATGGAAGGAGTGAATGGCTATCCCCATTAACAAGGAAGTCTAGACAACTGGTGTCTTCTCTACGGTGTAGCAGCTGAAAATCTTGCAGAGCCTTGGGTGGTGTGTGTGAGAACAGGATGAGGATGCAGGACCAGAGCCTGACCACAAGTCTGCATTGTTTTGGTAGAGCACTGACCACAGGGCCATGTCAGCCGGATGACTGATAAATGCCTACAAAATGACAACGATGATGCAACTCTTCTCAGCGGCAGTGTTCCATCCTCAGTACGAGAATGATGACTTAGTTTTTATTGCTTTCACATCCTGTCCACCACTACTCGCCTTGAAAAGCTGCACCTGTGTTCTTTGACTCCAGAACATATGGCAGTCAAGTTTTGGTTTTTAAGCTCTGATCCACATAGTTCTCTATCGGAGAGAAGATGACTGACTCATGTGTTGAAATCTGCAACATACATGTTTATTAGCCCATTTTGAAAAAACTCCGTAAGTTATAAGTGTGTCATTTTTGTGGCAGATGGTAGTTGTTCTCAAAAGAAACTCTGATCTGGTAGGGAAGATCCCACTTTTCTGAGACTATGATTGAAGGCACCATCATTTGCCTGCTGACAGGGCACTTAAGTGGACACCAAGTCCAGCTGTAATTGGGAACAAACAAGTTGTGTTTTTATTTTTTTAAAATATTTATTTGGTTGCTTTGGGTTTTAGTTGCAGCACGTGGACTCCTTAGTTGCGGCTTGCCGGCCTCAACTATTTGTGGCATGTGGGCTCTTAGTTGTGGCCTGCATATGGGATCTAGTTCCCAGATGAGGGATCGAACCTGGGCCCCCTGCATTGGGAGCACAGAGTCTTAACCATTGTGCCACCAGGCAAGTCCCAACAAGTTGTGTTTTATTTTATTTTATTTTTAAATTTTTTAAAAATTTATTTATCTTATTTATTTATTTTTGGCTGCACTGGGTCTTCGTTGCTGTGCATGGGCTTTCCTAAGTTGCAGCGAGCAGGGGCTACTCCTCGTTGTGGTGTGCAGCCTTCTCATTGCAGTGGCTTCTCTCATCGTGGAGCATGGTCTCTAGACATGTGGGCTTCAGTAGTTGTGGCACACAGGCTCAGTAGTTGAGGCTCGTGGGCTCCAGAGCGCAGGATCAGTAGTTGTGGCGCATGGGTTTAGTTGCTCCACGGCATGTGGGATCCTCCCAGGCCAGGGCTGAAACCTGTGTCCCCTGCATTGGCAGACAGATTCTTAGCCACTGTGCCACCAGGGAAGTCCCCACAAGTTGTGTTTTAAAACTAGAAATGAAATTTTGAGGCAAATAAGCCCATAAATGGGACATGTAGTACCTTGGGAGATATTTTATGGCTTTGGTTAATGCCAGATGCTCTATGGCTCAGTACAGGAATGTAGCTGTTAGACCTCACTGGCCAGGTCACCTCTGGCCATGTTGTAGTGACAGCAGGAATATTATCCCAAGCCAGAGCTCAGGGCGCTGAGCCATGCAAATAGGAACAGCAGACATGCTTTCGTCTCTTTTGCGGCTTCCTCAGAGGGAGATTCAGGTAACATTTGTCAAGAATCTGTCATGTGCCAAGCATCTCCACAAAATCTCAGGTAACCATCATGAGGATGAGTGTAATAAATAACTACATACTTGGAGCTAAGGAAACAACTCCGCTAAGTTAAGCTATGCTTAGTCGAGGTCACTCACTGAGTTTGCTCAGAGCTGGGATTTGAACATAGATCTTGGACTCTAAGTCTCATGTTCTTTTCGTAAAATAGTCTGCTGTTCCTTTATCGGATCACCTCAGAGGTGGAGTGCTGCCTCCTGTCAGCCACACTGGGCCTGGACCAGAGTTTTCTTTGCCTTGCAAGTTTCCCTCTATCCTCTCAGAACGAAGCACAGAGGCAGGGTTGGACCATCCTGGCACTCAGAGGATGCTGCGCAGCCATGGAGAGGACTCCTGAGGAAACAGGCTAATGGGGATGATGGGATACCACCTAACCTTTCTTCCAGACCCCACATCTCCTCTTTTGCTCTTTAGTACGTTGTGAATATGAGAAAACTGAATTGCTTTTCACAGCCTGTGACAAGCAGAACATGGAATATACATAGTTTTATGTTCAATTTTGTTCCCTATAATAAACATTAAGCATAGCAGAAGAAAAAGTGGACAAATGTATACATTTATAGCAAGAGCTATCTTATGTTTGATTAATAACATAAGTACTATTAGAGGAAAATGGAAAAAAGCAAATTGCTTGAATTTTAGAGTTATATATAATAACTCTCTGAGGCCACTGATGTCATTAAGTGTCCTGAGAAGGCCCTAAAAGCCTTGGAAAAGCTGTTCCTTCTGTCTTTTTTTTTTCTCCCCCCAGCTATATCTGTAATGTTTTTCTTCTTTTTAAAATGAAGTATAGTTGATTTACAATATTATATTAGTTTCGGGTGTACAGCATAGTGATTCAATATTTTTATAGGTTATACTCCATTTAAAGTTATTATAAGATATTGGCTATATTCTCTGTGTTATACAATATATCCTAGTAGCTTAATTATTTTATACATAATAGTTTGCACCTCTTCATGTCCTACCCTCTATTTTGCCCCTCCCCCATCCTCTCCCCACTGGTAACCACTAGTTCGTTCTCTGTCCTTCTGTCTTGTTAATGTGTAAAATTCACCAGGTGTTTTGGGTTTTTTTAATTAATTAATTTTTATTTTTGGCTGTGTTGGGTCTTCATTTCTGTGCGAGGGCTTTCTCTAGTTGTGGCAAGCGGGGGCGACTCTTCATCGCAGTGCGCAGGCCTCTCACTATCGCGGCCTCTCTTGTTGTGGAGCACAGGCTCCAAACGCACAGGCTCAGTAGTTGTGGCTCCGGGCCCAGCCACTCCGCGGCATGTGGGATCTTCCTGGACCAGGGCTCAAACCCGTGTCCCCTGCATTGGCAGGCAGATCCTCAACCACTGCGCCACCAGGGAAGCCCCGGTCTTTTGTTTTTAACTGTCTCATGTTTTATTTGTTAAAATATAATATACTTTTGAATAATCTCAGAATTTAACTGTAGTATGGATATTTGCTTATCCCTCAACTCATTGTATTAATATCAAATTAAAGTTTGTGCAAGTTTGAGGAACCTAAATTTAGCTGATAAGGGTTCTATCATGATTTTTATATCAACTAGAAAATAAATTGTTATGATAGAGGATTAATAGAAATAGAAATCTTAATTTGAAGAATGTTCCTTTGTGAGGCTATACCTGGACATTGACTTTTACCCCACATTTACCAGGTGGCTCTGGTGAGGGGAAAGAATTGTCTGATCCATTGAGAGTATATTTCTGCTAGTTTAACCTTATCTCTAAGTTCTGACACACCTCTTTGGAAAAGCCCTCACAGACACTAACTCCAAGGATTACAGAGCACCAGGAGAAAAGGCCACTTTATGTATTCATGCTGTAGGGAAGAGTCTTGAGATCCAAAGGAAGTTTGAGGGCTGCACATCTCTTATGTATTAGCTCCCAGATGCCCTGCCACTTTCCATTTTCCCCACTTTCTAGCCCCATTATCTGTATCTAGTTTTTTTCACCCCTCTACTTGTTGGCAGCTCACTTGTAATCAGAAAGTTTATATTCCCTTGTAACAAATTGGAGAAAAGCTCATTTAATGGTAGGTAGTGCCTACCATTTGGAGGCAAAATTGCAAACATGGACAACTGGTGCGCAGTTATGTAATCCAGCTGTGTCTGCATCCATGTCAAATTCAACTGATTTATTCTCAGAGTAACATGACCAGAACAACTGTAGCATTCAGTCTTCAGAGCACGGTTTAAGATTCTATGTGCCCAGTCCTCACAGCCATGCAAGGGTTTGTTTTAAATCATAAGTTTCTTTTAAGCACATACAGTATTTTTTATTTCCCACATGTTTAATTAACATTTAGTTTATAAGAAGCTCCCACAAATATTCTCTCTCACTGGAGCCTCAGGGCCACCCTATGAGATGGGCAGGAGCGGTTTCCATTCTGCAGGAAAGGAACCGGACTTGGGGTTGTTAAGACAACTTGCTTAGGGTTGAAAGGCCAGTGCCTGGTGCAGCTGGGGCTTGAACCTGGTCTTCTTAAGAGTGTGGCTTTGAAGTAAGATATTTAAATGCCTGCAAAAAAAAGGACAGTAATTTAGGCGTTGAAGGGATTGTACGGGTCACTTAATTGCACTTTTCTTTTTTTTAAGTCTGGTAGAGGGACTAAGACACAGAAAGGTTAAGTTGCTTGCCAAATGTCACATAGTTATAAAAGTGGCAGAACCTGGTGTAACATGCAAGAATATCCGTGGAAAATGAATGGAAGCTTATCGTAGCCTAAAGTGTAAATGTGTATGTAGTAGAAACTGAATCATTAGAGGAGTGAAGTTGTCTCACCTTACATAACTCTAGTCAATTTATAGGGTTCATTTCCCAATCGGGAGGTTGCTTCCCCATTTTGACACAGTCTAGTTCTTCAAAGCTGCCAGTAACAGTTGTACTGGCTTTGTCGTCTTTCTTTCATGGATATATTTAGAGCTCAGGGTTATGGTTATTGTGTGGCAGAGCCCTGAGAATGTAGGATTCATAGCAGAATCCTTGTAAACCAAAGGTTACTGTATATTGGGCCAGGACTGGGCTGCTGAGCTGACCTCTCCGGTTGTGTTTATCTCTGTTCATTGTAAGGTTCTGGCAGAAGAGCCTTGGTGCCCATTACATATCCTCAAGCCCTGGGATGATGATTGCAGAGTTTTGGAAACATTTTAAAAATGATTTCCAATGGAGCTGCATAATCTGAAGAGTTGCCCTGTCTCAGTCTTCTTGGCACTGCAACCAAATAAAAGAGGCAGAGTTGACGTTTTAATTTTGTTTTTAGCCTGGACACTAAACACTAGAGGCTAAGTACTAGGGGCTAAAGTTTCATTATTTCCTCCCTCCCTCCCTTCCTTCTTTTTGTTCTTGATTTGGTTTATTATTCTGATTATTGTTACTTTAACACTTATTAGCTATGCAGAATGCTATGGTAGTTTGCAGAATAAAAAGTAATCACATTGCTTTTTCACCAAGATTTTCTAATTTAAGTAATTTTTCTTCTATTTTTCATTCAAAAATAGGCTTATAAAATTTCTTTGACACAAGAATATTTCTTTGTATAGTGTATTAATTTAAATATCAGAAGTAACCATTGAGATTCCCTGTGTGCTGATTATATACACATGCACAACTCCTACATTTTTTCCCTATTATGTGGTCTGGAAATGTTTTGTTTGTTCACTTATTTTCATTTCATTCATTCATTCCCACCCCAATGAACTTCCAGAAAGAATATAAAGGTATTTCCTTCACACATATATTTTCTGATTCAACTCTCACAGCAGCCTTTTATGAGGAAAGCAGTGCTAATACTGGTTTCTCCCACTAATAGATAAGAACCTTGACCATCAGAGAGGTTGTATTTTGCTCAGAGTTGCACAGTCAGTGGCAGGGATGTTATTAGAGTAGAATTAGAATGGGTTATTCCATTCTGTCACTGTTGTATTTTCTTACACATATGTGACTTCCTCTAATTACAACTCAGTTGTACAGATTCAGGTTGAGCAGATTCAAGCATTCAAGTGAATATCTGACAAATATTCACTGAGCACCTGTTGGGTGCCTCTAGGTGTGGGGATGCAGTGGTGAGAACAGACGTGATCTCTGCTTTCACGGAGCTCAATAAATAAGTAAGCACATAAATAAACAAGGTAGTTTTCACATAGTGATATTTTCTTTGAAGAAAATAAAATGAGATGGAAGGTGATGGTGGGACGTAACCTTAGTTTGTAAAGTCAGGGACAGCCTCTTTGAGGAGGTGCCAGTAGGTGCCTTCTCTCAGTGAAGGGTAGCGTTAGGTATTTGGAAGATACAAAAATGATACAGCTTCCTATTGCCCTCAGGAAGCCTGTGACATGGAATTTCCCTAGTTTCCATCTTTAAGGCCAGCCAACAGTTGATGAATTTTTTTATTCAACTTATTTTTATCTGATATATTCAAATCTGCATGTTAGAATTTTAAAATTCTTGCATAGGACCCAAGCGTTGCATTTTCTCCAGACTCTTCATTCACGACTTACAACTTCTGATAATACACTACAGTTTCTCAGTTCTCATGTGATTATTACAGGAGTGAATAGACATCCTCTCTCCATCACTTTATCCCCACTTTTCAGATTTTTTTCAATGGTGTCTATGCTTTTCTTGCTTTTCTAACCTTGCATTTATTTCCCTGCAGATCTCAACATCTGCTGAAATTTGACTACTCAGGTTAGTGAAAATTTGCCCATTTATTAGTTTTGTGCCTTAGGCAGTATTCACCAGCATTCTCCTACTTGAGATGAATAAGAATCTTTACTTCTCTGGCCACTTGTGTGTGACTAATTAATGGCAAAGTTAAATATCTGCAGAACATTTTCATCAAAAAAAAAGCTAGCTGGGTTGTTTTTGGGTTTTTTTGGAATTTTTTTCTTTCGAATTGCAATACACTAGCATAGGAACATGATAGGAAGACATTATGTAATTAATACATAAGAAATCTAGAAAACTGATTATTTACAAATAAACTAAAACAGAGCTGCTGCTTTTAGTAAGGTAGAGTAAGTTTGTCATGTGTTCCAAATGGTATTTATTTAGCCAAAAATAAGTATTTACAAATAATTCAACAATAGTTTTTAGAAGTGATGCATGGTTTATTCAGGCATGAAAATTATCCCTAGAATGTAGGCCCCAAACTGCTAAAAGATTTAAAATTTGGAGGGAGAACGAAATCCACAAACATTTAAGAATATCTAATTTTAACTTAAGTTGAAAAGCAGCAGTAGCATATTTTTGTTAGGCCCTTATCCTGTATAATGTATTCAATGTAAGTATGGGAAAGGCTGGTGAAAACTGTGGATTTATCTACAAAATACATTGGGGAGTTTTGTGTGGGGAGTGTCCTAACACCTCAGGAGATGATAAAGAAGAACCAGGTAAGGTAGGTCAGACAAGGGTAGGGACAGAGCCTCCTTTCCATTGCTCCATCCCCAGCACCGAGCATGTGCCTGGCACACAAATACTTTTTGACCAGTTTGAGGCTGAGCTATAGGTTGGTTGAATTGCTGGAATATGATGTCTACTAATTTCCCTACTCGTGACTACTTTTCATTCTAATAATACTTTATGTTCTTCAAATTCTTTTTTCTTTGATCCTCAATATACAACCCCTGGAGGTGAGAACAGTTTTATCTCCATTTTATAGGGAAAGGAGTTAGTTGCTTTTGAGACTTTCTCTGGCCACATACAAATAGTTAGTGACAGGGTGTGGTTTAAAGGTTAAATAATAGAAGTAAAAGTATGCTTATCTAGACTAGTGTCAATGTGGAGTAATTTAAAGATACGGAAATGGGTGGCTCAAGGTACATAGTCAGCCCTGCTGAGGTGAAACAACACCTCTTAGGCCTTGTACCATCTTCCAAGCTGCTTCCAGGAGAATGGGATGCCTAGGTGACCACAGCCCAATAAGTAGCCTAACAGATGACCCACGCTCTTGACCCATGTACCCATCTGTGCAGTTTAAAATGTTGCCATATGTTGATTATTTAATTTACGAAGCATTATAATAGCCTCAACGTACATCCGGTATCCCTATTCCTACTTAACTGTATCTGCTTCTGTGAATACATTTTTTCCTTTTATGTTTCTTTCTCCTCGGGAGCTGTCTCAGGGACTTCTCACGATTCCCTGCCAGTGTCTCCTGTTCTTCAGCTCTCGGGGCTGCCCTGGATCCTGGAGTAGGGGTTGCCCAGTCCTAGGGTTCCTGTCCTACCTCTTCCTTGTGAGGGGCTTTCTAAGTTCTGTATCACGTTCACCTTCACAGCCACCCTGTCACACATCTAGAGCAGTGTGTCAGACCCAGTGCCTCCTTTTCTCTCCTGAAACAAAATTCCTAGGTCATGAAACCTACCTATATACATAATTTAAAAAAAAATCAGTAATGCCCCACTTGTAATACAAGGAGAAATAAAAAGTAATTCTTGAATAAAATAAAGGTAATGCTTGGGATATATGTGACAACATAGAGGAACCTTGAAGACATTATGCTAAATGAAATAAGCCAGATACAAAGTCTATTATTCCACCGAGATGAGATACCTAGAGGAGTCGAATTCATAGAGACGAAAGTAGAATAGGGGCTGCCAGGGACTTGGAGAAGGGGGGAAAATGGGGGTTATTATTTAATGGGTACAGAGTTTCAGTTTGAGAAAATGAAAAAGTTCTGGAGATGGATGGTGGTGATGTTTGCACAAGAAGGTGAATACTTAATGCCAATGACTATACACACTCAAAACTGGTTTAAATGGTAAATGTTATGTGATATAAATGTTGTTAAAATAAAAAACAATAATTGGAAAAAAGGTAATGCTTGGACACAACTATATCAGAAAGATAAAAATAGCCTCCACAGATTTCCGAAACAGCCCCAAGAGAGTGGTACTGCCACTTTTGTGAACCAGTGTGCAGTATTGGTTTGAAACTAAGAAACTGATGCCCAAGATCTTAGACTCAGTAAGGAGTAGAGCTCATAATTTGACTCCAAAGACTTTTTTCTTCCTCCTATGCCTAGGCCTTCCAACTCTCAGTCCACAAAAGTTTTCTCTTTGCCGTGCCAGCTGCCTTAATCCAGACCGCTCAGGCTTTGTACTTCCTTATCTGTCCTAAAGGGGTGTGGTCCTTTTCTTCCTGAACACTAAAATCACAAGACAGAACTGAACATGTTTAAAATAATGTTAATCACCAACACCCCCAAACTCTGAAATAGTCTTATTCTTAAGAAAAGGGTAAAAAATCGGGGTAGACAATCTCAGAAGTATGAGAAAGCGACAGCAGTGGAAGGAAAACTTTTCTGGGCCTAATCCTAACAATTGCTTTTTTCTTTTTGGACGCCCCTGCAGCATGCGGGATATTAGTTCCCCAACCGGGGATCGAACCCATGCCTCCTGCAGTGGAAGCTCGGAGTCCTAACCAGTGGACTGCCAGGGAATTCCCTAATCCTAACAATTTTTAATCTTCATTCAGATAAAATTTTTTTTGAATTTTATGTGATACTAGGGAGAGAGTTGGCAATTAGATAACTCTTAGAATTAATAGAAAAGACACTCGCTATGGTGTGCCTTACGAAGACTAGAGGAGAAAGGAGGCCAGATGGCTTTTGGTAAAAGGGTTCTCTAGCCAGCACCACTAGTCTGAGGGAATCTTAGTGAGGAGAGGGTAGAAGAAGGTAGAATTTTCATGGAAGGATCAATCTTTTTTCACTTTAGAATTAAGGGCAAAATTAAGCTGAATTAGAACTAATAGTGCTCTAATTTCTCTCAAAAATTAGATCTACCTTAAACAAATTAAAATTTCAGTAAAACAACAGTCTACACATCTTTCTGTGTTCAAGAAGAAATAGAACCAATTATGATAATTTACAAAATATCTGGCTTATTAGCATTATAGCCAGGGTCATTAAGTAAAGTTATAAAATTACCCAGGAATCCTAGTGATTTAAGTAATACTTTCTGAAATTATCCCTTTCTATTTTAAGATGAAGTCTATCTTAAACTTCTAAAATTTAACCTTATTGAACTAGCCTTTTGTTGGGTATATTTGTTCAATTTGGACTACTTTTCCAAATTCATGCAATTCAACTAATGACTGCAGACTCCATAACCCACACCTATCTATTTGCATGTACATTTAGCTGATAGGTGATTTTATCACCAGATAAATCCAGGAGTAAGTTTAAAAGAGCATATCCGCCCCCACCTTTTTTTAAACAAATACAAACATAGAAACACATGATGCCTCAGAAGAGCATTAATCACAACCAGGAGTCCACATCTTCGGAGACCTTTCTATCACCGTGTATCTTCAAAGTACTCTACTAAAGCGTTAGTCAGGCGGTCATGCAGTGGACCATGGCTGAGGCCTCCCGAGCCATCTTGACCAGAGTAGAGACAGTCTACCTCCTTCACAGATGGGCACTGTCTTAACAATTCACAGTCCATTGTGTTCATCCCAACTATCCAGGAACCAAGGGTCTGAGAGAGTGGTGACCCTGGTGTGCCAAGAATGAGACTTCAAGAAAGAAACTCTTCAGAATCATATTTGAATTTAGGTGGAATGAATAAAAGTTTTTTAAAAAATGGATTAAACATCTTTCATTGTTCTGGAAGGACTAGAATAATTTTTGATAATTTGAGAAATATCTGACACAGAAATTATTGTCAGGGTCACTAAATAATTTCAAGTTACCTAAAAATCCTAGTGACTTATTTTTTATTTTAAGATGAAGTTCATCTTAACTTCTGTAATTCAGGATTATTTGAACTGGTATCTGAATCCAAATTGGTTTTGACAGACACTTCCTCTAGAACATGTTGCCAAATCTTGATCTGATCTAAATAATGCTATGTTAAGGATGGACTTTTCTTTTTTAATCTAAGGAAAATTATTTTTCAAAAAAACAAAAAGAAAAATGAAGGGTTTAAAGAATTTTTAGAGTTAGAAAATGTTTTCAAAATCAGACCAAGGTTTTCCAAACCATTAGCTATCTTCCTTCCGAACTCTTTTTCTACCCCTTGGTGGCTGTTAAATAATTTTCCTGGAAACTCTTCCCTCTTTTTTTCTCAGTCCTGACATTTATCTGTCTTAACAGCGCCATGTGTGAATACTTGCACTATGGAAACCCATCTTAATGAAATGGAAAGACTGGCCGTTTAAAAAAACAAACAGAACCAACTACCCATGCCTCCTAGAGTCCTGCCAGGCCAAAGGTCTGCCCTCCACTGGGTCAGCTGCTGAGCAGGCAGGCGGTACCCGCACCACGGGTTTAGTCATGTCAGATATCTTACTAGTATAGAGACAGTGGGCTGCCTAAGATGTTAGTCCTTAAAAATGTTGGCAGGCAAGGAAATTCTGCGTTTTCACTTCAAGTACATCTTGGAGCTGTTTTATTTCAAAGCAGTTTATCAAATTTAACAAGTTAAAATGATGTTTTGAGGCTGACCTAATCAATGACTGTCTTATGGCTATAGAGTCCGATTTCAGTATTATATGATATAAAGGGCTTAATTTTATGTACCCATATCTATGGACTTAGTTCCCTGCTATCTTTAGTCACCTCACTGGGCTTGCTGGTGTACACTACCCATGTAAAACTTCCTCAGGGAATGAATGCCCTTTCTTCCTTTTCTTAGCAAAAACAGAGATAGAGAAAACACAGTTGTTTAAAAAAGAAAGAAAAAAACCAAACCAAACCCTCGTTCCATTCAAAAGATTTCTGTTCATCTTTCTTTGAAGTCAAAGGGTAATATAAAGTTTTGATTTGCAGCAAAATCTGAGATTATCCATTAACCACTCTAGCAGGCCCTCTACTGCCTTTCAAATGTACATCTAATTTTTAAAGGGACCAGGCTCTTTTCTTTGTGTTTACCTTTCAAAAAGTATATTTAAGTAGAATGGTCTTTTAGAGTTACGGAGTAGCTTTTCAGATGTTGAAAGGATATATTCTTAGAAAAACTGCATACAAATGAGAGGTAACAAGCTGAAACTTCATGCAAATGAGAGGCAACAAGCTGAAACTGCTAATCTCAGGAGTGAACAGCAAGTGAGAAGTACTCTGAATGCAGCATCTCTGTTGGGAAGTAGGAAGCTGCAGAAATCATTCTGAATTCCACAACCCCTGAAAATACTGTGTAGCATTTACTATCCCATTTTTGAATGTACCGCGTAAATGTAAATGATACAGGTCCCCTGTCCTCGCCAAGAGTTTATTCTCAGACACAGAAGGAGTGCACGTGACTACCTGTTGCCCACCTTCTTTTCAGCTTGATGGTATGGATCTGAAGAGGAGGGCAGAGGATCAGGGAATCAAATGCTCACAGACAAGGACAGATGATGACTGCTGTCTGGAATCTGTTAATCTCCCAAAGGGCGTAGTAACTGCAACAACAGTGGATGATAAATATTGTCATTTTGTTTTGTTTTTCCTCAGTCCTGCAAAGGCAGTTGTAGTTTCATTAGTCCCATAGCCTGCAGTGCTCTATGGGGCCTGGACCGGGGCACAAACCCGGGTCCCCTGCATCGGCAGGCGGACTGTCAACCACTGCGCCACCAGAGAAGCCCTCCCTTCTTTCTTAACTACTATACACCCCCAAAGATGTATAGTTTAAATTGTATATGCCAAAGTTTTATCATGTTTTTATGTAATAAGTTACATAAAAGATATTAAACAAAAACCACCCATCCCCTTAAAAAGTTGTGTGTGTGGAAGGACAGTAAGGCTAATGACCATCATGGCATGGCCAAATAACACAATCTTAGAAAACAGAACTATAAGTAATTATTAGACTTTTTTTTTTTTGGCTGCACCGTGTGGCTTGTGGGGTCTCAGTTCCCTGACCAGGGATTGAACCCGGGCCCTCGGCAGTGAAAGTGCCGAGTCCTAACCACTGGACCGCCAGGGAATTCCCTAATTATTGGACCTTTTGGACCAGTGACCTCCTTGTTTTGCAGATGCGTAGCATCACTGGATTTCAGGGGCTTCCGTAAAGTGAGTTGGGATGCCCTTCTGTTGGGCCATCTTCTGTCGTGAAACCATTTGTCAGGGAGAAGCTTGAGTTTCTAATGCACTTACGTCAGCTGTATTGGACCTGGTTTTGTACTATGGCCACCCCAAACTGAGCTTCCTTCATGGTTGACTCTCTGACAGCCAGAGGACTCAGTCTGGGATCTCAGTGGAAGAGCACTGTCTGATGTCTCCAAATGTCTGGTACTGAGGCTCTCTGTAGGGAAGAGGTAGAGAGGGGAGAAGCCAGGGCTAGGCCGATCCAGCAGGAGGGTCACTTTCTTAGGCTGCTGCCCTCGACCTCTCAAAAATGGCTCTGCCTCTGGGCTCTAGTGAGGGGGGAGGAACTTCTCTCTTCATTTGGCTGGTCAGAAACATGTCATCTATAGAGAGAGGCTGAATCACCATTTACTTGAAGTGGGGATGGTTAGGAGGAAAGGGGGTAAACTGTGAGCTAGTGTATCTTTCACCCGTGGATAAAGAATGAGCAGATATTATGGGATTTAAGTTCTTGGTTATTTTTGGATAACAAAACAATAAATAGGGTTTCACACAATCCAAAAATGGCTTCTGTGATTAGCGAAAGTTGTTTGAATGATGGAAAATGTTTCAGGAGCAGGCAGCGTTCAAGCTGTCAGTCAGCAAGGCTCTGGTAATCCCTGAAAGGTGTGCAGCCCTGGAGTAAACACATGTTTAGAATAGAAACAAAAGACTAATTCCCTAAAGGCACTTGCACATTTGGATAAAGTCCACTTTAAACCACTGCCGTACAAAATGGCGTTATCCCCTGTGTAGATAGTGGCTTCTAATATAAGCTTTGCATCGGTTTAAATAAGTTAGGTTAAATACGGAAACATCTGTTCAACATTTTCATGTCCCTTTCCATGTGACTCTTTATGGGAAGTAATCAGTTTTGCCCAGCGTTCATGCATTCTGCTAAACTAAAATGTGTGCCAGTCTCCAGAGGATAGAGAGATGGGCAGGGATTCGTAGAATAGTTGGTGGCAGTCATGGGAGGCCCAGGCTGCAAGTAGAACACGCCAGCTTTCCTGGGTGCTACTCCCTCACCAAGAAAGGCTCTCTAAGATCCAGAGATGCAGCCTCCCCCGATTCCATTCTCCAATCACCCGGATTCCCTTACTTCCTGACAGAAATCCAAAAAACAAAAACAAAATAAACCTCAACTTTATTTTGCAAATTTTGGCTGAGGGTGGGGAAGGAGGTATTAGAAGCTGTAGTTCTTGCTTTACTTAAACAATGACAACAATAATAAAATTCAATGAAATAATGCCCCTTATAGCTGAAGAAGTAAGTTTCCACTTAAGTGTAATTTGAATTTACCAAATTTACCTTATTTCAGGAGACCCAAAACATTTCACCTCATTATTTCTTTTAAGGATTACAAAGTGTAGAGCAGGGGGAAAAAATAAACGACTAATAAAGGATAATAGCAATTTGGCAGGCACGTGTTCTTAGTTTCATCAAAAGAATGACTAGCATATTCAGTCTTATTTGAATACTAAAGAATGTCTTAAAAAGTTATTCTAGATCCTTTGGGTGTTTCCTAAAGTGGATTAATACATCAGAGTCTGGATTCAAATTCCAAATAAAGCTGGTGAATACACATAATTATTATCTCACCTGCCTTAGGTCAGGTTATTCATTTTCTTCAGAATTGAGCTGGAATCCATCTCTGATAAGGACTTGGAGGAATTAGCCAGTTTGATGTCACTTTTATCAATAGCTGTTTTATCTTCGTGACCATAAGTGAATTTCTTAGACCAGCACTGTTCAGTAGAAATATAATGCAAGCCACATATGTAATTTAAAATTTTCTAGTAACCACATTTTTAAAAGTTAAAAAAAAATGAAATTAGTTTCATAATATATTTTATTTAGCCAATATAGCCAAAATATTATTCTAACATGGAATCAGTATTTTAAAATTATTGAGATAATTTTTGTGTTTTTTTTTTCCACTAAGTTTTCTAAATTTTTTTTTTTGCGTTTTACACTTAAAGCACATCTCAGTTCAAACTAACCACATTTCAAGTGCTGGATAGCCCACACGTGGCTAGCACCTACTGTACTGGACAGCACAGTGCTGACATGGTGAGGCTCGGCAGCAAAGTAGGGAGGCTTTATCAGTCAAACCAGGAGTTTGAGCTTTACCCTGAAGGCTGTGGGGTCATAGCAGAGCAGTGTTATTTTTAATTTTGAACTTAACCAGGTGGTCTCAGAGAATGCAGGTTAGAGATTCAGGAGTTGGGGGCTGTAGCATGAAGCACGTTAAAGGCTGTTGTAGGGGTCCAGGTGAGGAGTGACAACCCAGACTCAAACACTGGGGGGCACATGGACCAAAGGAATAGTGTCTGAGAGATTTAGGAGGTAAAATCATCAGAACTGGGTGGTGACTGCAGGATCTGAAGGGAGGGAGGGGATAATCTAGGATGGTTGTCCAGTTTCTAAACCTGGGTAGCTGGGCCAGCAGTAGTGGTGGTAACTGAAACGGAGGGAGGCAGGCTGTGAGGGGGTGAGTGCGGCAGGGTACCAGCTGGGCCATTGCGCTTTCCGGCAAATTTGCTTTGCAGATTTTCAGAATTCAGGCCAGCGTTTGGTGTAGGGGACAGTGAGTCTGTTTGAAACAACTGTTTGTTATAATAGCTCAGTGATTTCAGAGAAAGCAGTGGGAGTACAGACATGCGTTTTCTCCTTGCTGTGAGCACAGATAGGTGATCACTGAGAAAGTGGAAGCGCTGAGCAAGAGGTGGGAAGCGCGGAACTTAGGGGCCATGGGAGCAAAGCTTGTGTTAGACAGTGGGTGCTGAGCCGCAGGTTTTGTCACCCATTATAACACCTGCTAGTCACACTCCTTTTAAAACATTGTTGGGTTGTAGATTTGCAGTCACTATTCGAAGTAGACTGTAAATTGAGGGAAAAGGTCCTTTAAAAAAAAAAAAGGCTACAATTAATACCACTATTAACTGTGTGTCAGGCACTAAGTTCTTTACAGAGATACTTAATCCTCACAAACACCCTCTTGAAGTGCTGTTGCTGTCTCCAATTTACAGACAAGGAGACTGAGGCCCTAGAGATTAACAACTTACCCAAGGTCACAAGGCTAGCAAGGAATGGAACCAGGACTTAAATGCAAACATTCTCTCTCCAGGCCTTTCTTCTTTCTGTTAAACTGACTCTATTTTTATCTGTTCTAATGCCACACAAATAGGCAAATCCTCAGGCAGAGAACCTTATGCTTTTATCCTGTAAGCTCCAGTATAACTTATTTCAGTTTGGTTCAGGTCCTCCTAGAAGAGATGAAACTCCAGAATTGAGCCTTAAACTACCTTTCAGGGGAGCAGATGATGACTGGATCCTCGGGTGACCTTGTGAGGACAAGGTGGCACGGTGTGTTCAAAGGTCTCTTCCTTTAGCTCATGGCCCAGTGGTAACTGATAAAGGGTGTGCTGGTTACTTTTTATTAAAATTTTTTAAAACCCCCTTATAAATATTCTTATTTATAAACAAGCTAAACCATGTTAGCTTTTCTTCATGTGTTCTCATGAAAAATTTTATAAATTTTTTTTTTACAGAACAAATTTTATAAATATTTGAATTTGGAAGGGGATGAGAGTCCGTAACATGGTAGAGACACAAAGGCATTTGTACAAAGCTTCAAAACTTGTCCAGTTTTCCTACCATATTCAGTGTGGCTTCTTTCTCTTTGGTCTACAGATGAAACATGTGAATGAAAGGTTTCAAGATGAGAAAAATAAGGAGGTGGTTCTCATGTGCATTGGCGTCACTTCAGGAGTTGGACGGCTGCTCTTCGGCCGGATCGCAGATTATGTGCCGGGTGTGAAGAAAGTTTATCTACAGGTACTTTCTTAATAAGCCTTTTTTCCTCCAGCAAAGTTATCCTTACCACCTAATGGCTCATTATATGTACTTATTTGCTTAAATTCTTCTGTAAAAATGAGAAATATTTTCTAGAACCTAACTTTTACAAGCAGTTTTTCAAGGGCAAAATCAGTTACGAGTTTTGGGTTTTCAACATGAGAAATTGGCGAACAAACAACAATCTTTGTCTTGTCATGAAACTCCACCGAACCAAAATGGTGTTTGCCCATTGTTTTTTCTAAGAATGATTTATTTTTGGCATAGTTCTCATAGTCACGTGCCTTTTGCAATACCCTGTGAAATTCAGGGGTGTGCGTGTCTTCTGAGTTTCTTTACTGCAGATCGCCTCCTGGGTATTGTGGGGTGTGCTATTCCAAGATCACGTCGACACTTATTTGACAAGTATTTAAGTGACTCCTCCGTGCCAGACACTGTGCTAAACGGTACAGATGAAATATGGTCTGTGTGCTCAGTAGTTAATGGTCTCCTGGGAAGAAAGATAAAGCAGTGCTGCAGCACAGTGGAATAATGGTATGCTAGATGGGTGCCATAGAAACATAGGCACAAAGCATCTAAATCACTAGAGGAGGTTTGAGCAGGCTTCCTGGGCTGGTGGAGTGTTAAGAGGTGAGTAATAGTTAAATAGATAAGGAAGACAGAAAAGGGTGTTTGTTGCAAGCAGAGGAAGCCACATGGGCAAAGAGATGTTAGGTCTGGGAAACGATGTTTGAATGGACTAAAGAGAGAATAGTAGATTGATTGGCTGAGGGATAGGCAGGAGTCCAGTTGGGAACGGCCTTTACGAGCACAGAAGAGGCTGAACTCTATCCTGAAATCTACTAGGAGCCATTAAGGATTTTAAGCAAGGGAGTGACATGACATGAGTTGTATTATTATTATTTTTTTTTGGTGGTACACGGGCCTTTCACTGTTGTGGCCTCTCCCGTTGCGGAGCACAGGCTCCAGACGCTCAGGCTCAGTGGCCATGGCTCACGGGCCCAGCCACTCCGCGGCATGTGGGATCTTCCCGGACCAGGGCATGAACCCGTGTCCCCTGCATCGGCAGGCGGACTCTCAACCACTGCACCACCAGGGAAGCCCGACATGAGTTGTATTTTATAAAGCTTAACCTAGTGACTGTGAAGGGTGGAATACAGAGGAGGAAGGGCGAGAGTTCATACAGTCACAAAAGGCCACATATCATGTGGTTCCCTTTATATGAAGTGTCCAGAATAGGTGGATCCTGACACAGAGAGTGCAGCCTAGTGGTCGCTAGTGGCTGGGGGAAGGAGGGTATGGGGAGTGACTGCTCCTGGGTACGGGGTTTCTTTTGGGGTGTTGTAAATATCCTAAAACTAGGCAGTAGTGATGGTTGTACAATCTTGTTGTTAAACTAAAACCCGCGGTGAACTGTGCACTTTAAATGGGTGGGTGAATTCTTTGGTATGTGAATTTATATTTCAATAAAGCTATTGTTATTATTTTTTTTAAAAAGCGGAGGCACAGGGACTAGTTGGAGAATATTGAAATAGTCTAGGCAGGAGGAACCAGGGCAGAGATGTTGGGATCAAACAAGGAGTAAAACAGGGATACAGGAAATGAGAATTCAGTGGAGCCGCCTAAGCTGGGTCTGAGATTTGTGGCTCAGGTAACAGTGGAAGGTTTTGCTGTTTTATCAAGATCAGTAATTCAGTAGAACAGAGTAAGATGATGAGTTTGTTTTTGCCATGTTAAGTTTGTAGTGCTTGTGGGAAAGCCAAGTTGAGTTTGGAGCTCGTGGGAGAGCGTGGCTAGGAGACCTGTGGGACTTCGGCATTCGTGGGCTTGTATGAGGTGAGTAGAGCGTGTGCAGGGGACACGCTCTAAAGGGAGTGGCCAGCCTGGTAGGAAAAAAGCGAGGCACATAGTGTTTCCAGGGGCAGGAGTGGTCAGCGGTGTCAGTAACTAGTGAGAGGGCAGGCACGTTAAAGACTAATAGGTTTTCACTGGATTTAGCAACAGAGGGGAGTTTCAGTGGAGTGACAGGTGCAAAAGACTGATCATGATCAGCTGATTAAATGGAAATACAGGCAACTTTGTCAAGGGCTTGGCTGTGGAAGGAAGGTAAAGGAGAGACAAAATGGGGGCTTGGGACTGGGGATTGAGCACGTCCGTTCACTGTAGAGATAAGGGGCAGTATCTGAGCAGGGCCTTGAAGGAAAGGTAGAACTTGGGCGAAGGACATGGTTGGAAAAGACATTTATTACAGATAAATTGCCTTTAATTGATTTGAAATAATAGCCATCCCCATTTACTGAGCACTTCCGTGTGCCAGACGATGAACTGAATGCTGTACGTACATTATCTTCTTTCCTCCTTGCCCAGCCCTTCGAGGAAGGTACTGTCGCTGTTTCCACTTACGGATGCCAACACGGAAGAACAGAGAAGCTACCTCACTGTGGGTGTTTGTGTATAGGGCCAGGCAGAGAGCTGCAGGAAGGAGTCTGGTCACACGGCTAGAAGGAAGTGCAGACAGCTAGTAGAGTGCTACTTTTTAAAATATTCACTGTGTTAGGATCATTCCCCCTTTTATTAATACCCAACTGTGGATATCCCTGTCGAACACTTAGCAGATCATTGTCTTGTTCTCAAGTGTCAAGGGAGCCCTCTAATGGAAATTGGTTGTATTACAGACTTTTGGCTTCCTTTCATTTATTAAAATAAAGGAGGAGTGCCCATTGTGCCCCAAGCACCAGCCCAGACCCTGGTAGGGGTGATACAAACAAGACAGACGTGGTCCCTGAGTTCCTGGAGCAAGACTTGAGGCAGGAGAAAGCTGGGAGTGAATGGGAACTCAAGAAGACAGGGAGAGTGGCCTGGGAAGAGGTTGGGAAGAGGAGGGCCCAGATTAAACAGGGCCTTGAAATCCCTGATGCAGACATTTTACTTGAAGTATAGTAGGTCTTTGTTGGGGAATGACGTGATTTTACATTTTAGTCGCTGTGGTCGCTCTATGTGTGGAGGCTGTATTACTGGGAGGGAAGCAGGAGTGCTGGAGAGAGGGAGACCAGTTAGGAGGCCAATACAGTGTCCCGGGTCGAGGCGATTGGGGCCCAGACTAAGGTGCTGTGATGGATGAAGTCATGGTATGTTTTATACATCAGCACTTTACTCCGGAACAACTATAACTTTAGAAAGTTTCCCCCTACAGGCAGGGCAGTCGGGTCACTTACAACATACTGGGGGCACATACGTTAGTATTTCATGTGATTTATGAAAGAAAATATAGCCTTTCCTAGCTTGTCCCATGTTTGGTCTGCAGTTACACGGCAGTGCGTTAAGAATCAGTAATTTCGTTTTGGATGAAAGGTTAGTCACAGCCTGGCTTCTTTTAGGTCGCATCTGATTTTTTTCATCCAAATGTGCAGCGTGTGTAGCACCTGGTAGTGCGGGCTGAGTCACAGGCGAGATGACTGCAGTCCAGCCCGAGGAGGCCCGTGGAGGAGAAAGGCAGCCTTCAGTGTGTCCTGTGCTGCTGGGAGCCACTGACAGCACAGGGGCCAACGCAGGCCTGCCCCACACAGGCGGCTGGGCTCACCACCCCGCTCTGTCTCTCCTTTTTCCTGGCTTCCCTGCCCCAACTCCCAAACATTCAGTGTGGGTTTTGATTCTTGGCTCTTTCTTCTCTGCTGCGACCAACTCCAGCTCTGCCTGTTTGCTTATTCTTCCTTCTCTCCCTGTCTCCCTGCCTGGCTGTCCGCCCTTTGGCGGCCTTTAAGGGTTGGAAGGCTTCTGCTGCTTATCTTCCTCTCCTGCCTTTTGTTGGTGCTGTGTTTTCTCAGACGTGCCTGTTCCTTGCTTTCGTCTGTTACAGCTCAGCCTGGTGGGGCCATGGCAGTTCCCCTCCCTCTTTGTCCCCATCACACGGGTTTTGAGTAGCCTCCGGGCCCAGAACACACTTCACAGCCTCCCACATGTTCTACTTTTGGGGCACAGTCATCTTGGGTTTGGGAGGCCGCAGAGTAGAAAAGCACAGGCTCTGGAGTGTAATATGACTTGTCTCTAGATCCGGCAGAGGGCTGTGTGAGGACTCATGGTGACAGCTTGCTTGCTTATTTATTTATTTATATAAATTTATTCATTTTATTTTATTTATTTTTGGCTGTTGGGTCTTCGTTGCTGTACACAGACTTTCTCTAGTTGCGGCGAGTGGGGGCTACTCTTCGTTGTGGTGCGCAGGCTTCTCATTGCGGTGGCTTCTCTTGTTGTGGAGCACGGGCTCTAGGCACACGGGCTTCGGTAGTTGTGGCTTGCGGGCTCAGTAAGTGTGGCTCGCGGGCTCAGTAGGTGTGGCTCACGGGCTCTAGAGCGCAGGCTCGAGTAGTTGTGGCGCACAGGCTTAGTTGCTCCACAGCATGTGGGATCTTCCCAGACCAGGGGTCGAACCCGTATCCCCTGTGCTGGCAGGCAGATTCTTAACCACTGTGCCACCAGGGAAGTCCCAGTGACAGCTTATTTAAAGTGCCAGCCCAGAGTGGATCATTAATAGATCCTTGCTTTTATTGTTTTAGTATTCTGTTAAATACTGAGGCAGATCCTGGTTTGGAACAGGTATCAAGAAGGAGACCTTGGTTATCCTGATTTGGGGATCTTTGCTTATAGGTAACAGAGTTTGGGAATATATCTTACACTTCTGCTTAAGAGTTCTGAATTTAAACTTCCATCAGGGTCCTGGGTTCCAGGTATTTTCAGCCTAACAATTCTAAATGCCGAGCAAAGAGATGACCAAACTGCATTAATGATGAATAATGATGGTTAAAGAAAATCTTTGCAAGGGTTCCTGGAGTACTTTATTAGGAGAGGAAAGGCTATGTCCTGGTATCTTCTCAGCCATCTTTCTTAACTTCACAGACCTGTTTTTCTAGTCACCATTAAATTCCTGCAGATTTGTGTGTTTAATATGTAACTGTTGTAAAAGTGTGAAAGTGTTTTTCAAAGGTTTGGAAGTTGTAACTCTAATGACAGAATCAAAAACTTTGGGTTTAGATCACTTTCCCATCGTGTCAGATTTCTCTGTGCCATGGACATACTGAAGTGTGGACGTCATATCCATGTATGTAAAGCAGACAAACCCAAACAACATGTGTGTACACAGAAAAGGTCTAGGAGGCTCACCAAATTGTTGAGCGGTTATTCCTGACGAGGAAAGTGGGAATGGGTTGAGGGTGGGAGGGGCTTGAAGGGAGAGTTTCATATATTACTTTATATATTTTTCTAAGGTTTGAAATTTTTCAAGAATGTATTCATGAGTTACTTTTGAAATTCAGAAACTTTTTTTGTAATTTAGAAAAATTAATCACTTTTGGATCCAACTTCCTGTGTAAGCTTCCTTTTCTGGTTGAAGTAGAATGAACTGATCAGCGTTGTCCAGTTTTCTTTTTTTTGTTGTTGCTGTTGTTGTTGCTTTTTGTTCCCTTTTAGCATTTTATGTTTTCCTGAAGAAACATTGGGATAAAGGTACATGCTTTACCAAACATAAACTATTTCCCAAATGGCATCCAAATATTTAGTAGTTCCCCAGCCTGAGATTCTCTGTTCTTGCCTGGGCTGTGGCACTGGGGCCAGTTCCCCCTCCAGGCAGAAATGGTGGTACTCACGTGCCGTGGGGAAAGTTGAACAGACTCCCTGTGAAGCACTTCCAGAGAACTGTGTGCTTTAGAAGAAGCCAGCCACTTGGCTGTGCCCTAAACACTTCCCTTTAGTGTGATGGACCTGCAGATCTCTGCTGCCAACTACTGGGTTCCTAGCCAGAGGCTCTGAAAGTCTGGAAACTTCATAGTGAATAAATTTATAGGAGCAACCCTTGATTCTAACTGTGGCCAATTGTGTGCCCGCCTCTGAAAGTGCCTTCTGTTATTCAGGTGAAGCTCATTTTTCCTCTTCAGTCATATACTTAGATTCCTGAGCAAAACTTCCCTTGACAGTTCTCGAAAAATGCTCTCTTTGTGACAGAAATGGGAACGGTAATAGCAAAAAAACCCCCATTTTTTTGGTTTGTTTGTTCTTAGGTACATAAACTAACTTAAGCGGGGGTTATTCTTCTAGAGCCTGTTAAATTATGACAGGAGATATTTCCTTGTATGGTTTTAAGAAACAAAAGCAAGGAAGACATCTCAACAGTCAATGCCTTATTAAATGTCAGTGCCAGAGCCTATAAGAGGATTAGGAACCTTTGAATCTCTTATTTAAATCTAACCAGAGCTACTGCGTTTGGGGCGGAAAAAAAGATTGTATGTAACACTAAATTTATTCACCTTTCAAACTGGGGCCTAGTATCTATAGATCAGTAGATGTTTGGGGAAGTGATGAACCTCCTACACGCAGTGTGTTAAATAAACCTTGGCCTGTGCTGCTTGTGGCTCAGATGTCCCTGCATGTGGGGAATATGTATGTCCTCACCAGCTTGGCCTGCTTACCTCCTAATTTAGCTACATTTGGGGTAGTTACATCTGCTGAGAAAGAGCAGTGTTTCTCACTACTATAGCTACAAATAAGGCAGAAGTAGCTAGGTATTTTCTGAGAAATGCTAAAGAATAAATGTGTAAATTTCTATAAATTCAATTCTTAAAGAAAAACCAAGAAATTTTACTTTTAAATAACAACTAATAATTTTTATTTAACAATTGTTATTAAAATTTAACAGTTTTAAATATTTGAAAAAGAATATAAATTAACATAATTTGAATTGAGAAAAGGAGAACTTGCAGTCAGGTAAAGTATTAAGAAGTAATATGCTCAAAATATATAATAATAAATTTGAAACTCTTATATGATTTCTATTTTTACAAAATCCATTGTGTATCTATACACTAGCAATCCTTTTTTAAAACAATTAATTAATTAATTAATTTTGGGCTGTGTTGGGTCTTCGTTGCTGCCCACAGGCTTTCTCTAGTTGCGGCGAGTGGGGGCTACTCTTTGTTGCAGTGCGCAGGCTTCTCATTGCGGTGTCTTCTCGTTGCAGAGCACGGCCTCTAGGTGGGTGGGCTGCAGTAGTTGTGGCACTTGCGCTCAGTAGGTGTGGCTCATGGGCTGTGGAGTGCAGGCTTGGTAGTTGTGGCACATGGGCTTAGTTGCTCCGCGGCATGTGGGATGTTCTCGGACCAGGGCTTGAACCCGTGTCCCCTGCATTGGCAGGCGGATTCTTAACCACTGCACCACCAGGGAAGCCCCTCTTATATGATTTCTTACAAAACTGACCAAAGAACAAAAAGTTGAAGGGGCCAAAAATGGATAGAAAGATCAGGATAACTAACATAAGTGCCTCGGTCTCGTGTTACATAAATTGGTCCAAGAAAACATTTGTTTATTGAGCAAAAATGACTTTGGGCTAAGCTTTCAACAGTCACTCTGGTTGTCTTACCTTGGAAGAGATTTGTTCTGAACAAAACAGTAAAAGAATAGGAAGCACATTGAAAGCTTACCTAGTAGAATTACAGTTGTGTGGTTGGGAATATTTGGTATGTGGCTTTACCAGTTAAACCCATTCCATCTGGCCCCGTGATGTCCTAACATTTTACTCCAGGTTCTCTGGAATTTGTAATGATAGATACCTTTCTAAGATTCAAGTATTTATCTTCTTTTGTGTTTGTAGATAGAGTAAAAATGTATCTAATTAATAATATTAGGATTTGTCTTTATTAGTTTTTCAATAAAAATAACTCAAATCTTTACTTACTTGCTAGTTTCAACCCACTTTCTACATTCTGATTTAGCTTTAAATCTCTTTTTGTGTAGATGGGCAGCATCAGGGAGTCTTTTTATCAAGGTCACAGAGAGTTAGAACCCGGTCTGTCCCTCTGAGCCTTATTAGTTCTTTAAAATCTATAGGCTGCAAACCCAGTAATTACCCACCACTAAGAAATTATGCTTATGCTTTGAGGGAAATTGGATTGGAGAAAAAGATGTTCAAGTAGAACATAGAATATCAGAATGGGAGATTATGTTCTTTAGAAAATGTGAAGTGCCAGACTTATTTTTCAAATAGCCAACTCAGAGTCTTAAACTAATTATAATTCTACCATAAAGCTATATTTTAATAATGAAGAAGAAAAATTGATTCAGCTATATAATATGTTGCTGTCAAAAAGCAACCACCTTGGAGTTTAAAACCTTTTTCAACAGTGTGTTTCTTATTGTGGGGTCAGTGGACAACTTGTGTCAAAGTCACCTGGGGAGCTTGTGAAAATCACCGTTCCCAGATCCCTGTTCCTCAGGTGATCTTGATGTGCACTAAGGTTGTGAGGGGCTGCCCTGAGGCATGCAATCAAGCTTGGTATGCCATAGACGTGCCTAGTGGGTCCTGGGAAAAACAGAGCAGATGAAGACGGTGATCCAGATGGCTGCTTTATGTGGCCTCTCCCTTCCTCCCCAGCCCCACTGTCATCGGAGGGTACCCTCTAGAAATTGTTCCACCGTTCCCTGCTACCTACTGCCCAGGCAGACCATGGGTTCCAGGCTGGCTCCATCCAGGGTTACTAAACCTCCCAGCATCATTCTCTTCATCTGTAAAACGGGGAAAACATTAGTACCCATCTCATAAAACTGTTATGAGAATCACGATCTGAAGTCCTTAGAAAAATGCCTGGCATTTCATAAACATTAAATAAATAATAGTTGCTATTATATGAATACTTTTTTAAAAAGCTGATTCTTTTTAAAACATTTCTTCCACTAATGAGTGAATGATCCAATTTTAATTAGTTCTTTGCCTAAAAAAGCTATTGAATTGGCCACTCCTTCCTTTTTTGTACCCACCATACTTTGAATATACAACAACAGCAACATCTAGAACACTTCATGTGCATTTATTTATTTACATGGTCATCTCCCCACAACCCAAGGGTAGGAACCAGGTGTTATTCACATAGCACCGTACACAGAACATAGCACAGTAGCTACCAAATGGCAGGGAAAATCAAGTGTTGGATTCTATTAATTACTCTAACGCCAAAATGAAAGTGTTCTGTGGTGCAAAATATTTCTCAGCCTTAACTCTGGGGTGCTTAAATAGGGTATATCTATGACTTAGCATCAAAAGACAATGTTTGAAAATATTCTCTGGCAATAATCGTCATTGATTTACACTGTAAACAAAACTGGATTATATAAATTAGTTCTTAGGATGTTATAGCAGAACGTGTTCACTGTTGTCACTGCATGTTATGCATCATATATTTCCTCTGACAGTCAAAATTTCATTGGAATTTGAATAATCAAAATTCAGTACACATTTATAGAATATCAAATCATAGTTACTTATTTTAATCTCTCTCACTTGATCTACCTATGCTCACCATGTCTGGAATATTAGCAGGCACTATATTCTAAATTGATTATTTAAATATCTAAAACTTACATCTCTGTATTCTCCAAACTGGAAGCTCTGTGATGTGAAGGACGGATCTGGCTGGCATATTTTCATTATGCAGAGGACTAATACCAGTAAAGTGCATATAATTTCAAGGGTAAAAATTTTAAATCATGTTTGATGAGTGAATTTGAGCTGATATTCAAAGAACAAATATGTATTGAGCAGTGCCCAGGTACAAGATCCTTAAACCTTATAACATGTAGTTCAAAGATGACTTTTGTACAGATTCTGATCTCAAAGAGCTTTCAGCCTGGAAAGAAAAGTAAGTATATAAAAATCCTTACTTTTGGGCTTCCCTGGTGGTGCAGTGGTTAAGAATCCGCCTGCCAATGCAGGGGACACAGGTTCGAGCCCTGGTCCGGGAAGATCCCACATGCCATGGAGCAGCTGAGCCCGTGTGCCACAACTACTGAGCCTGCATGCCACAACTACTGAAGCCCGCGTGCCTAGAGCCCATGCTCTGCAACAAAAGAAGCCACTGCATGAGAAGCCCACGCTCCGCAATGAAGAGTAGCCCCCGCTCGCTGCAACTAGAGAAAGCCCGTGCAGCAGTGAAGACCCAATGCAGCCAAAAATAAAATAAATAAAAATAAATTTATTAAAAAAAAATCCTTACTTTCTTCTTGTCCCTTAATGGAAATATTGAGAAAGTGCTAGGGGAACTTGGGGGAGATGATTATGGGAGTTGATTATGTATATAAAATCAAGGCAAACTGGGCTGAGGAGGTGACTGACCAGTAACCACTTAAAAGTCCTAAGCCTGTTGCTCAGTAATAGTGATGTTCACTTTTCCCGAGAGCAGAGTTGACATTGTGGTGTCTGTCCTAGGTCCTGTCCTTTTTCTTCATTGGTCTGATGTCCATGATGATTCCCCTGTGCAGCCTCTTTGGGGCCCTCATTGCTGTCTGTCTCATCATGGGTCTCTTCGATGGATGCTTCATTTCCATTATGGCCCCCATTGCCTTTGAGTTAGTTGGTGCCCAGGATGTCTCACAAGCAATTGGATTTCTACTCGGATTCATGTCTATACCCATGACTGTGGGCCCACCCATTGCAGGTAAATTATATTAATTCATAGCATTTTCTACTATAGGTCCTAAGTCTCACTTATATGTTAAATATATTATTATTTATTGGTTTCTGGTGTCTTGCTTTGTATGTGCCTTATCTATAACATTTTTAATAAGACCAGCTGTAGATGGCATGTTGGAAAAATTTGCCGATGAGTCCTCTTACTCTTACTGATATCTAAAACTCTCAGTGAAATGTATAGCAGTTAGGTTCTGGACTTTGAGCTTTCAGAGTTCCTGTATTTCACTTAGTATGTGTTTTGGAGGAATAGCAGTGTGATTTCTTTTTAGGAAGAGGTGAAGATTCTGAAAGATTTCTAAATATGTATGCTTTGTGTAACAGATCATAGCCCCCTGAAAAGTAGTTAATGAAAAATAACAGTTAGTAGAAACAACCCAAGTGTCCGTCAGCAGATGAATGGATAAACAAAATGTGGTATATCCATACAGCGGAGTATTATTCAGCCATAAAAAGGAATGAAGTGCTGTACTGATACATGCTACCAGGCAGATGAACCTCAAACACGTGCTAAATGAAAGAAGCCAAATACAAAAGGTCCCATATCATATGATTCTGTTTCTGTGAAATATCCAGAATAGGTAAATCCATAGAGACAGAGAACAGATTGGTGGTTGCCAGGGGATGGAGGGAAGGGAGATTAGGGAGTAACTGCATAATGGGTGTGGAGTTTTCTTTTGGTGTGATGAAAATATTTTGGAACTAGAGAGAGGTAGGTGGTGGTTGTACAACATTGTTAGTATACTAAATGCCATTAAAATGGTTAATTTTATGTTATGTGAATTTCACCTTTAGAAATCTTCTGAATGATAGTATAAAGATGTTTCACGTTCAGTATTAGTTGGGTGCCACTGTAAATTATTATAAGATTTGATAAAATTATAAGATTTGATAAAATTATTATAAAATTTAAATGTATGTACTGTCATCTGTGTCTGGTATCTGAGTGGCTCAGTGAAAGTTCAGTTCAATTCATTCTCATATTCAGAACCATACATATCACCAAATTTGCCAGTCGGGAATCTAGTCGTGTCTCAAGCAAGCAGAACCACTACTGAACAGACCAAATAAAAGATAAGTTCCCAAGATCACAGTCTCTTTTTAGGGAAAACCCTCCAGTCCTTCCCCTCTCCCCCAGGTAATACACTATTTTTACATCTTACAAGCTTAGTTTGTTAGGGTTTCCAAGTCCACAGCAAATTACAAGCAGCACTTTCGTAGAAACGGTGTTTGCTACTAGAAGTGACTATAACAGATCAAGAATGAAGGAGTTAACAGGAAACTTTCAA
This sequence comes from Neophocaena asiaeorientalis asiaeorientalis, assembly GCF_003031525.2. Classification (NCBI taxonomy): domain Eukaryota; kingdom Metazoa; phylum Chordata; class Mammalia; order Artiodactyla; family Phocoenidae; genus Neophocaena; species Neophocaena asiaeorientalis. Next base: position 1,336,813 of record NW_020172776.1, on the reverse strand, counting down.
AGCAGGCAGAAGAACAGCAGGAGGTTCTGAGGGATCATAGTATTACAACCAAACATATTAATTTATGTTCATAAGGATGAAAGGTTCAGTTATATGTGGAATGTTCTGATTCAGGGGATAGGAAAAGCATATATTTAGATATGTTGTATATTTTAGGTTTCTATTTGGAATGACCATACACCTTTTTCCTTTTTTTTTTTTTGATGTTGGTACTTACCTGAACAAATCCTCAGCTGTTTACTTAGCAGAGTCAGATATTCAGTACAATGTGTTCCTAGAACATTTCAGATAACTTAGGTTATATAGTAAAAGTTTAAAACACTAAGATAACTTTTAAAATCTGGATTTGGTTAGAGAAATTAGAAATAAGGAGTATTCTGACAGTTTTTAGAAGCAGAGCCCTAGGATCTATTAGAGCACCACACATATATTCTTATATTTTCCTCCCATGTGCTGACAAACCTTAGTTTCTTTCCAAAATGTATTTAACAACCTAGTTTTTTCATCCTGACTCTTAGATTTATAATTTTTCATGATTTTGGATTATACTTTTAAGTAGTTTCATGTTATTTCATAAACAGGCCCAAGAAAGGTTTAAAACGTAGACATTTTGAGGTCTGTGTGTATGAGAGAAGTTTCAGCTTGACGGTCCGTCCACCTTCAGCTAAAACAGGACCTTTACACCATGTGTCAGAATATCCCAAACGGCCCCTGAAGGGTTTTGAGAAAGCCAAAGCTTGGTTGAAAATATTTTTTCCGTGTAATATCTTGGTAGGAAAACTCAAAGGCCTGTCACAGACTTGCAACAAGATTGAAGAAATGAGATCTTTTCCTTCCTCATATCAGAAAAGGTTTATATTTCAGACCCATTTCCTTAAAAATGTCTGATATCTGAGATGTTTGAGCTATCCTGCTGAGATGAAGATACTAGGTTGGCAGTAGGCCACCAGAGTGACTAATCTGAGACCCCAAGAGCCATACTTGTTCTCTCTTGGTGACAGTTTTTTCCCTTCCCAGGGTTACTCCGTGACAAGCTGGGCTCCTATGATGTGGCATTCTACCTCGCTGGAATCCCTCCCCTTATTGGAGGTGCTGTCCTTTGTTTTATCCCATGGATCCATAGTAAGAAGCAAAGAGAGATCAATAAAACCACTGGAGGAGAAAAGATGGAGAAAATGTTGGAGAACCAGAACTCTCTGTTGTCAAGCTCATCTGGAATCTTTAAGAAGGAATCTGACTCTGTTATTTAATAATGTCTTATATACCTCCACCAGACTGGACTTGCTTTTAGAAGTTTAAGCAAGTTTTCCTTTTATATGAATTGCAAATTTCTTATTTTTTTAATCACATCCTAGGAATAGCACAATAATTGGGAAATAGAACCTTATTACTACAAGAATCATTTTCTGCCACTGAAAGCTGTCCAATATTTCCATGAGTCTGAGGCCGGAGACTCAGACTCAATTTCATGTACAAGAAAACCTGTCTGAAAGTCAAATATTATGAGAATATGAAGCTATCTCAGTAAAAAGTAACTTCAGAAACTGTGAGCGCTATTTAGCTTATACAAATATTTAAAAATACCTCAAGCTGTATTGAAAGGGTTGCAGTTTGGTTAGGACCGGAAATATTGTTTGTTGTCTCACTTGGCGTTTTTAGTTTTGGTATCTTTGTTTTAATTTCTTCTGCTGTTTGGAAACAAAATTTAAGCCTGGATTCTAGATAATATCAGATCTACTTAAATCTCAAGTCTATGTTAAAATTGCTCGCCTGCTCTTAAATAAGCTTTGAAAGTAAGTTATTCTGACTTGCTCCAGTGTCAAGGGACCTTCTTGGAGCAGGTACTGACAAGGTGTTCAGAATCAAGGTGTGAGATGAACAGGATCATGTTCATAAGGGCAGAACAGTTCAGAAATCAGACATTTCTTCCATTTACATTTTTCCCCTTTGGATTTGCAGTGTGTTTTACTCAAGTAGCCAGAAACACCCCAGATTTCTGAATTTGTTTAAATTGTAACAATAAAGTGAAATAGAAGAATTGAAAGATATTCTGGCATTTTAACTTAGAATTTTTCTGACTTCTGATTTGTTGCTCAGTAAGACTTTGTTTAAATATCAGGTCCTAGTGCATGTCATCAAGTTGCAGTTTTAGGCACAAATGGGAAAAAAACATCTTTGTGAAGAAAATATCTATTTCTGATAAAAGAATTGCTCAAATTGGTAAAACTTTCTGACAAAAATTTGCGTTCATATGTACTTATCCTATTGTGTTCCCCTTTAACATTGCCTGTATTTTAAAAAATATTTTTATACACAGACAAAATATAAGAAGGCTATTTGAGTTCTAAAGACTTAAAATTAAAACCGAAGTCATGACGTGACCCATATTCATCTAAAAAACATCAGAACACGTCCCTGAAATTATATTTTAGTACATTTTTCTTTCTTATTTAGGTCTTTAAGTTAATAATGTGCAAAGCATATTTAAATCCTAAATACATATGTATTTTAGATCTTCCTCAAATGTAGCTTGTTCACCTGGGAAAATGCTGTTTTTATAAAGCACCTCCAGGATTCACCTGTTTGTAAAGTCTCTGTGCTGAGAGAAATGAAACCTATTATCTCCCTACTTCTCTTTTCAGCTTCGATCATTTGTGAAAGGCAAAGTCCTTCCATTCCTGTCTCTAGCTGAGGATGGAGATGCCTGGAAAGCATATGGATTTGCAATTGTTGATGGGAAAGGAGGGCAGGCAGGGGGAGGAGCAAAGTGAGGCTGTTAATTAAACATCTAGAAAACCCAATAACTTTTCCTTTTAGTATCAGCTTTCTCATCTGCAACCTTGAAGGTTCAAAGTGTAAATACTAAATATGGAATTTATTTCTAACAGAACTTTAAATAATTTTGATCTTGGAGACACTCTGCAACTTACCTACTTCCGATTCTTCCACATTTCATATTCAGGGGACTTAGATAATTTGTTTTTTGGAAGGTTCTGTTGCATTAAAAAAAAAAATCTATAGTTTGACCATGCTGCCCTTTGATGTTCTTATTTTATTTAAGCTTTTACAAAATGACTTAGAAATGATAATGTAATACATTATTAGTTTCTTCATTTATTCATGCCCAGTTATATAAAACATTATTTCCTCATTATTATCAGTGCTTTTGAAATTAGCAAAACCATACAACTAAGTACAATCATCGAACCTGCCATTATTTTTATTTTTCCTACAGTTTCAGCACAAACTCCTGACTACCTCCCAATTTTACAGAAAGACTAGATCTAAAATAGAAAATTTATTTTGTAAAGACCTCCAAAATGTTTTTCCTTTCAAAATGTTGCTGATTTTAGGGGAAGAAAAGTAATAATCTGAAACTCAAAGACTTGATCTTGCTTATTTTCCATGATAAAAGAGCAACATGACAAGTACTTATAATAAAACTTAGATCTCAGAATATTGTGTTTGTGTATAATATTATACATATGTTAGTTTTCAGTCTAATGGAATGAATCAAACAGGATCTACAACACTGAAAAGGCTCCACTAACATAGACTCTTATGGGGAGTTCTGTGCTGTAATAATATAAAGTTAAAAAGTATGAAAGGTAAGATGCTAAATTCTATAAAATGCATATTTAGTAATATGTTTGATACAAATAGTTATAAACATCTAAAATATATACTAAGAAAATAAAAAATATTAATATTCACAAAGATTTGTTTTAGACCAAGAAATATTACTTTAATATTTCAAAGTAAAGTAAATCTTTCAAAGTAAATCCTTTCTAATTTCTGAACAGAGTGTTACTATTGCAGTAAAGTGACCTGATGGGCCTACATTTTTTTTTGTTCAATCCAAGACACTTGTTTAAAAGAATAGATACAAACTGTCACTTTGCTGTACAGCAGAAATTCACACAATGTTATAATACAAGTTTTTTGTAAATACAATAAAAGTTTTTTGTAAAAAAAATAAAAATAAAATACCTTTGTTTAGCTCACAGGAAACATCCTGACCAGGCCCACCAGTGAATGACTGCAGGGAGGAAGAAATTAACACATCCCCTCCGGAGGCTGAACAGAACCAGGAAATGTTTGACTTTACTCCCTCCCCTTTTAGTATAAAAGAAGCCTGAATTCTAACTCAGGCTCAATGGTTCTTGGGACACGAGTCCACCATCTTCTTGTTTGGCTGGCTTTCTGAATAAAGTTGCTATTCCTTGCCCACTCCCCACCCCCAAAAAGGAATAGATACAGAACTCTACTTTCTCTCCTTGAAGGTTCAAAGTGTAAATACTAAATATGGAATTTATTTCTAACAGAACTTTAAATAATTTTGATCTTGGAGACACTCTGCAACTTACCTACTTCCGATTCTTCCACATTTCATATTCAGGGGACTTAGATAATTTGTTTTTTGGAAGGTTCTGTTGCATTAAAAAAAAAAATCTATAGTTTGACCATGCTGCCCTTTGATGTTCTTATTTTATTTAAGCTTTTACAAAATGACTTAGAAATGATAATGTAATACATTATTAGTTTCTTCATTTATTCATGCCCAGTTATATAAAACATTATTTCCTCATTATTATCAGTGCTTTTGAAATTAGCAAAACCATACAACTAAGTACAATCATCGAACCTGCCATTATTTTTATTTTTCCTACAGTTTCAGCACAAACTCCTGACTACCTCCCAATTTTACAGAAAGACTAGATCTAAAATAGAAAATTTATTTTGTAAAGACCTCCAAAATGTTTTTCCTTTCAAAATGTTGCTGATTTTAGGGGAAGAAAAGTAATAATCTGAAACTCAAAGACTTGATCTTGCTTATTTTCCATGATAAAAGAGCAACATGACAAGTACTTATAATAAAACTTAGATCTCAGAATATTGTGTTTGTGTATAATATTATACATATGTTAGTTTTCAGTCTAATGGAATGAATCAAACAGGATCTACAACACTGAAAAGGCTCCACTAACATAGACTCTTATGGGGAGTTCTGTGCTGTAATAATATAAAGTTAAAAAGTATGAAAGGTAAGATGCTAAATTCTATAAAATGCATATTTAGTAATATGTTTGATACAAATAGTTATAAACATCTAAAATATATACTAAGAAAATAAAAAATATTAATATTCACAAAGATTTGTTTTAGACCAAGAAATATTACTTTAATATTTCAAAGTAAAGTAAATCTTTCAAAGTAAATCCTTTCTAATTTCTGAACAGAGTGTTACTATTGCAGTAAAGTGACCTGATGGGCCTACATTTTTTTTTGTTCAATCCAAGACACTTGTTTAAAAGAATAGATACAAACTGTCACTTTGCTGTACAGCAGAAATTCACACAATGTTATAATACAAGTTTTTTGTAAATACAATAAAAGTTTTTTGTAAAAAAAATAAAAATAAAATACCTTTGTTTAGCTCACAGGAAACATCCTGACCAGGCCCACCAGTGAATGACTGCAGGGAGGAAGAAATTAACACATCCCCTCCGGAGGCTGAACAGAACCAGGAAATGTTTGACTTTACTCCCTCCCCTTTTAGTATAAAAGAAGCCTGAATTCTAACTCAGGCTCAATGGTTCTTGGGACACGAGTCCACCATCTTCTTGTTTGGCTGGCTTTCTGAATAAAGTTGCTATTCCTTGCCCACTCCCCACCCCCAAAAAGGAATAGATACAGAACTCTACTTTCTCATCTCATCCTCCTAATTCTGATAGGACTAAGCGAACTCAAAAGGTTCTGGCATTTGAGGCCAACAATAGCATAAGAAGAGGAGCAACTTTACAGAAAGGCTGGATTGGGTATTGTAACAGATGCCCAAGGATCTTACAGAAACATTCTGGTTAAATTTTATTGCAGTAGACATTGCTGGGATGCATCCATTTAAGTAATAATAAACCACCCAGATTATTGATACTATATTCAAAATTTATAAATCTCTTTGATCACGGTTGTAATGCTTCATCTATAGCCCTACTACAAGATGTGTAATTTACACTGAAAACTGCATAGTGCTTGCATTAAGCTTCAAATTCTATTCATAAATAGAAACAGGACTTCATTTGCATTTCATGATCATGCATTATCTGTTTATACATGTTTGCAGACCCATGGGCTCTGCCCAAGTATGGAAAAAAAAATAATTCTATTAGCTTCAACTTCCCACTTTTAAAGTCAATGTACACTTGGTTGTAAAGTAAACATGTTTACTTCCGGTAATTATACTCCTTTTAACTGCACTTAAGAACATTCTAATTTGTGCTATTGTTATTTGTAAGCTGTCCCATGTCCAGATAACTCTTGATGTTAAATAAGACTGAATAGAAAATGTGGTATGAGATTTGAGGTAGGCAAGCTATAGCATGGGTGCCTCTGAGGACTTCCTGGTGATGGTAAACTTTCAGACCCTTTAGTATGCCTCTTTTTATATTATCTTTATCATTTTTCCCTTTACTTCCCCACATCCTTCAAAAACCTGCTGAAAAGTCCATTAATATCCTTGCTTAGTGCTACTGGTTGCTTAGCTGCACTGCTTACCAGTCCCTATGATTTCAGAGGATGGAACTCCATCCAATTTTGTGTAACCTGGAGAATGGCTTGCTCTTAACTTTCAACTTAGAGTTCTAATGATACACCGAAAAAAATTTTAATTACATGATTAAAACTGGGAGGGGTAATAAGTTTCATATAATTGTCATCTTTTGTGCTAACATATAAAACTTTAAATGTTTAAGGTAAATACTTTGAGAGAAAAGACTGTCAAGTTCTTAATATAAATATTTTCAGAGAGCTCACTTTTTAACTTTGATTTTCATATTCCATTAAAGTTTTGCTAAATCATAGTCCTGAAAGCACATCATGGAGGATGCCTTAGAATGTAGTGGGCCTCTGGGATGCAGTTCCTAATGAACCTGCCTTAGGCTGGGTTACACTTTACAGTGAATGGTATTAAGAGTAACTTCCCAGAGTCTAGAGATACAAGTGAAAAGTATAAGCTAATGAAGTCCGTAGTTTTTAAATATGTGAATAATTTATATAAGTATTTAAAACTCTGTGGGAAATTTCTAACTGAAAACTTCATTGTAGCTGGCAAAAAAGGAGCAAAGAATAATAAGGTGGAGAACAGGCACACACAGCTCCCAGGTTCACTGTAATGGGATAGCCGCAGCCATATTTTATCACTTTATTTGTTGGCAGAGACTAATGCTTTGTTTTATAAATATACTACAAGTGATAGGCTACAGTTTTCAAGAATAAAGGGCCAAATGCCCATAGCTAAATATGAAACCTGCACATAACTTAGAATCATAATTCCTGATAAATACGGATTTTATCAGATAACTCCTTATGACCCATGAAACAATTCACTGTCACATCTTTGAATCACCCAAGCCTTGATATTTGGGACATAGTAGTCTATTTAGCTTGTCCTTTTAAAAATTAATTTTGGGGGACTCCCCTGGCGGTCCGGTGGTTAAGACTCTGCACACCAATGCAGGGGGCGTGGGTTCGATCCCTGGTCAGGAAACTAAGATTGCACATGCCGCCTGGCACGGCCAAAAAAAAAAAATTATTAATTTTTTTTAAAGTAAACATTAATCATCTTGGCCTGTATACATTCAAGGAAATTCTCCATGGTACTATTTTTTTTGACAGATATAAAATAGGAGGCTACCTCACTTATGAAGCAAGCTTTCAATCTTTTATTAGTATGTTGGAAAGACAGTGGGAATGAAATAAAACCTTTCTAAGTGCTCATGACACTCACTTGATGATGGCAGTCCACCTACCTCAGCTTTCAGTGTCTGACTAAAAATCCAGCTTAATTCTTGCCTTGTCAGTGAGTTAATGGTGATTCTGGGATTAAAAGGCAAGGGAATACAAGATGTTAAGGGGGTCGAAATATCGATAAAATTTAAGTGTCTTTCTCTGATAAATGGATTTAAAAGGAACAAAAATGGAGTATTAACTATTGTGGCCTGTGGACAATCTGAAAAAGGAAAAAAGTGAAGAAATTTATAATCTATATATAATAATGAACACTTACTAATATGCTTCACCAGTGGCTTTTCAAATTACACTGGCAGCTTGATGATGAGGTCGTTTTCATCTGTTTTCTTTGGCAGGAAGATGGATGATCACTGACAAAAGATTGTATGCTGTGCTTTAACCTTACAGCTTACATGTTAAACAACTCCTGTAAGAGGCACCCCTTTCCTAGTGGAACAGGGACCGTGGCAATGAATTTTTGTCTTGCTGGAGTTATCGAAAATGCTACCATTGAGTGTGGCAATAGTGTAGGAGTTAACCCACAAGTTCCCAATCTAAAGATGTTTCTAGCCTTTCTATATGGGTGCTGTAAGAATATTTTGGAGTTGAATGTCACTAAGCATGTATGTGATATCACTATCAATATAAAACAACATTTAGAAATCAAATCATATCTGTGACACTATTTTGGAGCCTCTGATATATGATTTTTATTCTTCATCAGATAATACTTTTCAGTATCTGTCAGTTATTAGAAGAGTCCATTTGTTAAATATGTGTGTAAACACATAAACCTTTTCTACTGTTATCTTCACCAAATGTAATCTTCTATAGTATGTTCTAAAATGCTAGACAGTAATGGGTCAACATATCTTTTGTAATTTAGCCTATATTGGAATATTATTTCAGGGACCCAGGGTTTGTTATCAAGAGTGCTGTATTTTGACCTGAGGCTATGAACTGACTGTATTTGGTGCCTTTTTTTCCTACCAGAGAAAGATCAGATCAAGATTGGTGCTAAATTTCATATTCCTTGCAAAATTATTTTTTTCTTTTTAAATATATATGTCAATAAGAAATGTGTAGATCTAGCAGTATTATGCATGTTGCATTTTGTATATATGAGGAGAAAAACCTCCTATAAAACAATTACTAAGTTCAAAATCTACTTAGAGGTATGCAATTTTTGTTAACACAGAAGGCGTTCAGTATGAAAGTCAAAAATGATCACCAAATGAAAACTTAATGATGAACACAGCCCCCCAACATAATGCCTTTAAAGAAAAATCCCTGGTCAATGTTTCTAGCATAGTTAGCTATTCAAAGTATTCTGTGACTCGGAGGGTATATGAAAAAAATGTTATGTATATTTTATTATACATATAGCTATATATACAAAATAGTTTTCTATTGAGCTTGTTTAAGTAGATATTTTAAGCTATTTTTCAGGCTAAGATTAGAGTTTTGGGAGTCATCAATCTTAAAACTTGGACAATGAGTTACTTTTTTAAAAAAATGACACAAAGTATCACTGTTCATCTTTCAGATTTAACATAAAGAAATTAGAAAGGACTGTGTCTGGGTCAGTGTCAGCAAATCTCAGACCTATGATTATCAAGGGCTCTCAGCATCATGGTCGTGGCTGACTGTGTGACACGCACCTAAAACTCTACCCCAAATTCCACGTGGGTCTCTGAATCCTAATGCACCTGTAAGTAGTATTCACAGGAAGTGGGGACCACAGGTTTTTATTTAACCTTGCTGTCTTTATAGACTTTGCCTTAACTCTATTTTGTGAAGATTTTAAAAATATACATTAGGAAAATAATACACACTATCGTTTTCCTAATTAGGAAAACCAGACATTTAGAATCTACTGGAGCGTACTGGATTCTCTGTTAACTAATGATAATTCCATTCTACTGTTAACATTAGTTGTATGTGGAAGGGAGAACGGGGACTTGTTAATCTGAAGTTACAGGGGGAAGATAAATTGGGAGATTGGGATTGACATATCACACTATATATAAAATAGATAACTAATAAGGACCTACTGTACAGCACAGGGAACTCAATACTCTGTAATGACCTATATGGGAAAAGAGTCTAAAAAAAAAGAGTGGATATATGTATACGTATAACTGATTTACTTTGCTGTACAGCAGAAACTAACACAACATCGTAAATCAACTATACTCCAATAAAAATTTTTAAAAAACCTAAATTTAAAATTTTAAAAAAATTTAAAAAAAAACTAAAGGGATGAAATATCCCTTTAGTAATAACTTCTCATGTAATTGTTAAAATATTGTGGTTTGAGAAATGTAAGCTTATAAAGGCATTGCCCAATGCTTGATAAATTTGCATTTTGTTCTCCTACGAGTTTATTTTAGCCTGAAAGTTATAGCTATGACAAACTGAACCCTGCAGTATTACTGAGAGAGAGCTTGGATATTTAAACTATCTCCTAGTATAACATGATATTTTTAATGTCAACTTGTTTTATTTTAATGTTTACCTGGAAAGTAATTTTTAAATTAGTTTGCATATTTTCAAAGTTAGATGTTTTATTTTAGACATCAAAACCAAGTTGTTCCAAGTGCACGCTGCACACTGCAGTGAGTCTGCTTCTCTACCTACCTACACAGGATGCCATTTTTGGCACAGTGGTTGTTTCAATATAGATCACTATGTGAAATGATTATGCTGGGTTTGATCAGTGTGCAGTATTTTAGTACTTGCCTTATGTTTCTTTTTAAAGAGTATGATTTATAACTGATTTTTTTATAACGTGCAATTTAATACAGATAACCGAAACCTTTTTAATGAAAAGTGCTTTGTAATCATTTGGAGGATAAGATCATTTTACTGTGGAACAATGTGATGTTCTCAGTAAATACAATAAAAAACTTTTAGCAAATTTCTATAAGGCTTTGTGATTATATTTATGAAATTCCCTGGGGAGAAGGGGGAAGGAAAAATTACTAAAGAAAAGGAAACAGTCTATGTTGAATAAAAGAGAAATAAGCTGTGTGCTTTTAAAGCTTCCTATATGTATTTCAAGTGTGTTTGGGTATTGTTATTTATCTAGGGCAAAGAACACAGATAGAAATAAACCAAAAGCACCGGATAGTCCAGAAACTATTTATATTTGATACTTTTTTTTTTTTGCAGTTTACTTATATTATTGCTTCTTTTACATACACTGATTAAACTGATTAAATTCAGCTGGTACTAAGTGATCTCCTATTCACTGAAAATTTCAGGGGATGATCAAGAGCCAGGCTGGAACTTTTTAAAAAATCCCCTGCTATTGTGGATTACTCACTTGGAGAAAAACTGGCTGCAGTCAGAAGATGTTTATTATTTGATGAGACCTAACTACAAAGCAAATCACTATTGATGTTTAATGGTGCTAAATAGATTTTATACATCAAACATGAAATTCGCAATATGCGTTGAATATATTAATTATTTATATGCCTGTAAATAGGTACCAGACGTACAGGCCATTGGAGGGCTTTTGAGGGAAATGGAAGAGAATGGATATGACAAATTGTTACTGATCCTAAGCAGGATAAAATTCACTCGCTTTTTTTTGTTAAAATGATAGAAGATTGCTTACTTCGCAAAGTAAACTCATTCCATAGTTGAGCAATTCTTTTTTAAATTTTATTTTTTTATATCGGGGCACGAACCCGTGTCTCCTGCATCGGCAGGCGGACTCTCAACCACTGTGCCACCAGGGAAGCCCCTTCTGCCCATTTTTTGACTGGTTGTTTGATTTTTAAATATTGAGCTGCATAAGCTGTTTGTATATTTTGGATATTAATCCTTTGTCCGTTGACTCGTTTGCAAAAATTTTCTCCCATTCTGAGAGTTGTTTCTTCATCTTGTTTATACTTTGCTTTGCAAAGGCTTTTAAGTTTCACTAGGTCCCATTTGTTTATTTTTGTCTTTATTTCTATTATCTAGGAAGTGGATCAAAAAAAGATCTTGCGTGATTTATGTCAAAGAGTGTTCTTCCTATGTTTTCCTCTAAGAGTTTTATAGTGTAGGTCTCTTAGGCTGTCTTCATTTCATTTCATTCTTTTTTCTTTATTCTGTTCCTCAGCAGTGAATTCCACCATTCTATCTTCCAGATCACTTATCCGTTCTTCTGCCTCAGTTATTCTGCTATTGATTCCTTCTAGTGTATTTTTCATTTCAGTTATTGTATTGTTCATCTCTGTTGGTTTGCTCTTCAATTCTTCTAGGTGTTTATTCTTTAATTCTTCTAGGTCTTTGTTAAACGTTTCTTGCATCTTCTCAATCTTTGCCTCCATTCTTTTTCCAAGGTCCTGGATCATCTTCACTATCATTATTCTGAATTCTTTTTTTGGAAGGTTGCCTATCTCCACTTCATTTAGTTGTTTTTCTGGGGTTTTATCTTGTTCCTTCATGCAGTACAACGTCCTCTGCCTTTTCATGTTGTCTGTCTTTCTGTGAATGTGGTTTTCCTTCCACAGGCTGCAGGATTGTAGTTCTTCTTGTTTCTGCTGTCTGCCCTCTGGTGGATGAGGCTATCTAAGAGGCTTGTGCAAGCTTCCTGATGGGAGGGACTGGTGGTGGGTACAGCTGACTGTTGCTCTGTGGGCAGAACTCAGTAAAACTTTAATCCACTTGTCTGCTGATGGGTGGGGCTGGGTTCCCTCCCTGTTGGTTGTTTGACCTGAGGTGACCCAGCACTGGAGCCTCCAGGCCCTTTGGTGGGGCTAATGGTGGACTCTGGGAGGGCTCACGCCAAGGGGTACTTCCCAGAACTTCTGCTGCCAGTGTCCTTGTCCCTGAAGTGAGCCACAGCCACACCCTGCCTCTGCAAGAGACCCTCCAACACTAGCAGGTAGGTCTGGTTCAGTCTCCCCCAGCGTCACTGCTCCTTCCCCAGGTCCCGATGCACACGCTACTTTGTGTGTGCCCTCCAAGAGTGGAGTCTCTGTTTCCCCCAGTCCTGTCGAAGTCCTGCAATCAAATCCCGCTAGCCTTCAAAGTCTGATTCTCTAGGATTTCCTCCTCCCGTTGCCGGACCCCCAGGTTGGGAAGCCTGACGCGGGGCTTAGAACCTTCACTCCAGTGGGTGGATTTCTGTGCTGTAAGTGTTCTCCAGTCTGTGAGTCACCCATTCAGCAGTTATGGGATTTGATTTTATTGTGATAGCGCCCCTCCTACCATCTCATTGTGGCTTCTCCTTTGTCTTTGGATGTGGGGTGTCTTTTTTGGTGAGTTCCAGTGTCTTCCTGTCAATGACTGTTCAGCAATTAGTTGTGATTCCAGTGCTCTCGCAAGAGGGAGTGAGTGCACATCCTTATACTTTGCCATCTTGAACAAGTCTCTAAAATTTACTCTCTTGAGGAAGTAATTTTTATAGGAAAAAAATAGAATTCTAATGTATACAGAAAACAAAGTTTCTAGAGGTATGACTCAATCAAAGAATTATCATAGTATCAGACTTACTTTCAGGGTTTAAAGTTCTCTTCTCACAGTCTCCTACAGATGAACCTAAATCCTTAAATACAAGAGTCCTTCTTTAAAATCCTCAGGAGTCTTTTCAACTGTGGTAAAATCTACATAACATAAAATTTACCATTTGAACCATTTTAAAGTGTATTGTGGCATTAAGTACATTCACACTACTGGGCAACCATCACTACCATCCATCTCCTGAATGCTTCCATCATCCTATACTGAAACTCTGTACCCATTAAACACTAACTCCCCATTCTTCCCTCCCCTTAGTCCCTGACTACCACCGTTCTACTTTCTGTCTCTATGAATAGACCATGCTAAGTGCTTCATATAGTGGAATCATACAATATTTGTCTACATTTGCATTTCTTATGACTAATTAGTGTAAATATTTTTTCATAAACTTCTCAGCCATGGCATTTCTTCTTTGGGGTATTATCTATTCTTATCCTTTCTCTATTTTTCTGTTGGGGGGTTTATCTTTTTCTTACTGGTTTGCGAGCACTCTTCATATATCATGTGAGACTCTAATTAAAGTGTTGGTAAAAATTTCCCCAGTTTGTCTTTTTACATTGATTTTTTTTTCAAATTAAAGTTTTCACTTTTATAGACTCCCTCATTGCTTATATGTTTAGAAAGGCCTACCCTATTATGTAACTATATTCTTAAAATCCCTTCTAATATCTTTATGGCTTCATTTTTACATTAAATCTCTAAACTCTATGATTTATTTTGAGGTATGGTATGAAGTAGGAATCTACTTCTTTAATGTTTATCCAATTTGATACTAGACATTACTCATTGAACAATCCATCTTCTCCCTCCTCGTCTGACAGTGTCTAATAATTTTCTACTATGAACAAAGACAAAGTTAATAAATACCCTTTTCCTCCTCGTCCCCACCCTTTTCTCCATCACCTTTTTTTAGTAGGTAATCGCTCTCTTAGTGTTTACTCTGCATTGTTCAAAAGAATACTTATAACTCTACTACTTGAATTACTAGCGTTAAGTGATAACTTTGACCCCTAGTTATTGAAGATGAAGAAATCAGTATACTTCTACCCCTCTCCACCCTTTGCTTCCCACCTTTCATTAGTGATATAACTAATTTAATGATATAACTAATTTTTGATATAATTTCTACATTATCAGGGCTAACAACATTTATATTCTGTTCTGTCACCAAAATCCCCACATTTGTCCTAGTCGTACAGTTCATGTCAGTAATCATTGCCAATTCCTTTGCAGTTGTTTTTCCACTCATCTCTTGGTTGGCTGAATCTTCTAACAGATTTCTCCAACAGGGTCAAGGAAATAACATTCCCTGTGTCCTTTCATGTTCAGACTATTTGTCTTTTGCTTCTATACCTCACAGAGAGTTTGGCTCATGCCTTCTTTCCTTTGAGATATTGTAGGCATTGCTTCAGAATCTTTGAGGATTGAAGTTTGCTATGAAAAAAGACTGAGGCCAACCTTTGGATTCCCTCCGCTACATCATGCCAAGAAAGCTCCAGCATCTCAACCTCCTTAACTGTAGACCACCACTGCCTCCAAATTTTAGTCAACCAAGTAAGCTGTTACAGCCAACTCCAGCTGCACGATCTAACCCTCTGAATTCACAATATCCAGTAAAGTGTACCCATATCAATGAATTCAGCTGGATCTAATGTTATATTCTGCTCTCCTTGCTCTAATACCCTGAGCATCTACTCCTACATACTCACCAGGTTTCTGCTAATATATATTAATGAAGTACTGCAATTCTTTTGGTGTGCAAGCTATGTCCTCCTGGATCACAGTGTGTACCTGTCCCCCTGAATCCTGTTGAGATTTGGTCTTTGTTATGGGCCTAGTGGCAACAGAGAACGGTAATGGTTGTCATGGGCCTTAAGGAGAATGGCATTTCTTACGAGGCATCTGTCCCGGGTGACATTATCACAGTTTTTAGACAAAGACTAGTCTCTTTAGATACTAGAGAGCAAGCAACTTTCATTGGTAAGGGAAGCTCTGCCACCTAGCAATGACAATCCTTTATCACTGTATGCCTATAAATTTTTAAATGCTTTGAAGCTTACGAACAAAGGTAGTACCCCTGAATTTCTTACCACATGTGAACTTTTACTATGAAGCATCTAGAATCCTTATAGCATACAACAGAAATGTCACTAACTTCTGTTGCCCCTGGCCATTCAGAGAATACTATTTGCGAAGCTTTGAGGCAGAAAGTTTACATGAGTAGTTTTCAGTTGAAGTCTTATTGCACCCAGAGGGTACTCTGGAAATCTGTGAGGGTGTCATAGTAACTGGGAGTTGCTACTAGCATTTAGTGGGCAGGGGTCAGAGATGCTAGACATCCTACAATGTGTGGGATGGGATAGTCCCACACACTGTCCAACTTTTAAATGTCCTGTTAAATATTCATTGAGTGAAAAGAGCTTGCTTTTAATTATCTGAGCCTAGACTCTAAACCTCTTGTACATATAAACATAAATTTTTTTGCATAGTTCCAATAAACACCAAATTTTCCAAAAACACAAACTATCATGTAACTCAAGGGAAGACTGCATTTTGTTTTAGTTTGAACTCTACCATGAGTGGGTCTCCATTTTGGAAAATCATCAAGGGAATGCCACTCGTGGTATTTGAGTAGTCGATACTCATCTAATACAGCTTAGGTCTGTATTTGTAATGTGGCATTCACAGCAATTTGATCTATAAGAATATACTTATTTAGTCATTTCATTAATTATAGAGAAAAATTATCAATATTCAGCTGAATATTTCAAGTTGGGTTTTATATCTTTGCCCACAAATGAACGGTTGCCATATGCCCATTTTGTTAACATGTTTTTCTCTAATGAAGCAATGAAACCATCAAGATTAAGTGACCACTTTACAAGGAAACATGGTGAAAAGTTGGCAACGATAATAGCATTCTTGTGAGATAAAGCATTCTGAAAAGTCTGAAAACCGTCTTACTATTTACTGGAATGTTTAACAAATTTTTCCTAAACCGGAAAGATGGTTTTATTGTTTCTTTCAGAATAGCACAAATGATTGCAAAATGTGGTAAGCTTCATGACATTGGTCTTGGCAATGATTTCATGGATATAACACCAAAAGCACAGGAAACAAGAACAAAAATAAGTGCAACTACATCAAACTAAAAAGCTTCCACACAGCAAAGGAAACAATCATCTCAATGAAAAGGTAACCTATAGAATGGGAGAAAATATTTGCAAACCATATATGTGACAAGGGGTTAATCTCCAAATTATATAAGAAACTTCTACAACTCCACAGTGGAAAAAAAAAATGAATGCCACACTTTAAAAATAGTGCAAGGGGGCTTCCCTGGTGGCACAGTGGTTGAGAATCTGCTTGCCAATGCAGGGGACATGGGTTCGAGCCCTGGTCTGGGAGGATCCCACATGCCGCGGAGCAACTGGGCCCGTGAGCCACAACTACTGAGCCTGCGCTCTAGAGCCCGTGTGCCTAGAGCCCATGCTCCACAAGAGAAGCCACCGCAATGAGAAGCCCGCGCAACGCAACGAAGAGTAGCCCCTGCTTGCCACAACTAGAGAAAACCCACAGGCAGCAACGAAGACCCAACACAGCCAAAAATGAATAAATAAATTTATTAAGAAAAAATGGCTATACCTTGTATCTCCCAGTTGCTACAGTAATAATGATGATACTCTAACAGTGATGACAGCAATAATGAAAATGATAGCAGCAAAAAAACAAAGGAGAAGTCCCTTTCCTCCTACAATGTCCCTCCAGCGCCCTTTACTGAGAATTTCAGCACTGTGCCCCCTGTAAAAGAGAAATGCTTAATGGTCCAATCCATTATTGCAGAGCAGGTACTTAAGGGTGAATATGGTGCTAAGAGGCAATCAATCGATAACCAGCTGACAGGATGCTAAAAGCTACCAATAATTGCTCATTTGAACCTTTCTGACCAGCAGGAAAAAACTTCCTTTTATGATTCAATATTGAGAAACTGAGATGGTCAGTGCATGTTGTGGGTCACCCTTGATCTGACAGCTACAGATGCAACACTCTCTAAGAATTTGTGGACAAAGTCAGAAAATGTCACCCCGAAAATGGAAGGGGGAAAATCACATTTTGAAACTAATAAGAACCACCTTTAAATGGACAGAGGTAGCTATCTGTGGAAATCTTCTGAGAAAATAACATACTAAAGTAATGATTTATAAAGATACTGCTGATAATAAAAGTAGGTGCTATCTAAATCTTCACACAGGCTAGGTCATCTCCCTAAAAGGAAAGACAGAAATTTAGAAATCATAACAATGAGAGATAAACTGATGGGAAGACTGTAATTCAGAAGTCAAGGATATTTTCAAAAAGAGCAATAGATGGTAAGCATTTGTCAGTATATGCCCAGCACTTCTAGGGTTCTGATTTTGCTAATATAGCCCCCAAATTAACCTGACAGTGGGAAAGGACAGTTTATCTGATTCTACAGTTTTAAGGACATATATAATTCCTTCTGCTTAAATTTTTGCTTTAATAGAGAACCTTCAAATATAGTGGTCATGAAACTTTTTCTGTAAAGGGCCAGGCGGTAAATACTTCAGACTTTGCGGTCCATGAGGTCTCTGTCACAACTACTCAACTGTCACTGTAGTGCAAAATTAGCCATAGATAATGTGTAAATGAATATGCGTGGCTGTGTTCTAATAAATCTTTATTTACAAAAACAGAATGTATCCAGATATGGCCTGTGGGCTTTAGTTTGTTGACCCTTGTTTAATCTATCATTTGACTTCCAGACTGGTCCTGCTCACTGGGGAGGAGTGCCTAGATCTAGGGAATACTAGATACAGAGCAGGTCACTCTGTTTGTAAATTATCATCTTGTGGTCTGCTCATATCAGTTAGTTTTCTGGGACCTGATCAGTTCTAGATGAACTAATAATTGAGTTCCTAACCTTGGAAAGTTGAGCTCTGAAGAGACTTGACCTTGGGGTCTAGCCTGAGTAGCTGATCTATCTCACTTATTCATCATTCTCTCTTTTCACCATCTCTAAATGGCGACATCAATATAATTTTAACAGGTTAATAATACTATTAAACAAACAGGGCTTTTTTAGGTTTAATAATCACAGTCTACATTTAAAATAGTTGCATATAAGAGAAATATGCAGTTTTAAAGATTAACTCAGCTATTATCATGAAGAGTTTAATGCATGACTGCATTAAAAACACAAAACAATACTGTGATGGATTCTATCCTAGTCGGCTCAGGCTGCCATAACAAAATGCCTTAGAATGGGTGGCTTAAACAACAGGAATTTACTTTTCACAGTCCTGGAGGCTGGGAAGTAAGATCAGAGTTCTGATTGATTCACTTCCCTGGTGAGGGCTCTCTTCCTGGCTTTCAGATGCTTGCCCTCCTCTCCCTGTGACCTCACATGGCAGAAAGAGAGCGAGTGTGCTCTGGTGTCTGTTCCTCTTCTTAAAAGAACACTAATCCCATCATGCGGGCTCTACCCTCGTGACCTCATCTAAACCTAATTACCTCCTAAAGGGTCTACCTCCAAATACTATCACACTGGGGGTTAGGGCATCAACATATGAACTTTGGGAGAAACACAATTTAGTCCACAGCAGATTATTTTTACTTCTTTATGAAATTATCATCAAAGAAGCCAGGAATCATTTGAAAACCTAATCAGAGAGATCCAATAAACCATTTTTGAGTAATTCTTTTGATTATACAGTTAACGATCCCGAATTGTCAAGAAACATAGTAATATAATAAACTCTTTGTGGTAACTGACATTACATAAACCAGATATAAGTTTGGCTTGATGAACATACCATTTTGGCATGCTAGGTCCATGTCCTTGCCTTAACTCCTCATTATTGTGGCTTCTCAACCCCTTTATTTTAGCTCATTATTTCAGCTCCTATTCCTCACCAGGCCCCTTTGCTTAATGACTCAGTCTGACCCATTCTCATGGATTTTGACTACTTCAGCTCCCCTTCACTGAACTCCCAATAGGTCTAGCCACCACTGAGACAAGAGATAAGAATCATTTCTGTCTCAAGCTAATGGACAACTGAGCTGACCCTTGCCCAGCCTCCTCATAAAGAGCTGGGTTGGGTGAACATTTTCCGCTGTACATAATTTCTCTCTTTGAAGTGGCCTGAAAGCTAGATCTAAGTTCTTTTGGCCATAGTTTCACATCGTTTGAGCCTTTACTCAGGGGTGGCTTGTGGTGGAATAGGGGAGTGGTTTGGCCTACTCAAAATCTCCATTAGTTCCTTATGCTCAGCCACTCTAAATAAAGCTACAATCGAAGTAAAAATGATTTATCTTGAATACAAGTCCCCTAATTCTCCCCACATTCCAACCAGCTTGCAATCTTATGCCCTCTTATATAGAAATTCTGGTACTGCCATGGAACATGTACATACAGAAGAAAACAGACAAAAAAGAAAGGTCATGGGAATTATGCCTCCATACCCACCCTTCCATTCTCACCAAACCACCCTGGCACAAAGACAATTATCTCTTTGCTGAACTACGTAATAAAACTACTAAAATCATTTCCCATTCTCTAGTTTTTCCTGCTCCAATTCAAATGGCCACTACTGCCTGCTAATGTTCTTAATCCTCTGCTTTCATCTTGCTACTCTTTACCACTCAAAATAGCTTCTTAAATTCAAAAGATAAGAGTCCTCAGTTTGGTTTTCCAGATTTACCTACTTGGAAAGTGAGGCTGAGGAAAGTTACATAATTATTTAAGAACATGTGTGTGATTCTATAAATCCAGTGTATTCTCCACCAATCACAGCTGATCACACGCCTTCTTGAATTTTGTTTACTTGGCATCGAAAACCACACATTCTTGATTTCCTTCTTATTTTAGTCTCCTTTGCAGGATATTCCTCATCTTTCCTACCTTTACATGTGGGATGCCCTCAGGGCTTACTCCCTGGCCCTCTTCTGTCTATACTCACAATTTAGGTTATCTCACCCAGTTACACAGTATTAAATACCATCTACACGATGATAACACCCAGTTTATATCTACTGTTCTGATCCTTCCACTGAACTGAATATCCAGCTGCCCACTTGATGCCTTCATTTAATTATCTAATAAATATCATAATCTTAACACATTCAACCTGAATTCTTGATTTTCTTCCATTTCCCAGCAGCGCTCATGCTCCTTCCACAATCTTTTCCACCTGAATAGACAGGAGCACTATTTACCAGTTGCTTAGATAACAGTCTCTCCTGAATCCTTTTCCCAACAAGGCCTCAGCTGTGGACTACCATTTGCCTCACCCAGTTTCAGCAGGAATCCTGCTAAAGTGGTTTAGCCAGAGCCCCCACCCTAGATAGCTGAGCACTCTGATATCTGATTGGGTTGCTCATCCCCACCATCCCCCTGGTGATGCCGGATCAGCCTGGCCTGCCTTCAGCAAGACTCCTGCTAGGCTGGTTTAGCCAGAACCCCCCTTACTCTGTCCCCTCTTAATAATTTTCTATCCACTGATCTTTCCCCTCCGCCCTCAACCAGGATCCTTGGCTATAAATCCCCACTTTTCCTTGTTGTATTCAGAATTGAGCCCAGTTCTATACTGGGGTCTCTTTTCCTTTATTATAATAGTTCCTGAGTAAAATCTTTTTATAGCCTTAACTACTGTCCAGCTCTGGGTTTCTTTGACATAGGTCAAAATCCTTGAAGTCATTTTTTTTTTTTTATTAATTTTTTGGCTGCACCGTGTGACATGTGGGATCTTAGTTTCCCAACCAGGGATCGAACCCGTGCCCCCTGCAGTGGAAGTGGGGAGTCCTAACCACTGGACCGCCAGGGAAGTCCCTGAAGTCATTTTTTATATCCCTTCTCTCATACACCCAGTTCATTGGCAAATACTATTATTTTTATCTTCAATATAGTTCCCAAATCTGAACACTCTCACCACCTACACAAATCTGACCTAATCAAATAACCTCCTAATTAGATCTCTGTTCTCTCTACTCTCCATCCTGCCCGCCTCTAGTGTATTCTTCTAACATATCCAGAAAGTCCTTAACATAAGGCATACCCAGTCAGGAACACTGCCTGATCTCAGCCTCTCTTACTTCTCCAACACACCAAGCTCACTCCTGTTAATGGATCCTTGCACCTGTTGTTCTCTCTGGACTGCTCTTCCTGCACTTCGGTTCCCTCATTTCAGTTAGGGTTCTGTTCAAACATCACTCACAGAGCCTTCCCCAACACTACCTTAACTTAAAATAACCCCCTCCCATCACTCTTATCCCCCTTTCCTGCTTTATTTTTCTTTAGAGTATTTATCACAATCTGACATAATATTACAAATGTATTTGTTCATTGTCTACCTTGTCTATGAGGGCAGGAATTTTTGTCTGTTTTTTCACTGTTAGAACAATGCCTAGCACATGCTAGATGTTTAATAGCTATTTAATGACTAAATAAATGAACAGGTGGGATTTTATATAGTTTGCTTGCAACTTAAAAAGAAATACTGTTACTAGTATTTGTTCCTAGTTCAGCAACACAACAGTCCTTGTCATTGTGGGGATTTCTGCAAAGGTTTTGGACTTTTTCCAAGCAGGTAGTATCAAATGTGGTATCAGATGGCAGTGATTAAACAAGAATGCTAAAAGCCATCTGTAATTTCCAGTTTTTCCTTTGTTCCAGGGCAAAGCAGTGTACAGCTCTGGATAAGTGGCCTCTTCTTTGTACAGATGGAGATCATATCCCTTACAAAGTACCTAAAGCCCTAAAGTGGCTTTCTTTTTTTTTTTTTTTTTTTTGCGGTACGCGGGCCTCTCACTGCTGTGGCCTCTCCCGTTGCGGAGCACAGGCTCCGGACGTGCAGGCTCAGCGGCCATGGCTCACGGGCCCAGCCGCTCCGCGGCATGTGGGGTCTTCCCAGACCGGGGCACGAACCCGTGTCCCCTGCATCGGCAGGCAGACTCTCAACTGCTGCGCCACCAGGGAAGCCCAAGTGGCTTTCTTTTTTGATGCAGATGACCCTAATTGCTTCTGAAGCCCTTAGTACCTTAAGAAATGTTATTCTGTTTTTCTGTGCAGAGTCTCCAGTAGCCATGCTCTCACTTTTGGTTGCTTTGTTTTTATTCTCTTGATATATTGATTTTGGCTAATAATGGTACAGCACAGCAAAGATTTTATCTGACCAATACAGCCTAGGAGACCATTATGATGGTAGATTCAGAGTCCTGCAGCCCCAAACGTTACAACGAATCCAGTTAAAGGAAATTTTAAGTTTATATTTTTATAAGGAAATTTCATGAAAAAACAGTAAGTTTTTATTTTTAATAAGATAAAAAGTTAATTCCATCAAACAGACACCAACGTTAGATACTTTCAATATTATTTCTCACTTTTCAGAATACGTAGCACAAACATGAGAGTTATCTTACTGAAATTAAACCTTTGTGAGAGTTGGTTTTAATAGACTGGGCTTTTAGTGATGAGGTTAAAGAATGATCGTTTAGTATACTAATAGAAATAGTTATGATGACACCTAGTTTTTCATGATGCATTTTAAGCACTAATGAGACATTTACTGATAAGTAAAAAAGGATGGTCCCTCCAGAGAATAAAGATTAAAAAGGTCCTAACAGTGATATGCAGTCCCTAAACACAACCCATCTAACTTCTCATTCTCGTCCAAAGTAAAATTTTAAGTTGAAAGATGAAAAACCTGCCTCCCTGTTGCCATTTCACAAATATGCCAGGGTAGTACCATATTAGCCACTGAGACCCAGATATTTTCTTCAAAGATCAATTGTCATATATATTGTAAAATATCCATTTTTTCAAGGGAATCAATAAAACTATATTTATTTAAAGAATGGCCCATCAACATTTTTATTTCTCTTGAATTGTCTCACACAAAAAGATTTATTCTCAAAAATCTCTAAAGAGATTTTCTCTAAAGAGAAAGCTGCATGAAGCAATGCCCTATTTTAATCACCCCTTTTTTAAGAAAGGTGGTGAGTGACCTCTGGAGGCAAGTGGAAAAAGTATCCTGCTGCTTTCAGGAGTGAAGTGGGGAGAATCAGAAAGTAGATCTTTCCATCTAGAGAAAAAAATTTTTTTGATGTTTAATCAGGGTGAATTAAAACATTTAACTTTCAAATTAGTTAACTGAACCTCAATTCAATTATGTAATATTTTAAGTATATAATACAATGCCACAGGGGAGATAGAGACATGAGATCCATAGTTTCCATCTCATTGAGCTTACAATCTCCTAGGGAACTAAAGAGAAGTGTTGAAATAACTATAACACAAGCTAGAATGTGTGAGAACATTTAGGAGTAGCATAGCTACATAGGAATTCAGAGTTTTGGTTAGGTTGTTCAGAAAAAGTCTACTACATTCAACGAACATTTACTGAAGACAAACTGTGTGCCAGGCACTATGCTTGAGGATAAATAAGACAGTACCTTCCTTCAGGCACTCTTGGTATAAAAGGGAAGCTGACACATAAATAGGAAAATTCTATAGGTTGTAGCTGGTGGCCTATTAGAATTATGCACAAAGGAGGGAAACTAAAATAATCCCGAGCCTGAGAGGAGGGTCAGAAGAGGCTTCCTAGAGGAAGTAACACCTCAGCTGACTCTTCAAAGATAGGTAGGGATAGTTCTGGTTCGGTGTTGTCTTCATAAGCCTGCTCCAGCCCCTCTCCCACTGATGACAACAACTCACGATGAAATACAAAGAGCTGAGGACTCTGAAAAGTGAACAAAGGAGGGGAATCAAAACTTAGAAAAAAACCCTTCAAGGCAATGAGTTGCCTGGCCTGGGTAGCTAAAACTCTGATAGAAACCCCATCTTCCTTGCTCAAGGAACTGAGAAATGGAGACGCTCTGGGTTGGAAAGCGAGTGGGGAGGTGGGTAGGGGAGAGCTAGAGAAGGTGATCACTAAAATTTTGTGTATGAACCATGCAAGCCCCTTGGGTTTGCCCGTGTGTGTGACAGACACCCGAAGCAGCACAGCAACGGCTTTGACAATTGATTTGAGTGTTAAACCATTGCCCAAGTCTCAGATGAACGCCTGAGTGGTGCATGTTCAGGACTGGCCCAGAGCAGCACAGCACAGCACAGGCTTTGGTAACTGAACTGAGATTGGAACCATCATCCACAGAAGGCGATACAAAACTTGCAGCCTGAACTCAATCAGGTTGATTGCCTGCTTAAACGAACATTCTCCAGAGGAGGATTTTAACAGGGCCCAGAGTCTGCGTAATGTAACTGTCACAATGTCCAGGATACAATAGAAAATTACCTGTCATACAAAGAAACAGGAATATGTGACCAAATCCCAAGGGAAATGACAAGCAACAAACACAAACCCTGAGATAACACAGATGTTGGCATTTTCCTAGAATTTAAAGCAGCTATTACATGTTCCAGGAGGTAAAGGTAAATGTAAAGAAAGGCATCTTCAGCAGAGAAAAAGAAACGATGAAAAAGAACCAGGTGGAGATTTTGAACTGAAAAGTACAATAACCGAAATAAACAAATTCAGCGTATATAGCAGAATGAAGATGAGGAAAGAGGCAGTGCACTTGAAGATAGAGACATCAACAGAGATTATCTAAACTGAAGAGCAGAGAGGGGAAAAAACAACTAGAAAAAAAAAAGAGAGAACATATGAGCATCAAGGATCTCTGCAATAATATCAAAAGTTCTAACATACAAGTCATCAGAGTCCCAGAAGGAGAGGAGAAAGAGATGGAAGCAGAAGAATTATTTGCCCTTAACAATTTGGACCTAACTTACTTCTCCCATATCATATTCTATTCTCTTTAACATATGTATATGCCTTTTGTTTCAATCACATTACACTTTTCTCAAAGAGACATTCCCTGACTCTAAAAATCTAAAACAGGTTCTCTTAAATCATAACACCTGTACTTTCTGGGGTAAACTGGGAAGTGATTAATGACCAAATGGATGGGGCTGGAGAGATGGGTTGCAAGGGAAATGATGATGAGACTCAGGTGTGTATAATCTGGAGCCTAAGTGGGTGAGCTGGAGAGTAATCAGGTGGAAAAGAACATTTCAGATAAATGAGAAAAAAATATTTACACATTTTGAGGCTGTGGTCTGTTTGGTCAAAGAGCAAAAGGAAACAAAAAGCTAGAGTAGGATACACAAAACAAGGCCTTTCCTTCATCCACTGGCATAACTTTTTAAAAATAAATAATTTTTATTTTTGGCTGTTTTGGGTCTTTGTTGCTGCCTGCGGGCTTTCTCTAGTTGCGGCGAGCAGGGGCTACTCTTCCTTGCGGTGTGCGGGCTTCTCATCGCAGCGGCTTCTCTTGTTGTGGAGCACGGGCTCTAGGCGCGCCGGCTTCAGTAGTTGCAGCACGTGGGCTCGGTAGTTGTGGCTCACGGGCTCTAGAGCACAGGCTCAGTAGTTGTGGCGCACGGGCTTAATTGCTCCGGAGAATGTGGGATCTTCCCGGACCAGGGCTTGAACCCGTGTCCCCTGCACTGGCAGATGGATTCTTAACCACCGCGCCACCAGAGAAGCCTCCACTGGCATAACCTTATTCAGGCATTCTGCATATCAAAGCCCTGCTCCACTTCCTTACAACAATGGAATTATTTGAAGGGACTGGGGGTGAGAGTGTGCTTGAAACCGCAGTTTTGGCTCCAGATTTCTTGATCTATTGTGTCCACTGATTCGCTGACTGACTTTGGGCAAGTTGCTAGTTTCTATGACTCAATCCTCCTATCTTAAAATCAGGATAACACGTAATTTAGAGTGTTGTTATGAGGATCAATTGAGATCATACACGTGAAAGCTTACATATGTGGTTCAACAAATGCTGTGGAGTAACAGATGAACTGCAGATCAATAGACGACAGACCTTAAAGGAACTAGGGCAGGAATTTTAGAAAGTTGTATAAGGACAGACCTTTGGGTTCCCTTTACCCCCCAGGAGACCCGGGGAGAGGGAGCGAAGCCATACCTTGTATTTCTTGGCCAGCACTTCCTCCTGACGGCTTGGCTGCATGTTCCCTCCTGATTCGTCGGGTCCCAGGCTGCGGATTCAGCGGGCTGCGGACTCAGCTCGCTCCGCCGCGCGGCGCCCGCCCACAGGGGCCTCTGTGAACTCAGCTAAGTATGATGCTGAGGCCCGAGCGCGGCGTCCAGTGTCCTGGGCAACCCTATCAACTTCCGGTTTGAGGCAAGGCCGTGGTTGGCTAGAGGCCATATTTCCGCCACGTGACCCGGGCAGGCGTCCTGCGTGTGCGAGGGCGCGCCTCCGCTGCCGGCTACACCCGGCGCGTTCAGAAGTTCTAGTCCTCGGCCCGGACTAGGGCCTCCTCCGGGGAGGTGGCGCCAGCCGAGACCGCCGGCTCTGGAGGCGCGGGGCCGGGGCAGGGCTTGGAGTTCTCGAGGCTCCTCTGAGAAGCCGGACGGCAGGAAGACCGCTGCTCGCGAGCCTCCAAGCTGGAGCTGGAACTGGAACCCTGTGGGGCCGGGGCCCAGGCTGCCGGGCAGCGGCTTTTCCCGGCCGAGGCCCCAGCGGAGAATGAGCCGGAGGCGGTGGCGGGCTCCCGGCGGAGCGGCCGGGCTGGGAGCATGTTGCGCTGGTTCATCACCGTCCTCCTGTGTGCCGCCTTCCTGGGGCTGGTGAGAGCCGGGGCTGGAACCCTCCCAGGCCGAGGCGTGAGCAGAAGTCCTGTAGAGAACGCGGCCTTCCGAGCTCCTGTCTCGTTTCCGCCGCTTGCAGACTGGGTGTCCTTGGGCTCCTTAATCTGCCGGGGCCTCAGTTTCATAATCTGAAAAATGGGCACAATTATAATCTTAGAGGGCTATTGTCAAGTGTGAAACCGATTTTCGTAAAATATTTTCCAGCACCAGCAAACCTTTCTACCTCTCCTCCGTGGGGTCGGGGGGATGCAAGAGGGGTTGCCAGGTTTATAGCCTACCCCGAAGCCCCCCCCGCCGCCTCCTGCGTTCACCCAACCCCCAAATTATTGCACAAAGTTGCTCTACTGGTTTTTTCTCTTCCTCGGCTGACCAAATTCACCCCTTATTTTTGCAGGTGGGGAAATAGACCCAGAGAGGGAAAGTGACTTTTTCGGACCACACAGCTGGTTAAGTGGTTGAGCCAGGAATAATGTCTCTTATTCTGCCTACAGTTTTATGTAAAACAAAATTTCAGGTCCTTCAGTGTTTTTCTAAGAACAAACTGCAAGGCTAGTTTGGCCTTTTGCCAACCCCTTTGGCCGCCCTGTGGTCACTTGTCTTAAATATTGGGATCCTGGGGAGTTGGGAGGGTGAGTCCTCTGAGCAGAGTCACTTGTGATCACTTAGTGTCTCTTCCTTTGAGCCACGCTTGATTCTTAGAGTATTTGTATTTGAAGAAACGTCACTGCAGATGATGTGCCAGGTCCTTTGAAGTGCTTTGCAGGCGGGAACTAATTTGGTTACAGCTGGGGCGCAGCCTTCCCTTCCTGTACTAGGCACTTACTCTGCACCTGTGCCCAAGCTTGCCCGTAGCTGGGGACTGCTCAGGCCTGGAGAGGGGCTACACCCAAGCGTTTAGAGCAAATTCGTGCAATTAGAATCACTTATTCTTGAAATGTAGACCGATTGGAAACATTTTTTGTGTGTCCAACGAATTTCCTGTGAAAGCCAACTGCAGCCCCTAATTTTTGCTGAAGTTACATGTCTTTGAGTAAAATTTTATTTTTAAAGTCATTGCATACACGCATATGTAATATTCTCTAAGAAAGCCTTACAGACAGTACTCCTGAGGCTTTGGTTTTCTTTGAAGAAAAATGTAGATTTAGAAACATTCAAATTGTTTATCTCTTACATGTTTTATATGTGTAATTCAGAGGAAGGACCCCATGTACATCCAGAAATATTGCTGTTTTAACAACATCAAAAAATGGGGATAATATTTTGATGGTTTGTTAACTTAAATTTTTAACCTCAAAATTCTGGTGTTATTTGTGCATGCAGTATATTTCAGACTATTCAAAACTATTTCATAAATTTTTTAATGTTACATTTTACTGTTAATACAAATACTGTCGTTTTTTTCTGGTATTGTTCAAAAAGGGAACAGAATTGCAGCAAAGAGCCAAAAGAATTAAAGAATTTTGTAAAAATCGAGAGTTGTCAAAACTAGAAAAGCACTAGGACTTGGCACACCAGAAATAGGAGTGTATAGCTCTACTAGTACTAGTATTTTCATTATGAATTTTACTGTGGGGCTTAATCTCCTACATTACATTGAAATCCGCTCCTCCCTTTTTAATACTGAAAAAAAGCTACCACCTAGATAGACATTATTTTAATGATTGTAAATGAAAACGTCTGTCTTTTTAAATTTTAGGGAATGAGTGTCGCTATACTGGGACCCACGTTTCAAGATTTGGCAACAAATGTGAACCGCAATATCAGCAGTCTTTCTCTGATTTTTGTGGGCCGTGCCTTTGGATATTTGGGTGGCTCTGTGATTGGTGGAGTTCTTTTTGACAGTATGAATCATTTTCTTCTTTTGGGTAAGTAAACAACAATTTTCGCTTCTTTGTGACTTTCGAGGAATTTACAGTTTGTTTATAAATATGAAACATGCTGGCTTGCAGAATGGTTGACAACTTAAGGGTAGTGTTTAGGTATCCTCAGTGGAAGTCAGGTTTCCCTGGTGCCTGCTTTCATCTTGGCAGTTACTGGGAATCCGGTCTAAACCCCTCTGGGAATTTAGATTAGCCCTGGAGTGTGTTAGCGATCCTTAGCCTTCCCGACCTTCATTGTAGTTTAGGCACCACCACTGGATAACATACAAGTTGTCCAAAGAGCTCTGATTGTCGGGGTTTAGGGCAGATCTCCTGGGGCCATAGATCAGAATAAACTCCTTGAACCTCCCCAGATTAGACCCTGGACTGAGAATGAGGTGGGAGGGGATGGTGGGTGAAATGATGAAGGCTCAATTTTTGTCCCAGCTGCTCCATGTTAATGATTACCCCAGGCCTCTCTACCTCACTCTCAAAATAGATGGCAAAGCTTTTAACTTACTCTTTTTTTGGATAAGTTGACATGTTTAAAGAAAATCTGGATTAATGTGATAAAACTGCTTTGGACGTAAGGAGATAATTTACCATTGTTGATGAATGAGTAAATAATCTCTCTGATTTCCATAGTGTGTCGAAAGAATATACTTCTTATATTTCCCTCCCTATTCTCCAAATTTGTTTAATACATTTCTACTATGAACTACTATAGTAATTGCATTTAATTTTTGTCTTTTTTATTTTTTACCTCATATCTAAACATCTCTTTAGGTTGTTAAATATGAAACATTTAAATGAATAATTTTTGAGCTCTGTTTTGCTATAAAACTTTGCCTTGTGGTATAATGTATGGTTTGATTATTAGCAGTACTAGAAATGTATTTATAGTAGAATAACATATTTCATAGTCCATAAAGATGATAAAAGCTTTTAAATGAAATAACTGTTAGTAGAAGCTAAACCTCTTATCTACTCATTATTACTCAATTTTAATTTGACCTGTTTTACATTTTTGGGAGTTTTTATGATGTTGCCTTGATCCATAACCCTTTCCCATAAATAGTGTTTTTTATAGCTGACTTTTACTTTTCTTCTCAGGGATGTCAACGTTCGCTACCACAATTGGTCTTTATCTTGTTCCATTTTGTAAGGCCGCGGTGTTACTGATTGTCATGATGTCCATCTTTGGTGTTTCAGTTGGCATCCTGGATACAGGTCAGTGAGCCCTTCATTGTCAACTCTGGGAGTAGGGACTTTCTACTAGAAAAACTAGAGCATATGATATTAATTTGTCACTTGCAGTGTCCCCTAAAACGACACTGACCTACTGAGTTGGTCATGGGGTCTCCAGGTCAGAACCACTTTTCCAGCAACTACTCTTCTTGCCAAGTAGGGTGCCCATTTTTGAGCAGCCAACCACAGAGTGAATTCAGAGTATTTTGTTCTTTGAGAGCTTGTTGATTTACAGGATCCAAACAGGGAAGGGGCTCCCATGTGGGCAATTACACTGCAGATGAGCAGGTTTTCATTTCGGGATAGAACTTTATCATTGTAATATGGCAGGAATTGATGGGTTAATAGAACAGACCAAGTTTGGAACCATTATTTGGCTGAGGAAACATAGAAGCAGCTCTCCAATTTAAAATGCACTCTGCCTTTTGAACTAAGAGAAACCTGTGCTGTGTATTATTTCCCTTCTTTTCCTATTCTCTGAAAAGTTCCTGCCCTCCTGCAGGAGATCCTCTCCATGTATCTTCATATCTTTTAAAACCTACTAAATAACATATGTGACATTTGTTCACCCCTGAAGCCAACGTTCTCCCCCTCTTCCTGTTATTTGATAGGTTGGGGAAATATTTTTTTACTTGGGGCTTAATTTGGTTGTGAAATTACAGGATGGAATTGTGTGGAATTGTATGTTTATCTGCAAATATATTAAAAAGAAAGAGAGAAAACACAAGACTTGAGGCTTCTTGCCTTTCACCATGTAGATACATAGACAGTGTAACTGAGTGTGTTAGAAGGTGTCCGTGTTCCTTGTTTCCTGCAATGGGCACAGCAGAATCCTGTAATGTTCAGCTTCCTGAACATGTGTTTTGCATCTGCCATATACATAAATAATTTTCTTCAAGTGGCTACCGATTGCAGGTACAGAAAAATTTGGTAATTTGGCCACTATCTGATGATAATATATATTTAAAATGTTTAAAAATAACTATATAAATATCCTTCCCTACCCCCACCCCTCCTATCCCTGGTATTAGAACTATATTATAAAAAGCCTTGGGCTAATGTACTTGGCTCTAGGAAATAGTGGTTTATTAGCTTGTAGAATCCCATTTGTGAGTGTGTGATGTTCCAGTGCTTAGAGTTCGCTGGTGGTATTGGTGAGTTAGAGTTTCTTAATCATCCAATTGCCTTAGTTGCAACAGTTGATAACTTAGAATATTATAATCCTTGTTCCATGTAAAATAGACTCATCTATTTTGAACTTTTTTTTTTACTAAGTTACTATGATTAAATCATTCTCCCCATCTTTCATTGGTAGGTGGTAACGTCCTAATCTTGGCTATTTGGGGGGACAAAGGAGCCCCCCATATGCAGGCCTTACACTTCAGTTTTGCCTTGGGTGCCTTTTTGGCTCCCCTGCTGGCTAAGTTGGCATTGGGCAGGATGGTGTCTGCTGAAAACCACACAGAGGCTGACTTTAACCATTCTGCCCTCAACCAGTCATCTGAAGCTGACTCAGAATCTCTACTTCGAATACCTGACAATATGAATTTACTGTGGGCTTACGCTGTTATCGGTACTTATATTTTTGTAGTTTCTCTCTTTTTTTTCGCTCTTTTTGTAAAGAAAAGCTCAAGGCAGGATAAAGCAAAAGTATCTACTCAGAGGTTTCGAAGAGCTAAATATCACAATGCCCTTCTTTGTCTCCTTTTTCTGTTCTTCTTTTTTTATGTTGGAGCCGAGGTAACATATGGCTCTTACGTTTTCTCCTTTGCAACCACCCATGCTGGCATGAAAGAAAGTGAAGCGGCTGGGTTGAACTCCATCTTCTGGGGGACCTTTGCAGCCTGCAGGGGTATGGCAATCTTTTTTGCTACATGTTTACAACCTGGAACCATGATTGTGTTGAGCAACATTGGCAGCCTGGCTTCATCTTTATTTCTGGTGCTTTTCGACAAGAGCCGAATTTGTCTCTGGATAGCAACTTCAGTGTATGGCGCCTCAATGGCAACCACATTTCCCAGTGGTGTGTCTTGGATTGAGCAGTACACGACCATCCATGGGAAAGCTGCAGCATTTTTTGTAGTCGGTGCTGCCCTGGGAGAAATGGCTATTCCTGCAGTAATTGGAATTCTTCAAGGAAAATACCCTGATTTGCCTGTAGTTTTGTACACCTGTTTGGGGTCATCAGTAGCCACTGCTGTTTTATTTCCTGTGCTGTATAAATTAGCCACCTTGCCTATCAGTCGTCAGCATAAAGAACACAGTGAAAGCGAGGACCAGAAAGCTTTGCTCCCTAGCTCTGGGCTAAATGACTATGAGGAAGAGAATGAAGAAGAAGATGCAGAAAAATGGAATGAAATGGACTTTGAAGTGATCGAAATGAATGATACGATGAGGAATTCTGTAATAGAGACATCTAGATATATTTTGATGGAGCCCACAGCTGACGTCTCCAACCAATCCCACTCAAATGCGTTAATGTTTGAGTCCTCTCCAGTTAATATGGGCAAGTCCCCTGTGAATCACCTTGCAAGAAACCAGGACAAAAGGGACTAAGGGCTAGAGAAGATGAATTATTTACTGACTTCCCTGAAGAATCACCAGTTCTAAAGAGGCCAGTCAGAGCAAAGCATAACAGATTTTCAACAAGCTTTGGGGGTCAAAATTTGTAGGTCCAAGTATAGCAAATGCTAAAAGGTTTTGAAATGTTTTGTCATTCGCAGAGCCTTTCGTAAAGAACCAATGATCTCATACAGCTGGATCCTGTTGTGAGGCTAGCGTTTGGTGGCATGTGGCTGATTAGGCAATATTTTCTGGTCTCAAGAGTGTGCAGAGAAGGCATTTGTTTTTAAGAAGTTGGGTGCCATTCAGATAGAATGAAACTGTTTAGTAGTTGAATTGGTTAGCTGAACAAATTATCCGTCGTCAGTATTCTGCCAGGGAAGTTGAGAATCATTTCATAAAAGAGCATCTTTGAAAATGGACAGAGATTTTTACTGTTTCCCTCTGTCTGTAGTGTTGGACCAGCAAATGCTAATTACTCATATGATTTCTGATTTCTGTGAAGAGAACACAGAACAGGCACAGACCTGGCTTCAGGCCTCCACTGCTGCTCACTAGTCTTCTGGCCCTGTACTCAGTCATTTAACTTATATAGGTCTCGTTTATCTCATCCCCGATCTGTGATTCTCTAATGAAAATGTGATGACTTTCAAACTGGGAATCCATAATTTTTAAAGTTTGTGCAAGATACCTGCTAGAAATCAATATGTGTCACCCCATTCTTCATTTCAAATGAGAAGTGAAAAAAATTGATAGCTTTAAGAATGTGCTACTGACTATGAATAGTGTCAATTTAAGAGACTCAGTGTTTAATACTTTATTTGAATAATTGTCTGAAGAATACATTTTTAGTACTGTATTTCATCAATTCTGAGATGCACCTTTTTTCACATTTTTAACATCTCTGAAATCAGAATATGTGTTGAAATCAATGATCATTTAACATTGTGGCAAAACTTAATTGACGGTTTTTTCCTATATACTTCTATAAAGCAGTGTTGCATTTTACAATCAGTGTCTTAGTTTCAGTGACTATAGTAATTCATTCAATTATGGAGATTATACTATTTTTACAGACATTTTAAAAAGAGAAGTTATTTTTGTATGCTTATTTTCTCTAATTATGTTCAAACAGGATTTGGAGATGCCTTGTTCCGATTTTTAAAGCTGTTTCAGGGTTACTATGTTAGTAGTAGAGCTGTGGACAGGGTCTCTTGAGGTCCTTTGCCTAGCTCAGTGACACAGTGTGGGTATGAGCCTTGCTGTTCCAGGAATTGCTCCTCACTGAGTCTGGTTGGTAATCATGTTGTACGCGCTGTAAATTAGGTTGCTAGTTTAATTTACAGTGAGACACAGTCTTTTCCAATGGTTGGAATACTTGTATCCCCCAAGTGGATACAATACTCTGGATACAATGCTTGAAGCCCTCTGGGCTTCCTCTTTACTGAGTTTGAAATACCTGGGAAACCAAAGTAATGATTAGAAAGTGGCTTGGGAGCCTAAGAGTCAGGGATCATGAGTATGGCAAATGGGCTATCCTTTGATAAATGACTGGCATTGACGACAGATTTTATTCACTTCTTTTTAGCACATTTTATGCTGAAAAATATCTAATTTCTACTTGGTTGCAGTATGTCTACTTTTTATCTAATTTCTATAAATTTGCCTTTGTTTTAAGTGGAAAACTACCTTTCTTGACCACTGTCCATTATTGGTTCATATTAACAATCTGACAGTTTTGGAGAGGGCTGGTGAAGAAATTAGCAGTGAAAAGCCTATTCTTGCTCTTTTTATACTGTATTTTTCTCTTAGCTAGAACTTGGAGATTATCTCTGCTCCATTTACTGCTTTTCTCAGGTTGTTGGAATTTAGGCAGTAGCAACTATTTGGCATCTGCGCGGCTTGCTAGAATAGGGATTCTGCCTGCAGCATGTACATTTAAAGGGTAAAAAGGCAACTCAGGGAAAGAAGGTAATAAGAACATGGCAGAAAATTTGGAAATCCATGAAAAATGCATTGGAATTCCACAAACCAAAATGTGAATGGCCAGATGAGGTTATAGGCATTGTTAAAGTTTAATAATCTATTTCCATATTGGAAGGATAAGACTTATTACAATTCAGGAATTAGCATTCATCCTAATAATAAGTTCTTAGTTAAGTAAGTGTCTCCTGATACACAGATAACCAATACCGAAATTTTCTATTGCTGAGTAACAAATTACCACAAATTTAACAGCTTAAAACAGCGGAGTTTTTGTTTCTTTAACCTCATAGTTTTCTTGAGTCAGGAGTTTGGGCACGGTGTCACTGGGTTCTCTGCTCACGGTTTCACAGGGCTGCAGTCAGGCTGTTGGAAGAGTTGTGCTTCTTTGTGGAGCTTGGGCTTCCCTTCCAGGGCCGTGTAGTTTTTGACAGTATTCAGTTCCTTGATGTGGTGGATTGAGGTCTCCGTTTTTTGCTGGCTGTCAGCAGGCACCATTCTCGATTGTTAGAACCTCCCACAGACCCTTGCTGTGTGGCCCTCTCTTAGATCCTCTCAAAAGTATGGCAGCTTGTTTCTTCAAAGCCAGTGGGAGAATCTCTTACCAGAACCGGCTAAGCTGGTGTGTTTTATAATATAATGTAATCACAGGAGTGACATCCTGTCACCTTTGCCATATTCTGTTGGCTAGAAGGAAGTCGCAGATCTGCCCAAACTCAAGGGGAGAAGCTAGTATAGAGATGTATCTGATTATTGGGGGTCACCCTGGAGTGTGTGTGCTATACTCAGGTACCTGCAAAACTCAAGAGAGCTAGAAAGTTTGAGCTGGGGGGAAGAAAGACCTTCAGCAGTCATTGAAAGTGATTATAGATACAGCCCACTGAATGTCCTAGTGAGGGGATGGAAAGTGCTCCATAGACCAGGCCAATAAACCTAACTCGGAGTTAGGCTTTTTTTCCTTGAGATTTTATTTTGTGTCCTTTACCACTGTGCTTTTTAAAACCTGTTCAAATGCAGCATAATATGAGGGAAATAGGTAAGTTTCAGTTTAATTGTATTTTCATAGTAAAGTCCAAGAACACTTTGAGAGCATTTTTCAATTACTATTATTTTTTAAAGGAAAATCTTTTTTAAAAATCAGTTTTTATTATACAAATAATGAAGGTATAAAGAGAGGTCATGATAGAAGATTATGGAAATACCTAAAAATATAAGGGACAAATATAAGTAATCATAATCCTAAACACCTGGAGAGTTCTTACATTTCTAATCAACTTAATTTCCTAAGTCAAGGGTAAAGGGGTAAAAAAAAGTTTCTTTCTACCAGATAAGGTATCAGAAACAACTTGAATTTTGTGTCCACATTATATTGATATTACATTTGGTGGACTGGTTTTTAGTTTGAAGAATTGTAGTTTATTAAAAACAAAAACAGTGTAGCAACACATTCCTAAAAAATGTGTGAGACCCAGATTACATGTAAAATGATTTTGTTTCAGGTAGATTTACTGAATAGTCAGGATAGCTTTCTCATAACCAGAACTTTTGTTTTACCATAGCAATGTACCATTTTCAATCCTGCCGCTTAAAAAGTTATTACTAAAATAGAGCTTAAAATTCTTAGTGGAAGTAGATATATTCTTCTGGGATGCCCTGTATTTGTGTTTAAGTGCCCTTGTTTTGTTCATAGTGTTGTAAATGTTTGTGTTTGTATATGTGAACCCACAGATATTGTGTGTGTTTGATGTTTTCTTATACTATGGGGATGCTGTGGAGGTAGAGGTGATAGGGAAGGGATACAGAAAAGCTTCCCGTATGATTCAAAGTTTGTTAGAAATGTTCTTTTTAAAAAAAAAAAAAAATTATTTATTTATTTTGGCTGCGCTGGCTCTTAGTTGTGGCACGTGGAAACTTTGTTGCAGCATGCAGGATCTTTACTTGCGTCATGCATGTGGGATCTAGTTCCCTGACTTCCTGTTGCGGAGCACAGGCTCCGGACGCGCAAGCTCACTGGCCATGGCTCACAGGCCCAGCCGCTCCGCAGCATGTGGGATCTTCCCAGACTCAGGCACAAACCCGCGTCCCCTGCATCGGCAGGCGGACTCTCAACCACTGCGCCACTAGGGAAGCCCTGTTTTTTGTTTTTAATTGAAATTTTTATGAAGATTACTGTAGATTTACATGCAGTTGTATATAGTGTTTTTTTCAAATTTTCTGAGAGAGGGTTACTTGCTCAATGTGGAAGGGTAGAGAACTAGACTAGTGCTTCTCATACTTTAATGTGCATTAGAATTGCTTGTTAAAATACAGATTCTAATTCAGTTGGACTGGGGTAGGACTGAGATTCTACATTTCTAAGAAGCTCCTAGGTGCTGTTGGCCCTTGGATTGACCACACTTTAGGTAGCAAGGTCCACTTTTTGGGAGTGTCAAGTTCTTTGCTACTTTTGGGAATTTCATTTGTTTTGTTTTAGCTTTTCTTTTCTTTCTTTTTTTTTTTTAAATGGATGACCACAACAAAAGCAAAAATGATTGCAATTGGCAAACATGAAACACACTCATACTATGTCATAATATTAACATTCAGTCCAGTAATCCTCCACTGTAACAGCTCCTTTACTTTGCAGTGAAAATTGATTTGTATATTTTTTGCCTCTTGAGTCCTTGTGGGATTTTTTTTTTATTCAAACAGAAAGTCACAAAAATTATAATCATCCTCATCAGTTCACTCAGTCACATGTAATCAGTTTTTTTTTCATCTTGATCTTTTGTTAGCACTTTTCTGAATTCATCAGTTTTCCATTAGAGTTCTGAAAATGCTTAATTCATTCAGTTCAGCAGTAGAGTCAGTTACCAGAAAGCTGTACTTGTCAGTCTTTTCCATGAATTCCTTGAAGATGAAACCCTTTTGTAGGAATATTTTTGCAAAAGCATCAGAGTACACCCAGAACTCTCTGTAAATGACAAAAGACTTGTCTGTGGCTAGGACTTCCAAAACTATGTTGAATGATAGTGGTGAGAGTGGACATCCTCGTCTTGTACCTGATCTTAGAAGAAATGCTTTCAGTTTTTCACCATTGCGAATGATGTTTGCTGCGGGTTTGTCGTATACGGCCTTTATTATGTTGAGGTAGGTTCCCTCTATGCCCACTTTCTGGAGAGTTTTTATCATAAATGGGTGTTGAATTTTGTCAAAAGCTTTTTCTGCCTCTATTGAGATGATCATATGGTTTTTATTCTTCAATTTTTTAATATGGTGTATCACATTGATTGATTTGCGTATATTGAAGAATCCTTGCATCCCTGGGATAAATCCCACTTGATCATGGTGTATGATCCTTTTAATGTGTTGTTGGATTCTGGTTGCTAGTATTTTGTTGAGGATTTTTGCATCTATATTCATCAGTGATATTGGTCTGTAATTTTCTTTTTTTGTAGTATCTTTGTCTGGTTTTGGTATCAGGATGATGGTGGCCTTATAGAATGAGTTTGGGAGTGTTCCTTCCTCTGCAATTTTTTAGAAGAGTTTGAGAAGGATGGGTGTTAGCTCTTCTCTAAATGTGTGATAGAATTCACCTGTGAAGCCATCTGGTCCTGGACTTTTGTTTGTTGGAAGATTTTTAATCACAGTTTTAATTTCATTACTTGTGATTGGTCTGTTCATATTTTCTGTTTCTTCCTGGTTCAGTCTTGGAAGGTTATACCTTTCTAAGAATTTGTCCATTTCTTCCAGGTTGTCCAATTTATTGGCATAGAGTTGCTGGTAGTAGTCTCTTAGGATGCTTTGTATTTCTGGGGTGTCTGTTGTAACTTCTTTTTCATTTCTAAGTTTATTGATTTGAGTCCACTCCCTAGTTTTCTTGATGAGTCTGGCTAATGGTTTATCAATTTCGTTTATCTTCTCAAAGAACCAGGTTTTAGTTTTATGGATCTTTGCTATTGTTTTCTTTGTTTCTATTTCATTTATTTCTGCTCTGATCTTTATGATTTCTCTCAGAACTTCTGCTGCCAGTGTCCTTGTCCCCATGGTGAAACAGAGCCACCTCCCGCCTCTGCAGGAGACCCTCCAACACTAGCAGGTAGGTCTGGTTCAATCTCCCCCAGGGTCACTGCCCCTTACCCTGGGTCCCAATGCACACACTACTTTGTGTGTGCCCTCCAAGAGTGGAGTGTCTGTTTCCCCCAGTCCTGTCGAAGTCCTGAAATCAATTCCCACTAGGCTTCAAAGTCTGATTCTCTAAGAATTCCTCCTCCTGTTGCTGGATCCCCAGGTTGGGAAGCCTGACGTGGGGCTCAGAAGCTTCGCTCCAGCGGGTGGACTTCTTTGGTTTAAATGTTTGCCAGTCTGTGAGTCACCCACCCACCAGTTATGGGATTTGATTTTACTGTGATTGCACCCCTCCTACCATCTCCTTGTGGCTTCTCCTTTGTCTTTGGATGTGGGGTATCTTTTTTTGGTGAGTTCCAGTGTTTTCCTGTTGATGATTGTCCAGCAGCTAGTTGTGATTCTGGTGTTCTCGCAAGAGGGAGTGAGAGCACGTCCTTCTACTCCGCCATCTTGGTTCCTCCTCCTCTTTTAGCTTTTCTAAATCTGACCCTAGATCTCTGGGATTCTGCAGTCCCCATGAACCCCCTCCTCTTACACACACTATTCTGAGTTCTCTTCAGTCCTCTCCATTTACCACATTAGCTGTTGAATATTTACTTCACATGTTTATTGAATGCCTCCTATTTGGCATTTTCTGTGGGAGGTGCTAAGTGTGCACTGGTGAAAAGGTCAGAAGTTTCCTGCCTTCAGGGAACTTACCTCTAATGCCGTACTGTCCAGTATCTACTTGGGTTGTTGACTGCCATATTGGATAGCACAGGTCCAGTTGGAGAAGCAAGGTATCAAACAAGTAATCACACAGATATTTCCAGGAAGTCTTTATTTCCTGTTGTACTAGAGATTAATTAACTACTATCTGGGGTCACAAAGGTTGTGATAGATACCTTGTCAAATGGTGTAGTATAAATTGTGGCATTTAAGAAAGACCTGGTGATCTAAAAGAGAAGGTTTTGGTTTTCCTTGTGTATAAAAGAAGCAAACCAAGGCTGGTGACCTTGGTTATCAGAAGGAGTATTTAAGCTCTTTCCTTTAATGCACTTTGGCCAGTTGGCATTTGAGCTAGGTTGAACTTGAGTTGGATTATTATTTAGGTTTAAATAGTTTCATATTTAATGATTTAAAATTGTATAGCACTGAATTTTTACAGTCAAAGAGAATTATTTTCCAACATTTTTCTGTGGTTATCGTAATTATGTCTTTTCTTGTCCTCTATTTCTGCCCTATTTATTTCTTTGAATTCTTTTTTCTTTTTTTTTTTTTGCGGTACGTGGGCCTCTCACTGTTGTGGCCTCTCCTGTTGCGGAGCACTGGCTCCGGGCACGCAGGCTCAGCGGCCATGGCTCACGGGCCCAGCCGCTCCCCGGCATGTTGGATCTTCCCGGACCGGGGCACGAGCCCATGTCCCCTGCATCGGCAGGCGGACTCTCAACCACTGCGCCACCAGGGAAGCCCCTCTTTGAATTCTTTTAGAGAGGATCCCTTAGGTTCTTGCACTGTGGCTATTAATTCTTGCATATTGTTTCATGTCTTCCTTTTGACTTATATATATATATATATTTAAATTTATCTATTTTTGGCTGCATTGGATCTTCATTGCTGCATGTGGGCTTTCTCTAGTTGCAGTGAGTGGGGGCCACTCTTCGTTGCAGTGTGTGGAATTCTCATTGCAGTAGCTTCTCTTGTTGCAGAGCATGGACTCTAGGTACAGGGGCTTCAGTAATTGCGGCTCACGGGCTCAGTAGTTGTGGCTCGCAGGCTCTAAAGTGCAGGCTCAGTAGTTGTGGTGCACGGGCTTAGCTGCTCCGCAGCATGTGGGATCTTCCCGGACCAGGGATCGAACCCGTGTCCCCTGCATTGGCAGGCAGATTCTTAACTCCTGTGCCACCAGGGAAGTCCCTTGACTTATATTTTTAATTGCAGAATACCTTAGTTTCTGGCCTCTAAATTATTGCAGCTCACCTTTGATGCATTTGGTTATGTTAGTTAATGGATGGCCTGGAGAAATGTCTTGAAGTTGTAAGATGACATGAATAGCTTAAGAGGTTGGGCTTTCTAGCTTCTGAACCATTTGTTGAGATTATAAGGTCCTTTCTTTTTTTAAAAAAAATTCCTTTTAGTCGTGATAAAATACACATAACATAAAATGTATCATTTTAACCATTTGTAAGTTCAGTGTCATTAAGTACATTCTCATTATTGTGCTACAATCACTGCCATCATCTGCAGAACATTTGTCATCTTGCAAAACTGAAACTCTCAATCCATTGCATAATAACTCCCCGTTCTGCCCTCCTTTCAGCCCCTGACAACCATAATTCTCTTTTCGGTCTCTGTAAATTTGACTGTTCTTAAGTACCTTATATAAGTGGATTCAAACAGTATTTGTCCTTTCATGACCAGCTTGTTTTACTTAGCATAACGTCTTCAGGGTTCATTTGTGTTGTAGCATGTGTCAGAATTAACTTGTAAGAATAAATAATATTCCATTGTATGCATATGTTGTTAATCCATTTATCTGTTGATGGATACTTGCTTTGCTTCCACCTTTTGGCAGTTGTGATGAATGCTGCTATGAACGTTGGTGTACAAATATCTTTAGAGTGTCTGCTTTTCTAAAAAGTTTTTTTTAATTGAAGTATAGTTGATTTAAAATGTTGTGTTTCAGGTGCACAGCACAGTTATGCATATATGTACACACATATACACATGTTCTTTTTTAGATTCTTTTTCCTTATGGGTTATTACAGAATTTTGAGCACAGTTCCCTGTGCTGTGCAGTAGGTCCTCGACTCTCTGCTTTTAATTCTTTTAGGTATATTCCCACAAGTGAAATTGTTGAATCGTATGATGATTCTTTTTTTAATTTTGGGGGGTGCTTTATTTTTATTATTCTGCTTAGATATTATCCTAATGCACTTCTTCCAGAAGAGACCAGTTATAGGAAGAGGAGAAACACTTTCATTAGTATTGCTTCAAACTCTAGGCAGACTTTTGGCCCATTATAATCAGCTTAGTATCACCCACAGACTGAATAAATGAACTTGTATGTCAGGTATCTACCTCAAAGTTTTGTTATCTCTGCTTCCAATCTTTGTTCAGTCACTGAGCAAATGATTGAGAGCTTACTTTATGCTAGGCACTGTAGACTAAGTATTAATGAACTTCCTCTCCTGTCCTTGGAGTACCAGGTATCATTATCATGTGTTTTAGAGTTTTGATCCCAGTTTTCTCCTAAATGGCTGGTCTTGTGTCATGTTCTCCTTTGTTTATAAACACAGATACCCCTCTGACCACCTTGGAACCAGATGGTGGTGTGGTCAGGGAACCATGGGCTGGGGTGGGTCCAGGGCTGTGGCCAGGCTGCTTGCTCTCTGCTTGTTTCTCAAAGCAGCTCTACCTCTCTGTGGAACTTCTCCCTGTTCCTCCTTCCTTTGGCCCATCCTCTGGATATCTGTAGTCCAAATTCCAGAAGGAACCTGTCTGAATGACTTGAGTGGCTGCCATTGCCCTTACTGGGCAGAGCCTGGCCTCAGGAGTTGCTGATCAGCCTGTTGATGGGCCCCCCTTGGATCAGTGCCTGTCGCTCCCATCCAGAGAGTGGCCATCTCGACATTCCTCCCCCCGCTGCTCTGAGTCAGGAGCTGTGACAACCAAAAAGGAAGTTCCCCTGTCTGCTCTGTACCTGGGGTGGTGCTGGGCTTAATGGATATTTGCTAGCAGATGCTCGAAATCAAATTGTTAGGCCCTGGGTATGATGGTCTTGTTCATGTTTTGAATCAAAAATTGGAAAAACAAAGTCACACTGAATGGCAGATCTTTTTTGAAGAGCTTATTAGGCAAGGTTAGTAGTGAACTGTTTGATTTCAGTCAAGGAAAAAAGCTCTCTCTTAATAAGGTAGCATTTGTACTTGAGTGAGATACAAGAGGATTTCCAGTTGTCACGAGATATTATTAAAGCTCTAATCTCTGTGAACCAGAAAGATTTCCAAGTCTAAACATTTCAGTCATTTAACAGATAATCTACTGAGCATTTACCATGCTCAGTATCAGCACCGGGAATATAGCAGAGGACAAGCCAGATGAGAGTCGTGCCTTCATCAAGCTTATACTTTACTATTTCAACTAACATTTGCCATGACAGTCTTTCTGTTAGCTGAAGAGTCAGTAAAGCCTATTGAAATAGGTTTTACCTAGTTCCAGAAAAGTCAGTAAAGTAACCAAGCTCTTGTTTCCTTGGTGCATGTTTGCGTCTGTTCATTTCCAGTATTTTTACGTGTAATCTTTGGAGTGATTCTTGACTTAGAGTTTTATGAAAATTCTTTAGCACAGTGCAGTGCAGTTGAGGTTAAATGTAGTGAAAACCTGCTGAGGAAGGAGTCTGACACCAGCCCCGGCTTTTGTTCAGAGCAGCCAAAGGCGGCATTTATGGTTGAATTGGATCTTGGGTCACACCTCGGAACACCTGTGGGTTAACTGAGCTGGTTCTCATTCCTCAGCTCTTTCACTTAATTGCAGAGAACTTTTTGCCCTTAGGAGGAGATACCCAGTTCTGGGTCCACATTCTCTTTGGGCCTTTACCCTTGTTGAATAAACTCAGAGACAGAAGCATTTAGGAAAGGAAAAGTTTACCTGCAAGAGAGCAAGAGAAGGACTGGCTTGCTAAACAGAAACACAAGTATTTAAAGGAAAAAAGCAATACCTATCAAGGTTTCCAAGTTTGCGTTAGTCTGTTCATAATGGAAAAGCAGTAACTCTCCCACATGATTATCTTATTCACGAAGGTCATGACAAGTCTTCAGATATGAGTGCAGCAAAAACCAGGGATAGAATTGCTTTGTTAGGGAGTCAGGCTTATGGGAGATGTTCAAGATGCTTGAAATTTATTGTTTTTGAGATCAGAACCAGTTAGATGACCCTGTTACCTTGGGTTTATCTCAGTGGCCG
Source organism: Neophocaena asiaeorientalis asiaeorientalis (assembly GCF_003031525.2). Lineage (NCBI taxonomy): Eukaryota > Metazoa > Chordata > Mammalia > Artiodactyla > Phocoenidae > Neophocaena > Neophocaena asiaeorientalis. The sequence continues at coordinate 1,293,105 of NW_020172776.1, read as the reverse complement.
GAGGTGGGGGGCGGGGGGGGTTGTCTCCTGACTGTGATATGAGAAGAGCTTAGTCATAGAGAAGCAGGGCAAAGTGACATTTTGCTGCTACACCCTCCAGAACCCATAAGCTCTAGGAGGAAAAATGGCCTGAGGGAAAAACGTGATTGCAGCATGTATTCTTGTCCCCTGGTCTAGTGATGAGTCTTTGCTCCAGTGGTTTTTAAACGTAACTGCTGTTAGAATCACCTAGGAGTGTTTAAAAACTACTGATGCCAGCATTTTCACTTAAATAAGAATTTAATTGCTCTGAAGTGGAGCCTGAGTATTGATGTTTTTGAAAGTACCCCCAGTAATGTAATGTGCAGTAGAGGTTGAGAACCACTGCTTTTTATCAGTGCAAAGAACTGGAACTTCTGCTAGTTAACGGTGGTTTTTAAAGGCTAATTTACAGCTTGGTTACGTCATGCTTCTTTTATGGATGCCTGAAATTCTGTGTGCTTTCTCTGAAGGAAAAATGGAGAAGAACTCTCCTATTTCCTGTTACCTCTGCTAGTGCTTGGTCAGTTAAAGGGAGTAACCAATATTGTTTGAAATTCTGCCCCAAACAAAACCAAACCTGGACCTTTTGGAGGTTGGCCTTCTAGAAAGGTTTTTGCCAGTCAGTTTTGATTTGGGGGGGCTTAATGGAGTAGGGGTGATGATCTTGTAGATTTACTACATCCGGATTCAAGCCTGTTCACTGTTTACGTGGCTTTGTACAATGTAAAAGCTTGTTTGAGTAAAATATTGATATAAGTAAATACGAATACTACTTTAAGATAAGATTTGTGTCTCATTTCATTTCATGGATGTTTAAAAGTGAGTTTGGCATCTCTCCAGAAATTAGTCAAGAATATTTCTAGATTTTGGCTTGTGAGTGCTCCAAAATGTATGTGATATAGTGTATTGGTCCCTGAAATGTGAATAGTATTTTATTTTCACTTCACATAGATATTTTAGAAATGACGTCTAGTATCTTTGATGACATCTAGCATTTTTGGTCCTTCAGTTCCTCTTAAGAAGTTTATGACCTAATTGTTAAAAGTCCACCAAAGAAGCTATTACTAGCTGTATATTTTAGTTAATATTTTATTGGAATGATACTTCCCTAATTAAGAGGATTACAGATATGTCTGTTTTAGAATGGAAAGGAGGTTTTAAAAATTGCACATCAGGCAGAAACTGGGATGCCTCTCCTTGCTTCCCTTCTGTACAGCACCTAGCAGCTGAAAGACTGCCTATTTTTTAACTTGTTTAAAACAACTATGGTGATAATTTGGTTAAATACTTCTAACTTGGATCATGATTCAGGTATACAGCAACTTCCCCACCCCCTTCATACTTTACTGGAGTCTTGGGAAAGGATATTTTTTAAGGTGGGATGTTTAAGCTGAGAGAAACTAAATGATCACATTCATTCTCCCTTGTCTTATGGGAGCAGTTATAAGTGACATTCCTGGTGTCCTTATTTGACTACTATGATCTCTGCTTTCAGTGACCTAGTTTACAACTATGCACTTCACTCTGTGCAGGGATCCTCTTGTACCTTTGCCTCATGCCAGGGACTGTGGGCAAAGCTTGGCCTTTTCTGGTTCCTCATAAATAAAATCCTCTAGAAGCCTTGGCATTGGGCCAGATATGATAGGATTTCAAGCATAACTGACCACAATGTCCAAGGGTCCCCAGTGTTTTCCATGAAGAAGCAGGGGCTTGGTTTATTGTTACGTGACCATTTCATCTTCCATGAACTTGATTAGGCCTGAGAGTGGCATTATTTCATTCTTTTTTATGGCTGAGCAATAGTCCATTGTATATAAGTACCACATCTTCTTCATCCATTCCTCTGTTGATGGACATTTAGGTTGCTTCCATGTCTTGGCTATTGTAAATAGTGCTGCTATGAACATTGGGGTGCTGGTATCTTTTCGAATTGGAATTTTCTCTGTATATGTGCCCAGGAGTGGGATTGCTCAGTCATACAGTAGTTCTGTTTTTAGTTTTTAAGGAACCTCCATACTATTCTTCATAGTGGTTTTACCAATTTACATTCCCACCAGCAGTATAGGAGGGTTCCCTTTTCTCCACATCCTCTCCAGCATTTATTGTTTGTAGATTTTTTTTTTTTTTTTTTTTTTGGGGACCCGGGCCCCCCCCCGTTTTGGCCCCTCC
>NW_020172776.1:1084608-1290755 GCF_003031525.2 Neophocaena asiaeorientalis asiaeorientalis | reverse complement strand
TTTTGTTTTTAGATTTTTTTTTTTTTTTTTTTTTTTGCGGTACGCGGGCCTCTCACTGTTGTGGCCTCTCCCGTTGTGGAGCACAGGCTCTGGATGCGCAGGCCCAGCGGCCATGGCTCATGGGCCTAGCCGCTCTGCGGCATGTAGGATCCTCCCAGACCGGGGCACGAACCCGCGTCCCCTGCATTGGCAGGCGGACTCTCAACCACTGCGCCACCAGGGAAGCCCTGTTTGTAGATTTTTTGATGATGGCCGTCCTGACTGGTGTGAGGTGATACCTCAATGTAGTTTTAATTTGCATTTCTCTGATAACTGGTGATGTTGAGCATCTTTTCATGTGCTTTTTGGCCATCTGTATGTTGTCTTTGGAGAAATGTCTGTTTAGATTTTCTGCCCATTTTTTGATTGGGTTGTTTTCTTTTGACATAGAGCTGCGTGAGCTGTTTGTATATTTTGGAGATTAATCCTTTGTTGGTCCCTTTGTTTGCAAATCTTTTCTCACATTCTGTGAGTTGTCTTTTCATTTTGTTTATGGTTTCCTTTGTTGTGCTCAGTACACTACTGTTAACTACAGTCACCATGCTGTATTTTATATCCCCAGGACTTATATATTTTATAACTGGAAGTTTTTACCTTTTGACCCCCTTCGCCCATTTTGCCTACTCCTCATCCCCCACCTCTGGCAATCATCCATCTGTTCTATGTATCTATGAGTTCAGCTTTTTTTTTTAGATTCTACCTAAAAGTGATATTATACAGTATTTGTCTTTCTCTGAGTTAGTTCACTTAGCATAATATTGTAAGGTCCATTCACGTAGTTGCAAATGGCAGGATTTTCTTTTTTATGATTGATATTCCGCCATACACACACACACACACACACACACACACACACACACATACATACACGTACATACATATCACATTTTCTTTATCCATTCATCGGTTGATAGACACTTAGGTTGTTTCCATGTCTCGGTTGTTGTATGTAATGCTGCAATGAATATAGACATGCATATATCTTTTCAAGAAAGTGATTTAATTTTCTTTGAAAAATACCCAGAAGTGAAATTGCTGGATCATATGATAGTTGTATTCTATTTGAAGACACTCCATACTGTTCACCATAGTGGCTGCACCAATTTACAATTCCATCAACAGTGTACAAGTGTTCCGTTTTCTCTACATCTTTGCTTATACTTGTTATTTCATACCTTTTTGATAATAGCCATTCTAACACTGTGAGGTGATCTCTCTTTGATTTTGATTTGCATTTCCCTGATGAATAATGATGCTGAGCACCTTTTCAAATAACTGTAGGCAATCTGTATGTCTTCTCTGGAAAAATGTCTATTCCCATCCCCTGCCTGTTTTTAGGTCAGACTGTCTTATTTTCCTATTTATTTATGTGAGTTCTTTATATATTTTGGATATTAAATATTTTCTCCCATTTGGTAGGTTGTCATTTTGTTTTGTTGATGGTTTCCTTTGCTGTGCAGAAACTTTTTGATATTGTCCCATTTGTTTATTTTTGCTTTTGTTGCCTTTGCTTTTGGTGTCAAATCCAGAAAATCATAGCCAAGACAGATGTCAGGATGCTTACTGCCTGTTTTCTTCTATGATTTTTGTGGTTTAACGTTTTACATTCAAGTCTTTAATCCATTTTGAGTTAATTTTTGTGTATGGTGTAAAATAGTGGTCCAGTTTCATTCTTTTGCAGGTAGCTATCCAGTTTTCCCAACACCATTTATTGAAGAGACTATCCTTTCCCCATTGTATCCTCTTGACTCCTCTGTTGTAAATTAATTGATCATATATGTGTGGGTTTATATCTGGGCTCTCTATAGGTTTCATTGATCTATGTATCTCCCCCACCCAACACCATACTGTTTTGATTACTGTAGCTCTATATATAGTTTGAAACCAGGATGCATGATGCCTCCAGCTTTGTTCTTCTTTCTCAAAATGGCTTTAGCTACCTGGGGTTTTTGTGCTTCCATACAAATTTTTAAATTGTTTATTTCTGTGAAAAATACCATTGGAATTTTGATCAGGACTGCATTGAATCTGTAGATTTCTTTGAGTAGTATGGACATTCTAAAAATATTAATTATTTCAATCCATGAGCATGGAATATCTTTCCATTTATTTGTGTTTTCAATTTCTTTTATCAGTGTGTGTCTTACAGTTTTCACTGTATAGGGCTTTTACCTCCTTGGTTAAAATTATTATTTATTTATTTATTCTTTTTGATGCAATTGTAAATTATAAAAAGGACTGTTGTCTTAATTTCACTTTCTGTTTGTTTTTAGTGTCTAGAAACAGCAGTTTTTCTGTATATTGATTTTTGTATCCTGAAACTATACTGAATTTAATGATGAGCTCTAGTAGTTTTCTGGTAGCATCTTTAGGATTTTCTATGTATAGTATCATGTCATCTACACACAGTGCAGTTTTACTTCTTCCCTTCTGATTTAGATGCCTTTTATTTCTTTTTCTTCTCTGATTGCTGTGGTCAGGACTTCCAAAACTGTGTTAAATAAAAGTGGTGACAGGGGATATCCTTGTCTTGTTCCTGATCTTAGAGGAAATGCTTTCAGCTTTTCCCCATGGCGTATGATGCTGGCTGTAGGTTTATCATATCTGGCCTTTATTATGTTGAGGTAGGTTCCCTCTGTGCCCACTTTCTGGAGAATTTTTATCATAAATGGGTGTTGAATTTTGTCAGCAGCTTTTTTTGCATCTGTTGAGATGGTCATTTTTTTGTTAACTTTTTACTTTATGTTGGAGTATAGTTGATTAACAATATTGTGTTAGTTTTAGGTATACAGCAAAGTGATTCAGTTATACATATACATGTATCTTTTTAGGTCTTTAATCCATTTTGACTTTATTTTTGTGTATGGTGTTAGGGAGTGTTCTAATTTCATACTTTACATGTACCTGTCCAGTTTTCCCAGCACCACTTATTGAAGAGGCTGTCTTTTCTCTGCTGTATATTCTTGCCTCCTTTATGGTTATCCATTTTAAATATAGCAGTGTGTACATGTCAATCCCAAGCTCCCTAACTATCCCATCCCCCCACCCCGTCCTCCCTGGTAACCATAAGTTCATTCTTTAAGTCTGTGAGTCTGTTTCTGTTTTGTAAATAAGTTCATTTGTATCATTGTTTTCTAGATTCCTCATATAAGCGATATCACATGATATTTGTGTTCCTCTGTCTGACTTACTTCACTCAGTATGACAATCTCTAGGTCCATCCATGTTGCTGCAAATGGCATTATTTCATTCTTTTTAATGGCTGAGTAATATTCCATTGTATATATATACCACATCATCTTTATCCATTCCTCTGTCGATGGACGTTTAGGTTGTTTCCTTGTCTTGGCTATTGTAAACAGTGCTGCAATGAACACTGGGGTGCATGTGTCCTTTCAGACCATGTTTTTCTCTGGATATATGCCTAGGAGTGGGACTGCAGAATCATATGGTAGCTCTATTTTTAGTTTTTCAAGGAACCTCCATACTGTTCTCCATAGTGGCTGTACCAATTTACATTCCCACCAACAGTATAGGAGAGTCCTCTTTTCTCCCCACCCTCTCCAGCATTTTTTGTTTGTAGATTTTTTGATGATGGCCATTCTAACCAGTGTGAGGTGATATCTCATTGTAGTTTTGATTTGCATTTTTCTTATAATTAGTGATGTTGAACATCTTTTCATTCACCTCTTGGTCATCTGTATGTCCTTTGGAGAAATGTCTATTTAGGTCTTCTGCCCATTTTTTGATTGGATTGTTTGTTTTTATGATATTAAGCCACATGAGCTCTTTGTAAATTTTGGAGATTAATCCCTTGTTGGTTACATTGCTTGCAAATATTTTCTCCCATTCTGTATGTTGTCTTTTGATTTTGTTTATGGTTTATTTTGCTGTGCAAAAGCTTTTGAGTTTAGGCCCCATTTGTTTTTATTTCCATTACTCTGGGAGACAGATCAAAAAAGATACTGCTGTGATTTATATCAGAGTGTTCTGCCTATGTTTTCCTCTAAGAGTTTTATAGTATCCAGTCTTACATTTAGGTCTTTAATCCGTTTTGAGTTTATTTTTGTGTATGGTGTTAAAAGAGTGTTCTAATGTCATTTTTTAACATGTAGCTGTCCAGTTTTCCCAGCACCATTCATTGAAGAGTCTGTCTTTCCTCCATTGTATAGTCTTGCCTACTTTGTCATAGATTAATTGACCATAGGTGCATGGGTTTATTTCTGGGCTTTCTGCCCTGTTCTGTTGATCGATTTCTGTTTTTGTGCCAGTACCATACTGTTTTGATGACTATAGCTTTGTAGTAGAGTCTGAAGTCAGGGAGCCTGATTTCTCCAGCTCTGTTTTTCTTTCTCAGGATTGCTTTGGCTATTTGGGGCCTTTTGTGTCTCCATACAAATAAAAATTTTTTTTGTTCTAGTTCTTTGAAAAATGCCATTGGTAATTTGATAGGGATTGCATTGAATTAGATTGCCTTGGGAAGTATAGTTGTTTTGACACTATTGATTCTTCCAATCCAAGAACATGGTATATCTTTCCATCTGTTCATGTCATCTTCAGTTTCTTTCATCAGCATCTTACAGTTTTTGGAGTACAGGTCTTTTGCCTCCTTAGGTAGGTTTATTCCTAGGTGTCTTATTCTTTTTGCTGTGATGGTAAATGGGGTTGTTTCTTGAATTTCTGTTTCTGATCTTTCATTGTTAGTGTATAGAAATGCAACAGATTTCTATGTATTAGTTTTGTATCCTGCAACTTTACCAGATTCATTGATGAGCTCTAGTAGTTTTCTGGTGGTGTCTTTAGGATTTTCTGTGTATAGTATCGTGTCATCTGCACACAGTGACAGTTTTACTTCTTCTTTTCCAATTTGGATTCCTTTTATTTCTTTCTCTTCTCCGCTGTGGTTAGGACTTCCAAAACTATGTTGAATAAAAGTGGCAAGACTGGACATCCTTGTCCTGTTACTGATCTTAGAGGAAATTGCTTTCAACTTTTTCCTGTTGAATATGATGCTGGCTGTAGATTTGTCATATCTGGCCTTTATTATGTTGAGGTATGTTCCCTCTATGCCCTCTTTCTGGAGGGATTTTTTTTTTTTAATCATAATTGGTGTTGAATTTTGTCAGAAGCTTTTTCTGCATCTGTTGAGATGATCATATGGTGTTTTGGGTTTTTTAAAAAAAATTTTTTTTGATATGAACATTTTTAGTCTTTATTGAATTTGTTACAGTATTGCTTCTTTATTTTGTTACAATATTGTTTTTTTTTATGTTTTGGTTTTTTGGCCATGAGGCATGTGGGATCTTAGCTACCTGACCAGGGATCGAACCCACACCCCCTGCATTGGAAGGCGAAGTTTTAACCACTGGACTGCCAGGGAAGTCCCGATCATATGGTTTTTATCCTTCAATTTGTTGATATGGTTTATCACACTGATTGATTTGCGGATATTGAAAAATCCTTGCATCTCTGGGATAAATCCCACTTGTCGTGGTGTATAATCATTTTAATGTATTGTTGAATTCAGTTTGCTCAAATTTTGTTGAGGATTTTTGCATTTTTTTATCATTGACATTAGCCTGTAATTTTCTTTTTGTGTGATATCTTTGTCTGGTTTTGCTATCAGGGTGATGGTAGCCTAATAGAATGAGTTCGAAAGCACCCCTTCCTCTGAAATTTTTTGGAATAGTATGAGAAGGGTAGGTATTAACTCTTCTCTACATGTTTGATAGAATTCACCAGTGAAGCCATCTGGTCCTGAACTTGTGTTTGTAGGGTTTTTCTTTTTTTGTTAAATTACTGATTCAGTTTTGTTAGTGGTAATATGTTCAGTATTTTCTGTTTCTTCCTGGTGGTTCACTGTTGGGAGATTATTTGTTTCTAGGAATTTGTCCATTTATTGTAGGTTGCCCATTTTTTTTGGCATATAGTTGTTTGTAGTAGTCTCTTAACGATCCTTTGTCTTTCTGTGATGTCCATTGTAACTTCTCCTTTTTCATTTCTGATTTTATTGATTTGGGCCCTCTCTCTTTTTTTTCTTGATGAGTGTGGCTAAAGGTTTATTACTTTTGTTTGCCTTTTCAAAGAACCAGCTCTTAGTTTCATTGATTTTTTTTTTTCTATTTTTTTTTTTAGTCTCTATTTCATTTCTTTCTTTTAAAAATTTTTTTATTTTATGTTGGAGTATAGTTGATAACAATGCTGTGTTAGTTTCAGGTGTACAGCAAAGTGTTTCAGTTATACATATACATGTATCCATTCTTTTTCAAGTTCTTTTCCCATTTAGGTTATTATAGAATATTGAGCAGAGTTCCCTATGCTATACAGTAGGCCCTTAGTTTCAGCTTTTAGTTTCATTGATTTTTTTTCTATTGTTTTTTAGTCTCTATTTCATTTATTTCTGCTCTGATCTTTATGCTTTCTTTTCTTCTATCAATTTTGGGTATTCTTTTTCTAGTTCCTTTAGGTGTAAGTTTAGGTTGTTTATTTGAGATTTTTCTTGTTTCCTTAGGTAAGCTTGTATTGCTGTAAACTTCTCTTTTTGAACTGCTTTTGCTGTGTCCCATAGATTTTGGATCGTTTTGTTTTCATTTATCTCCAGGTATTTTTCTATTTCCTGTTTGATTTCTTCAGTGATTCATTAGTTGTTTAGTAGCATATTGTTTAGCCTCCGCCTATTTGTGGGTTTTTTGTAGTTTTTTTCTTGTAGCTGTTGTAGTCTTATAGTGTTGTGGTCACAAAAAATCCTTGATATGATTTCAGTTTTCTCAAATTTAGTAAGGTTTGTTCTGTGGCCTAGCATGTGATCTATCCTGGAGAATGTTCCATGTGTGCATTTGAAAAGAATGTGTAGTCTGCTGCTTTTGGATGGAATCTTCTATCTGTATCTGCTAAGTGTTCCTGATATAATGTGTCATTTGAGGCCAATGTTTCCTTAGTGATTTTTTGTCTGGATGATCTGTTCATTGATGTAAGTAGGGTATTAAAGTCCCCTACTACTATTGCGTTACTGTCAATTTCTCCCCTTATGTCCATTAATATTTACTTTATGTATTTAAGTGCTCCTATGTTGGGTGTATATATATATATTTTTTTTAAAATAAATTTATTTATTTATTTTTTGGCTGTGTTGGGTCTTTGTTGCTCTGTGCGGGCTTTTCTCTAGTTGCAGTGAGCAGGGGCTACTCTTCGTTGTGGTGCATGGGCTTCTCATTGTGGTGGCTTCTCTTGTTGCAGTGTGTGGGCTCTAGGCACACGGGCTTCAGTAGTTGCGGTGCGTGGGCTCAGTAGTAGCAGCACACAGGTTGTAGGGCGTGCAGCCTTCACTAGTTGTGGCTCACAGGCTCTAGAGTGCAGGCTTAGTAGTTGTGGCCCATGGGCTTAGTTGCTCTGCAGCATGTGGGATCTTCCTAGACCAGGGCTTGAATCTGTGTTACCTGCATTGGCAGGCGGATTCTTTTTTTTTTTGTGGTACCTGGGCCTCCCACTGCTGTGGCCTCTCCTGCTGTGGAGCACAGGCTCCGGACACACAGGCTCAGCGGCCATGGCTCACGGGCCCAGCTGCTCCGCGGCATGTGGGATTCTCCCAGACTGGGGCACGAACCTGCATCCCCTGCTTCGGCAGGCGGACTCCCAACCACTGCGCCACCAGGGAAGCCTGGCAGGTGGATTCTTAACTACTGCGCCACCAGGGAAGTTGTGGGTGTATATATATTTACAATTGTTATATCTTCTTGAATTGATCCCTTGATCACATGTAAAGTCCTTCTTTGTCTCTTGTAGAAGTCTGTTTTAAAGTCTATTTTTTCTGATATAGATATTGTTATTCAGGCTTTTTTTGATTTCCATTTGCATAGAACACCTTTTTCTATCCCCTCACTTACAGTCTTTGTGTGTCTTTAAGATATGAAGTGAATCTTTTGTAGGCAGCATATACAGGTCTTGTTTTTGTATCCATTTAACCACTCTGTGTCTTTTGATTGGGGCATTTAGTCAATTTACATTTATGATGATTATTGATTATGTTCTTATTGCTATTTATTCATTGTTTTGGGGTTGTTTTTGTAGGTCTTTATTTTTCTTTCTTCTTTTGTTCTCTTGTGATTTGATGACTGTCTTTAGTGTTAGATTTTAATTCCTTTCTCTGTTTTGTGTATCTTTTATAGATTTTTTTGGTTTGTGGTTACCATGAGGTAGGGGTGTGTGTGTGTGTATGTGAGAGAGAGAGAGAGAGAGAGAGAGAGAGAGAGAGAGAGTATGTGTATGTGTACGATTGTTTTAAGTTGCTTATCTCTTAATTTGAAATGCGTTTTAACAACCATGCATTTGTACTCTCACAGTTACTGTTTTTGATGTCATTATTTTACATCTAATTATTTTGTGCATCCCTTAACTGCTCATTGTGGATATAGATGATTTTACTTTTGTAATGTAACCTTCCTAGTAGCTTTGTATGTCGATGATTTACTACCTTTATATTTGGCTTTACTGATGAGCCTTTTCCTTTCATAAGTTCCAAGTTTTTAGTTGTGGTCATTTCTTTTTGCTTAGAGAAGTTCCTTTAATATTTCTTGTAGTGCTGGTGTGGTGGTGCTGAACTCTTTTAGCTTTTGCTTGTCTATAAAACTTTTGATTTATCCATCAAATCTGAACAAGAACCTTGCTGGGTATTCTTGGTTGTAGGCTTTTCCCTTTCGTCACTTTAAATATATCATGCCACGCTCCCTTCTGATCTGCAGAGTTTTTGCTGAAAAGCCAGCTGATAGCGTTATGGGAGTTCCCGGTATTAACTTCTTGCTTTTCCCTTTCTGCTTTTAATATTCTCTCTTTATCTTTAATTTTTGCCATTTTTAATTACAGTGTGTCTTGGTGTGGTTCTCTTTGGGTTAATTCTGTTTGGGACTCTGTGCTTCCCAGACTTGAATGTCTTTTTCCTTTCCCAGGTTAGGCAAGTTTTCAGCTGTTGTGTCTTCAAATTTTTTCTCAGCTTCTTTCTCTCTCTGTTCTCCCTCTGGAATCTCCCTATAATGTGAATATTAGTGCCACGTAATGTTGTCCCAGAGGTCTCTTAAACTGTTCTCATTGCTTTTAATTATTTTTTCTTTTTTCTGTTCAGCATCAGTGATTTCCATTACTCTGTCAGCTAGCTGAGTCATTCCGCTGTGTCATTTGATCTACTGTTGATTCCTACTAGTGTTTTTCATTTTAGTTATTGTATTCTTCATCTCTGGTAGGTAGTTCTTTATATTTTCTAACTCTTTGTTGTAAACTTTTAACTTCTTGCTCTGTGCATCCATTCTTCTCCCAAGTTCTTTGATCATCTTTATGATTATTACCCTGAATTCTTTCTTGGATAGACTGCCTGTATCCACTTCACTTAGTTCTTCTTCTGGAGTTTATCTTGTTCCTTCGTTTGAAATATGTTCCTCTATCACCTCATTTTCCCTAACTTAAATTTCTATGTGTCTGGTTTCATTTCCTGACCTTGGAGAAGTGGCCTTTTGCAGGAGATGTCCTGTGTATCCCAGCAGTGTACTCCCCTCTCATCACCAGATCTGTATGCTCTAGGGATGCCTCCTCTGTTGGCTGTGTGGCTCCTTCTGTTGTGGCAGGCTGACTGGTGTGAGCAGTCTAGTAGGCTTGGTTGGCCCCTGGTCCAGTTGGTTGCCAGGCCCTGCCTTGTGCACAGGCTACTGCCTGCTAGCTGCCAGGGTTGGGTCATGAGGTGGCTGGCTGTGGAACCCCAGGGGGCCCTGGGGCTAGTGCTGTCTCAGGGGTCAGCAGAGTCAGGGTCCAGCAGACCCCAGGCAGGGCTGGTGCCTGCCCACTAGTGGGTGAAGCCGGGTCCTGGGGCTAGTGCTGGCCTACTAGACTAACCGCTCCTTTTAAATATTCAGTTCCCACCTGGGGTCTTACATTGCTAAGCCTTCCTGGAGTTCTCTAACAGTGATCAATTCTGGCCTTCTCTTTTTTATTTTGGGGTTTATCTGATGGAGGAGGAAGAGGCAAAAAATCTATTAACATCTTGAAACCAATGTCAGTTATCTGTCTTTACTAATAGACTGTGATATACACGAGGACAGGGGATTACCTTGGTTTCTCTGGATGAGCAAAATGCCGGGCATATCTTAAATGCTCATTAAATATTTATTGAATGACTAATACTTTGTGTAACTATTTTGCCTTCGCCACATTCCCATTCATAAAGCCTCTATTAGGGCAGGTGGCATTATCCTCAGTTTTCAAAGAATATGACTATTTTTAAACTTCTTAGTAATCTGTGACCAAATTAGTTGCTTTTCCAAAGGGCTGCATTACCATGAACAATCATATGAAACCCCAGGGCACAGGGTTTCCTTACTCTTAACCTATTATTTACCCCCAACCTCCCTGTCCTTCCCTCCAACAAGAAGTCAGTAAGAGACTCCCAGGCACTAAGATGGTATTTTGATTTGTCTCCCTGGTCACATTTTCTTCCCACATATATATGGAAACCTGATTTTACAAATCTGAAAGTTCCTCTACAAGATATTTTTCTTTGTAAGCCACTCTTGGAGCTGGCCAAAGTGACAAAACAGAGTTATGAGGGTGAGGAAATGAGACAGATGCTGTGGGTTTAGTGCTGTATCTTACGACTTCCTCCTCAGATCCCAAAGGCTAGAAACAATCCATGACTATTTTCTTATATAAAGCTACTTACTAAGCAGAACTCCAGAGCATTAATGGTATCAGAATTCATTCACTTTTATAAAACCAGAAATGTTTAGAGGTAACGTGTCTCCTCACATCAGGGGAGAGATGGGCATTTAGGGGGTGACAATGAGTGCAGTTGGCAGACTGTCCTCTCAAGAGGTGCAGGTCTCATTGAGAGAGATCAGGACGTATCCAGCCTGAAGATAGCTGCTTGCGCACTGCTGCCTTCCCTTCTTTTCCCCCTTTTCTTGGCAGAGTGCTAGCAATGTCATTTATAGCCAGGTTTATTTTTACTTTATAAAATCAAATGTGTATTTTAAGAAATACCATTCTCAAGCTGAGAAATCAATTTAAATCTGATAGGTGTTTAAGGAATATCCATGTGCTCAGCTATTTTTTTAAAATAAATTTATTATTTTTGGCTATGTTGGGTCTTTGTTGCTGTGCGCGGGTTTTCTCTAGTTGCGGCGAGCAGGGGCTAATCTTCGTCGTGGTGTGTGGGCTTCTCATTGTGGTGGCTTCTCTTGGTGCGGAGCACGGGCTCTAGGCTCATGGGCTTCAGAAGCTGTGGTTTGCGGGCTCTACAGCGCAGGCTCAGTAGTTGTGGCACATAGGCTCAGTTGCTCCGTGGCATGTGGGATCGTCCTGGACCAGGGCTCGAACCCGTGTCCCCTGCATTGGCAGGCAGATAACCACTGCGCCACCAGGGAAGCCCCCTGTGCTTCAGCTATTATGAAAACAACGGAGAGTAGATGGAAAGGTGAAGATTATTCAGCAGCAAGATTCTACTAGTATAAAATACAGCTCTGGAAGGGCAGCATTCTTGATGGCAGGGAACGTGCTGCTTCTGAGACTAGTGAGGGCATGTCCTGTGACAATTGGCAGGGCTGAATACAGTCTACAAACTCTCCAGCCCTCACAGGACTACCTCCTCTAAGAATTCTTTATAACTGCTCTTCTGTTCACATTTTAATGTTTTTCCCCAATGTTTTGGCCTTCTTCACAGACACTATTAGAAAATTGAAGTTCATGTAGAATTAGTATCACATGGCTCAGCATTTGCCTTTTTTCCACTCTTGACTGGGACCTCTGTGGGAGTGAAGAGGGGAGCTAGAGTTGTAAGTAGTTTTTGTTAATACTTCACACCTAGGGAAAAACGTTGGTGGGAAGTGGTCAGAATGAGAGAAAATGATGTTTTAACCTTAAGGGAATGTTTAATCAGATTATTTCTTTAGCATTACTCAGAAAATGAACTTTTTTTTTTCTGGTCTGGGTGAAACACAAAACTTTATTAATAGCTGTTCTAAAAGGGAGGGGAAATAATTATGAAAGTATACTGAAGCTTCTTATAAAATATTTTTTGGTAAAATAGGTCCATGTTTCAGCACCCTCACTGGTGACAGTTACTGAAACAGCAGATGCATCTCATTAAAAGGCAGTTAGGCTACAGACTCTGAGGACAGAGTTAGAAGGGAGGCATTTCCCTGCACAAAAGGGAACCAGAGATATGCTAAGTGCTTAAAACTAGTTTTGAGCTTGTTTTGGGCACTAGTATTGAATAACCATTTGCTAGTTTGGCTATGTCCAATTATAAAGAGGTTAAGAATGATTATTCTGTTGAGAATACTGTGTCTAGCTACATTGATGAGAAAGATAATATAAGTGCAAGTCCTGATAACACAGAACTTAGAAAAGGGAAAGTAATAGATAAGTTCATCAATGGCCACCCATGCAAGGGTAAGAAAATCCTAATTCTAAGGACTAGCTCTAGACTCCCAAACAAAAAAAGATCCACAGAAGTGCCGATTTATGATGTCTCCACAGGGCTTAGGAGAAATAATGTGCAGCCATGATTTATATCTCTTTGATTACATATTTACCATATAATTTTCAGAAAACAAATCCCAATATTTGGAAGTACTGAATTCGGCAGTACCTAGACCTACTTCTGGTGCATAACCAGATGAGCTTTCTATCTTAAAGTTAATTTTTTTCTATTGAAAATATTGGCATTAAATTTTTTTAAAATATAAATATTTATTTTTGGCTGCGTTGGGTCTTCGTTGCTGTGTGCAGGCTTTCTCTAGTTGCTGTGTGTGGGCTTCTCATTGTGGTGGCTTCTCTTGTTGTGGAGCACAGGCTCTAGGTGCATGGGCGTCAGTAGTTGTGGCACGCAGGTTTAGTTGCTCCGTAGCATGTGGGATCTTCCCGGACGAGGACTCGAACCTGTGTCTCCTGCTTTGGCAGGCAGATTCTTAACTACTGTGCCACCAGGGAAGTCCTGGCATTAAGTTTTTAAAAAAAGTACTAAGAAAATTTTTGCTTTCCCGTTGGAAAGTCTTGGCTTCAAAATTAAGTATTATCTAAATGAATATGAACATGGATGAGAGCTAAACGTTTCCTAGACTACTTGCTCCCATTTTAAAAAAAAAATCTTAAAGTTTTGGTTAGGGAATTGCAACATCAATTAGTATATAACGAGTTAAATTTACCTCATTAAAATTCAGAGAGGGTAGGGAGGATGTAACTAATGTAGGCTTATAAAACAGAAGATCATTCTATTTATAGCAAGATAAAACCACACTGCTGTATTTCGTAGTTTATTCAGTTTTAATATGGTTTCCATTATTAACTTTTAAAACAATGATTTCCAGTTTAGAAAACAATGCACTGACCACATAATTCCTTTTTTATTTTATACAGTTATACAAATATTCTAAATACACATTTTGTGTTCAAGATGATGGCAAATAAGATTAACTGTACAGTACATAAGGAAAGAAAATATTTTAAGCATATTTAGAAGCAATAGAAATGTCTATACAAAACAAGCAAAAATGGAATAAAATTTTTTATTTTTAAAGTATTGCAACAGGCCCACAGGTTTGTAACAAAAAAGTCTTTGCACAGTTCCTCACAATGCCCCATTAATAGCTAAAGCAAGACAGCGGTTTTAGAAAATAATGTTTCAAAATGCTACACATGGTACTATTGTTTGCACAGTTTGATCAAAATAACAACTCTACTCTGAGTCAAGCAAAACCTAGAGGAAATATACCAAACAACTTGAAAATCATTTGTATAAAATTCATTGCACATTATTTTACTTAGTTTGAAAAGTAAAAAAGTGTATTTACAAAATATTTCGCAGTCAAAATTATGAAGTGAATGGATATAACACGTCTTGATACAGACAGGTCAAGGAAAACACGAATGTTTTTTTAAAGAGGTTTTCAGTGCTCCTTCCACAGGGAAGTAAACATGATCTACTCAAATGGATTTACAAGATGTTATGCATACCGTAGCAAATTCGACACCTGCATTATAAAACAATGTTGAAAAGGCAAAAGGATGAGGGGTTTGTACACTGTAAGAAGTGAGCTATTCAGAGATCAACAAGTACAATTTTTAACTCAGCATAAAAGTCTTCATAGTCTTCAGATAATAGACAGACAATGAACGTACTTGACTCGATGAAAGTTGAAAAAGCACCATGCACAACAGGTTAGTGGTAAACACTGAAAAAAATAGCACCTGGAATTCTGTGATATTGACAATTTAAAACTGGTTTAGTAATTGCCGGAGATATGGTGCCTTGGACAATTCTCTATTTACTCGGGAGAGTTTGTAAAGTACTGGGCAGTTCAGAGAAACACACGGGATATGTCGATCAAGGCAACCTGTACAGTTCTTGCATATCTGAAAGTACAAGAGGAGTACATCAAATGATAGGAAAGTTTCTATCTAGATGTATAAACAACAAACTTTTATAATCCCTCCTTTATGACCCACCACAGATTACAGGCAGACATATGGCACATATTATAGAAAGTTTCATTAATTTTCATCTCTTTGAAGCATAGCCAACCCTAAGTTGACACATTTCTAAAGGATATTATTTCACAAACCACAGAGCACAAAATTCCCTAAGGATTCATTTCATCCCAAAGATCAACTTTCATTTATGGTAGAATCCTATTATATTAACATACACATAATAGGCTACCCAATTACCATTCAAAGACTGTCTCTTAAATGCGCTTATGTACACTATTTTTTCAAGTTACTCATATTAAACATTTTGTATGCCAATCATAAAAATGTTACCCACTTTCTTATTTCAGAAGAGAAAATGCCAGTATGGAAAAAAAAAAATCAAAGCATGTGAATTTGAAAGTAGTAGTGCAGACCAGTAGTTTCAACCCTGGCTACATACATGAGCCTAAAAATAGACTAATGCCTCAGCCCCATCCCAGACCAATGAATCAGGATCTCTGGGCATAAGAGCCTAAGAATCTGTACATTTTAGGGTTCTCAGGTGATTCTAATGTATAATGAGATCTGATCTAAAGGAAAATAATAAATCATAAGGCAATTTTTAAAGAGAAGCATTATAATATCTTACCCAGTGATCAGATTTTAATATGTAAAGTCTGAAGTTATACATACAGTTTAAAAAATTGATAAAACATGAAAAACGTTAAAGGCTACTAGTGAGGGCCCCAAGGGTCAAGAAAATATATGCTGATTTTTTATGTGAATAGCGTATCCAAGTGATTAAAAAAAGGGATAGCAAATAGCAGCTACCATACTAATCTTTTACGAGAGAAATCAGATCTGCTCTCCTTAATTCTCTGATCTGTATCTAACAGCTTCTGTTTTAGAGGTCTCACAGGGCAAAAAATTTTTGTTCTTTGCGCCAGTATCTTCCAGTCAATTGAAAGGCCCATTTTTCTGAGCACGCTGGTTACTGTACCAGTATTATGATACTGCCACAAGCAAACTACTGAGAGCCCTGTGCTTCAGCATGCTCTCTTGAAGAGTAAGTGGGCTGCTGTTCTACTTTGAAGACTTTCACTAATTAGATCTCTGCCAAGAGACTCAAACCTACTCCCAAATACAGAATGTCTGCACTGCAGCTCTACGTACTGCAGCTACGTTCAGGTGCCAGGACAAACTGATAAATATTTATGCACTTGCTGTGCTTGCCTGATAAATAAACCAGGATGAATTACTTGCCTCACTAAATTTAACTCAGTGTTTAGTTTCAAGATCCTTTACTGGTGATTTAAACCCCGAGCAGCTTACGTTTAAAACTTTAAACACCACAACCTGGAAACTTACATTTTAGCAAACGTAAAACAAAAACTGCTTTAATATTTATTGATTCTTTTTGCTATCCTTTGGCTTACTCTGTTTTTAAAAAATTTTCAGTCAGATGCTTAAGTTCATTTTTTAATGTTTATTATTAAAAGTGTTGATGAATTTTTCTTTGAGATCTGCTATGGTTGTCTAGAATTTATATGTGTTGTTTGTTTAACAGGGAGTGTTAAAATTTCCAAGTAGAAGGATCATTTTGTTTTCTGAGTTTATAATTAACTTACTAGCTTTATAGAATTGTATTGATAAAATGCTTGTAATATTTCAACTTTATGAAGTTTATTAAGGTTTTCTTTATAGACTAAAATATGTTCAATTTTTTAACATTCCATAAACACTTGAAAAGAAGGTGTAGTCTCTAATGTTGGATAAGGCCTATCTTATAATGCTGTGCAGATCTTTAATAATTGTACTGATTTCTGATCACTTGACTGGTCTTGGGCTGAGAGGTGTATCAACTCTATTACTAATGTTTCTGACAGTTTCTCATTTTATCTCCTGTCATTTCTGCTTTGTGAAAATTCCTACAGATTATTTAGTGCACAGGAGACACACACTTTAATCCTCTTAGAAAAAAACAATCCTAAAGTTAAAATATCTCTTTAAAGATGATGAACCATCCTTATTTTAAACAGCATTACTTTTAAAACTGCATTTTTATAAGAAATAAAACCTAATATTGAAGGAAGGTTGTGGTTAAATTGATGGCACCAACTAGCGTAGTGCATGTTGCTGGGGACAGAAGACAGTAAGGTCCAGGGAAGAGGCCACTCACAGCCTCTGACGTCAGTGGAGCTCTGGATGTCCTGCCCATGTTTGCACCTTGTACTAGACGCCAACTAGGGAATTTTCTATGAGGGCTGGTTGCTGCCATTGGGGTAGTAACCTAAAAAAAACAGAAGCTGGGGTCACCCAGTGACTAGTGGTTGTACTAACCAGAACCACTAGTACAAAGTGGTACAAAAACTGGGACAGAGTGGCTGCAAATTGGTTGGCAATCACTCCAGTGACTTACTGCTGCTTTAACTGTGCATTCAGCAAGAAGCTGTTTCTTCATTTAATACATGTGTACAACCCACCATGGGCTGGACTCCGTGCTAGGCACAGCCAACTCAGCAAGGGAAAGGCAGGGCCTCTGCCCTCACTGGGCTCACTTTCTCTTCGGTGGGGAAGCTCGAGCTAGTGTTGAGAATGGACAGGATGGCGGGGGATCAGGGTAGGAGGCTGTTGCAGGAGTCTGGGGAGATAATGGTGGTTGGACTAGGATGGTAACATAAGGGAAGGAGAAAGTGAGCGTACTTAACTATTTAGGAGAGGGAAAAGCCACTTTATCATTTCAGTAAGCTAGGCTTCTGTGGTTGCATCAAAATAATCATACCTTGAGATCTTACTGTCCTTAATGAAATCTGTTTAATGCATTCTGGATGACTGGCTATACACTATACAACTTAAGAGTTTTCTGCCAGTGCAGAATAGCAGCTAGAATGGTGCAGAGGAAACAGTGTCTACTTTACCAGTCCTTAATCATCCTTCTATTCTAAGAGCCTAGTCTCTCAAGAGATGGTTTCTCTCCCTTTTCAACTGTGTGGCAGCTAGGTTGTCCTCCTAGGAGGTTGTGGATACTCTGACTTGGTTCAAAAGCCTTTTCACCTTGAGGGGCATGGTGTAGAACCTGGCCTTTACATAGGTGGTTGGATTACATTAGGCATATGAACAGACGAGCTGCCAGGAGTGGCCGTTTAGGAGAATTCACAATGATAGAGCTAGATAGGACCTAGGAAAGAGCATCAACCCACATTCTGAGAAAACTGGGGCCAGAGGACATGGCCAGTACTATGAAGTCCAGACTGGAATCCTGATGTTCTTACTATCAGCTTGATTCATTTTCCACTATATCACACTGCCTTTCAATTATGTGGTTGGTTTTAAAACACTCCAATAACCTTATATATTGGTCTTCTAAAGACAAAACAAACAAACTCCACCTCAAAATTGTTATTCTCTCGCCTGAAAGCTAAAATTGTAACTTGAAACATGATGCTATAAGAAGATATAATCAGTCCTTTAAGAAATATACTACTTTAAAAAAATGTGCTATAATATTTTTTCCTTTAGATTTAATTTTCTAACATATTTCAAGAGATTTCTATTGTTTATTTCTGCTGGAATTCCACATTTGAAAAATTATCTCTGCATTATATGTCTGTATCCCATCTCGGCTGCTTATTACCAGTGGAACATGGGGCAAATTACTTAATCCCTCTGTGTCAGTTTACTCATCTGTAAGAGGGCCTAGAACAGCCAGCCTCTGGCAGATAGGAAGATTAAATCATGTTAACTGTTAATTTTCTATCTTGACTCTCAGAATTGCAAACCTTCCAAGTTTACTAGCAATTCTCTAGGAAAACCAGATTTTTATGAGAATGTAAGTAGATATGGTAGACAAAGCAATTAGTACTTTTCTTTCTTTTTTAGAAATACTATTATAAAAGAAATTGGGTGGCTGGACATTGTAGTTCTATGGTTCTAATAAACATAATACACTATTCTATAAAAACAAAAACTAAATTATAAAACAAATTTAGCCATTTTTAATAGTTTAGTTCAATTATGATATTTTTAGGAAGTTTATTAACTTAGAATCCTTATTCCACTTTCACACCAGAGTTTCACACCTTACACTACACCTCCCTCAAGAGTTGACTACATTTCCCTGAAGAATCAGATTGCTTGGGATTCTGGGTCTTTTGAACAAGGTTGTACCTTTACAAGTTGCTCCTGCTGACGTTCCAACTCTCGAATTTCTTGGTTGAGGATGACTGCAACATGCTGAGGTTGGCTGCGACAGTTACTACAGATGCCGTGCTGAGTCAGGTCATCACACACAGGGCAATGTAAGGTAGTAAAATATTGTGAGATAGTGCCTTTCCGCCCTTCAGGTTCACTTCGAGAGGAGCTGGTGGTTTTCTGGATCTATAAAAACAACAGTTCAGAAAAACATCAATTCAGAAATAAGTCTGAGCCAGCTTCATAACAGAGTGGCTATTCTCATGCTAATTACAGGTTTACTAAGGCATTATTTCATTTGTTCAACAAATACTGAATAGCTACTATATGTCAGGCACTGGTCTAGACAATGGGGCTATAGAAAAGAACAAAGTCGTTCCTTTACACTTTAATATCATCAGATAATATTTTGTTTTCGTTTTTTGGGGAAAAAAAAGTCTCAAGAGGCACAAACTTCCAGTTATAAAATAAGTAAGTCATTGGGATATAATATACAGAATAGGAAATATAGTCAATAATATTATAATAAATTTAAATGGTAACAGATAACTAGACTTTATCATGGTGATCATCTCATAATGTATATAAATGTCAAACCACTATGTCGTACACTTGAAACTAATACCAGATTGTATGTCAATTATACTTCAATAAAAAAGAAAAATAGTCTCCTGTCACTCAGTTTTTTTTTTTTTTTTTTAAATTTATTTATTTTTGGCTGCGTTGGGTCTTTGTTGCTGCGCACGGGCTTTCTCTAGTTGTGGTGAGCGGGGGCTACTCTTCGTTGCAGTGCATGGGCTTCTTACTGCGGTGGCTTCTCTTGTTGTGGAGCACGGGCTCTAGGTGCTTAGGCTTCAGTAGTTGTGGTGCATGGGCTTGGTTGCTCCGCAGCGTGTGGGATCTTCCCGGACCAGGGATCAAACCCATGGCCCGTGCATTGGCAGGCGGATTCTCAACCACTGCGCCACCAGGGAAATCCCTGTCACTCAGTTTTCTGGTTGAGATATGTAGATGTATGAGATCATATGGGGCAGTGGAGATCACAGAGGACAGAGGAAGAAATCCAGGTTAAGAGTAGATACTGTTTAAGGCTGTGCAATTTGGGCCATGGCAGCAAGGTGAATGGAAGGTTAAAAATAACTTGTTAGGCAGTAAGGTGCAAAATTCAAGCAAAAGTAAACCTGGAACATTTCAAATGAAATTAGATACATGTTACCTAATCATTCCTCATTTGAAGTAATACTGGTTTCAGAGATGTCTTCTGATACTCTTTTTCACACTGAAATAACATCATCTTACAATCATACCCTTGGTGTACTCCCTTGCTGTCTTATAAGTTACTCTGCATAAAAGTTATTAGGTCAGCCTTTTATAAATGCCATTGTTTTAACATTCTTGCTGGTGATGAAATGAAAAATAGTAATAGCTTTGTGGCATAGAGCCAGGACACAGCATTACAGATGTTGGCCAGCACAGATTCTCTGAAGCACAGCTTCAACCTCAGTTTCCCAGCTTATTCTTTTCCTTGAGGCCTTAAGTGCTCACTGAGAAAGTAAAAATAATTTAATTATCAACTTTTATCAGTTTTCCTGCATACCCTCAGCCTTTCATAGTCTGAGCAAATGACAGCAGATCTAATTCTAAACATCAGATAACAACTGCTACTCTCCTAGAGTAATGTATCCCAGATTATTACAGAACCACAAATCGTTCCTTCAGGCTTCTAATGGGTAAACGAAGAAAAAAAGAGTTCAAGCAAAACTCCCTTTGGTAAGATTCCACATTACATGTTTTACTTTAGTAAAGTGCTATTTTAACATTATTTCCTTAGTCTGGTTCCTGCAGGACTATGTCTAGCTACTACATCCTATACATTTCTTAAACACCCATTTTGAAGGGATTTTCTGCTCTCCTTTGTTCAATTTTTTTTTTTTTTTTTTTTTTGCGGTATGCGGGCCTCCCACTGTTGTGGCCTCTCCTGTTGCGGAGCACAGGCTCCGGGCACGCAGGCTGAGCAGCCATAGCTCACGGGCCCAGCCGCTCCGCAGCATGTGGGATCTTCCCGGACTGGGGCACAAACCCGCGTCCCCTGCATCGGCAGGCGGACTCTCAACCACTGTGCCACCAGGGAAGCCCCTCCTTTGTTTAATTTTTATTAGCTGCTTTGAGTTATAGTTAAGTGTTTACCATTGATGTAGTTTTGGATTTAATCTTCTATAATTTGGCCAATCTGACAGAAGCTGGGAAGGTGTTTGTAGAAAACTAAACCAGAAAAATGTAGCACCTTTGTTGGTATAGGATAATAAAGCATTTGCTTTGCTCTGATAGCATGTAAATAAAATCTTTAGTTCTACTGAAAATTGTAAGTGAATTCTCTCTTTAGGGTCATAGCACAGGTACTATTTAGTAGGCTTACCCTTGGTAATTCATGATACCAGGTGAAGACATCAATACCAATAAGTGAGAAGATTCTTGCCAGGGGTGGAAGGATTTGCTTGGTGATATAGTAAGTGGCATTCAGTCTCAGAGTCGGGTCCTGCAGGACTTCCACTGGGCGCCTTACCAGCTGGATAAGTGGTACTCCAGGGGTCCCATAAATGATGACATATGGCACTCGTTCCCCAACTCGAGGCTCAGAGCGCCGATCATAAGTAAGCATTTTCCTATTTAAATCCAAATAAAATAGTCACTCAAAGACTGTCATGGAAGGCATCTTTCCAGAAAATTAAATGAGAATTAAACAATAATGAAACCATGAGAAATCAACAAGGGGAACCTTCAAGTAACTTTTTTGACAACTGTATACACTTCACTTAGTTGGCGCCAAGTGGATATGCTGTGAGAGTTTAATAAAACTTACTTTGTAAATTACTGTTACATGGAGAACAATATGAATTGGCAGATATCAACTACCTTAAATTGTTTTCTGTCCCCTAAGAATTAACTATTGTAAATCTAATAATGGAAGATAAAATTTAGCTGATTAGATGATCTGATTCTAGAATGATACCATCTCAGTGCTTTAGTAAATGAAAATTAAGGACCACCTAGTGATTCTGATATGGGAAAAACAAACAATTCCAGCTCTGTATCAGATTACAATTTAACTAAATTTAGTTTCTGCAGGGAAGGCCAGAAGAGGAGCTCTTTCTTCTTCTTTAGAACTTGCAACGTATGGGGGTCACCCACTCACTTTAGTAAGGCTTCACGTGGGCAGGGGAACAGACAATTGTGTATCTGTGCCTGCAGACTGGGTGTCTTTTAATCTACTCCAAACCATTCCAAATCCCAGGACTACACTTAGTAGGTATTGGGGGTTGTGCTGTTGTGCACATCATTACCTTGTAAGTTCCAGGGCTGGCACACACGCGCCAGGTTTGTAAGAGGCACTTCCTCTGTATTCCTTTGCAAAGATAAAATCTTGTATGCTGGCCTTTCCTTCCAGAAGCTTCATACATTGTCGTTGAACATACTGTTTAATTAAACTTATATCTCTTGTTTCAAATAGCAGCTTCAGAGAACGCTCAAGTATCTTTAAAAAAAAATGGATATGCTCATAAGGATAAAATATCCCCCAATATATTTCATCATTGCTGTTATACTTTCAATTACGTTAATTACTGAAACTTGCTGATCTGTCTGAACAATCTGCTATTTACAATGACTAGATAATAAAAATTATTGAAACTGGAAAATATTTTGGAGACTTTATTTAACTTGTGATTTCTAAAAATAGAGTATTATGTAGTTTGAGGAAAATCATATCGGGATGGCATGCAGATGAAACATTTGCTGTGTGTGATGAGCAACATGAAACATTTAAGTTGTCTTAAATAGCCAAGAACACTCCAGGCACAAAAAGCCAGACATCATTTCATGTATTAACTCTATTATAGAAAGGGCTGGATTCAGGTGGACAGAGAGAAGTTTAAACATAACCAAGCAGTGAAATAAAGTCAGTCTTTTTGCCTTTTTATAGTGTCAGTAAATACATACTAACTAGAATTTTCTGTGCTGGAGTATTTCTACTAGAAAATGACTGACATGCGGTAGATTTATGCAGTGGAATGAATTTAAATTAGTTCCAGGTGAAAGCTCTGTATCTTATTCTGAGTACTGGAATCCATACATATTTATAGAAGAAGTTGCTAACTTAGCCAAGGCACCATTCTTCCCTCAGAGGAAGAATGCACTGGATATCGTTTCCAGAAACTAGTATTTAAAAATATCTCAAATTTACATAATATTATATGTGACATAATAGGTTGCTATCAATCTATTATGCTTTTAATGCTCTCGTAAAACTCAGTGTATAGAGTGCTATTCCGTTTATACCATTTATTTTTGGTTTGTTATAGAAGGAATCTGGGCCTGAATAAAGAAAAAATAAATATGAGATACTATGGTTGAGAAATTTAGGTAATTTATATTACCATTGTTCAGAAATCTCCCTAACTTGTGTTTGGTAACCCAAGTAAACAGAATTTCAGTTAATCTAGGATGGATTACATTACTTATGAAATTTCTCTGTTCAGTTTCCCTTCTTTATCCTGCTCCATAGCTTTTGGGTGTTGCCATATATCATCTCTAGGTGATTAGGCAGGAAATTTTTATCAAGTTCAAGTGTTGTTTTTTAGCAATTGTGATAAAAGGTAAGGTGTGGGAGAAGTCAGAAACTAAGGACTTAAATAAGTTGTTTTCATTAGAAATGAAGTTCTCAAAAAATCATACAGTTCCTCTTACAGTTATACATAGTCATATAGGCTATATAGTTCCTCCACCTAGATATGTGCTTAAGGATTTGTACCGGATTCTTTAGCCACTTATTTCTTTTTTAAAATTATTATTATTTTTTTTGGCTGCATTGGGTCTTCGTTGCTGCGCGTGGGCTTTTCTCTAGTTGCGGCGAACGGGGGCTACTCTTCGTTGTGTGCGAGCTTCTCATTGCAGTGGCTTCTCTTGTTGCGGAGCATGGGCTCTAGGTGCATGGGCTAAAGCAGTTGCAGCACGCAGGCTTGGGAGTTGCAGCATGCGGGGTCCTAGGGCATGCAGGCTCAGTAGTTGTGGCGCATGGGCTCTAGGGAGCATGGGCTTCAGTAGTTGTGGCTCTCAGGCTCTAGAACGCAGGCTCAGTAGTTGTGGTGCAGGGGCTTAGTTGCTCCGCGGCATATGGGATCTTCCCAGACCAGGGATCGAATCGTGTCCCCTGCATTGGCAGGTGGATTCTTTTTTTTTGGTGGTACGTGGGCCTCCCACTGTTGTGGCCTCCCCTGTTGCGGAGCACAGGCTCCGGACGCGCAGCCTCAGCAGCCATGGCTCACGGGCCCAGCTGCTCCGTGGCATGTGGGATCTTCCCGGACCGGGGCACGAACCCGTGTCCCCTGCATTGGCAGGCGGACTCTCAACCACTGCGCCACCAGGGAAGCCCGGCAGGTGGATTCTTAACCACTGTGCCAGCAAGGAAGTCCTAGCCACTTATTTCTTAAAGATGACAACAAGATAGATAAAACTTACCTTAGAAACAGCAGGGCAGGAATCTCTTCTGACTGTTTCTATTCCTTTTGCATCAAATACTGGGTCCTTTTGATCCAATGTTTCATACATGTAACCCACATACCTCTTTTTTGTTTGTAAGACACAGGGCAAATATACCTGTGATGAAATTAATAAAATATCTATCAATAACCATTTTTTTCCAACCATGAATATCTTATTTTTATATGCCTTTTTCTCTCTTTAACCAGATGTCAATTATAAAAAATTCTAAATGTGGCTTAGGGCCCAACGAATACAAAATGAGACAACACTTGCAGGTAAAAACATACAAAGTGAGCTGTTCTACTTCCTCACCACACACCCACTCCTTTACTTGCACTATCAATTTTGCTCCTTCCTCAGCTGATACTGCTCTCTCAAAGTCTTCAATCATATCTTTTTAAACAATTTTAAAAATGACTTTAAGTAACACCTACTATATGGTACAAATTTAAAAGTTATAAGAGAATATACAATGAAAAGTCTACCTTCCCCTCCACAGAGGCATCCTGTTATTGATTTCCTGTATATTCTTCCAGAAATACTCTATCTAAGTACATGTACTTATATACATAAGGGTAGCTTACCTTCCACATCACTCTGTACTTTGCTTATTTCATTTAATAACTTATCTTGGAGAGCATTCCATCCTGTATAAGAAAGCTCATTTTGTTTTGTAGCTACATAGCAGTCCACTTTATGAGGGTATAATAATTTTTGTAACCAGTTACCTACTATGGGTTATTTAGGATGTTTCCAATCTTTTGGAGTTACAAATAGTGTTCCAGTGAACAACAATGCATGGATAAATCTGCAGGATAAATACCTTGAATTGGAATTCCTGGATGAATGGGTGTGTGTCCCCACCCCTTTTTATGTTACCACATTGGTCCTTTCCTCTGCCCCAAAGCTGTATCAGTAATCACACTAAACGTAAGTGGTGTAAAAAGTGTAAAAATGGTGTAGAAAGTGTAAAAATTGGTGTAAAAAATGTAACTTGTAAAAGGCAGAAATGATCAGATTAGATCCCATCAAAAAGATACAACAATATGCTTTCTACTAGAAATCCACTTTAAATATAAGGACATAGAAAGGTTAGAAAAAAGATACACTTGTTAAATACTAATCAAAACAAAGCTGTTGTGGCTATATTAATATCAGAAAAAGTAGATTTCCAGATAAGGAATATTATCAAAGATAAAAGTATCAATTTGTCAAGAAGATATATAACCATAAATGTATATGCACCTAATAAGAAAACTTCAAAATGCATGAAATAGAAACTGGCAGAATAAAAGGAGGAAACAGGCAAATCTATGATTATACTTGGAGACTTTAGCACCTCTCTTCTAGAAATTGACAGAGAATCAGTAAGATTGTTGTTGGCTTCAACAACACTATCAGTTAACCTAAGTGACATTATAGAACATTCCACCCAATAACCAGAATACACAGGGATTTTCAAGGTCATATGGGAACATTCACTAAGAGACCATATGCTAGACCAAACAACGAACTGTAACAAGCTTAAAAGCATTAAAATTATATAGACTATGTTCTTTGACCACAATGGAATTAAAATTAATAACAAAAAGATGTCTGGAATATCCTTAAAAATTTGGAACTTAACACACTTCTAAATAACCTACAGGTCATTATCACTGAAGTAAATGAATAATAATAAAAGCACAAGATATCAAAATTTGAAACTAAAGTAGTGTTTTGAGAGAAATTTGTTATTGTTAAACGCTTATATTAAAATTTTTTGTTTAAAATCAATGATTCAAGTTTCTAAATTAAGACAGGAAAAGAGAAGCAAACTAAACCCTAAGTTAAGTGTAAGGAAGGAGATAATAAAGAGTGGAAATTAATGATACAGTTCTTCAGAAAGTTCTGTAAATGGATAAACCACTAGCTAGAATGATCAAGGGGGAAAAAAATGGAAAAACAAATTATCAAAAGTGAAAGGGATGTTACTAAAGATTTTACAGATATCAAAATCACAATAAGGAAGTATAAATAGTTCATGCCAATAAATTTGACAACTTAGGAGAAATGGACAAACTCCTTGACAATCACAAGTTTTAAAACTGACATGAGAAGAAAACCTGGATAATATATATTAAAGATATTTAATTTGTAATTGAAAATCCTTTCCCCGCCATAAAATTTCAGGACTAGATTGCTTCACTAATGAATTTTATCAATCATTTAAGAAAAAATTTTACACACTTTTTCTTTCAGAAAGTAGAACAGGAAACACTTCCAACTCATTTTATGAGGTCAGATTTTTTTTTCCTGTCCCCAAACCAGACAAAGACAATACAAGAAAAAAACCCAAAAAACTACAGACTGATATTCATGAACATATGCATCACGATTCTTAACAAATGTCTGTTTTCTTTGAGAAGTTTTGCAGTTTTTGCTTTTATGTTTAGGCCTGTGATCTATCTCAGGTAAATTTTCACGTCTGGTGTTACATGCTCTTCACTTTGCCAGATAGGTTGAGTGTCTACAGCATCACACACATACTTCTAGAATAGCGCTCATCATCGCTCTGTTTTCTAATTTTTCTTCCCTCTCTCCCTGCAATTAGAATGCTCACTCCTCAGGGCAGATACAGTATCCAAGTCCTCTCTGAATCTCTTCTAGCACAATTCTTGCTTCAGAGTAGGTGCATGATAAACATTTGGGAGTCATGTTTGATTCTCTTCTCCCTTTTTTATCTTTTCCACACCTGCTCTCCTAAATCAACCACTTTTAACTCCTGCCCATCCTTCTTTCCATTTTATCTTGAATTGTTTATTTTCGCTAGTTTATCTCACTACTTCAGGATATACAGGTTGCAAAAGGCATCCTGTCTTGAGATTCTCCTCTTTCCAATCCATCTCCACACCACTGTGAGGCCAGTCCTCCCCAAAAAGGTCTGTCATGCTTTTGTTTGATAAACTTTCCTGAATAAAGTTTAAACACTTTAGCTTGGCATTCAAGACACTCTATAATCTGGTCTTAACTTTATTTTTCCAGACTTCTCTCCTGCTACTCTGTATTATCATGTTGTGCGTTTCCTACTCCATATCCTTCTATATACCACTTTCTTCTGTGCAGAATGACTGCAGCACCGTGGTTGCCTATTGAAATTCTAACCATTTTCTGAGACAGAATGCAATGTATACCTCCTACATGGAGTCTCCCCATCCAACCTAGGAGGACACAATACCTTTTCTTTGCACTCTTACAGTGCTTAGGGAGACTGCTTCCTAAGTTTACAATGAAAGATCATTTACATACATTTCTAATCTTTCCTTTTAGATTATTGGCTCTTAGAGGGCAGGACTGTGTCTCATGCTTCTTTGCATTCCACACCTCTCCTAGCTCAGTACGTTTTATACAGAAAGAACTAAATGCATATTTCATATCCAAAGTAAAGTGAAAATAGTCGAAGGTCCTGTGGCGGACTGCATTCTCCAAAGAAATAATATCTTCTATCCCACATAGCCTTCTCACAATGTGACTCTGACATTTTTCCCATTAAGAGATGGGGACCCTATGTTCCCTCTCAAATCTAGACAGGCTATGATGCTATATGATTTTAAGACTAGGTCATAAAAAGCAAAATGGCTTTCATCTGGTTCTCTTTGGGATGTTTATTCCTAGAACTCAGCTATCATGCTGTGAGGAAGAACAAGTAGCCCCAGGGAAAGGCCAAGTGTAGGTGTTCCAGCTCACAGCCCCACCTGGTGTCCCAAATGGCAGCCAGCATCAACCCCCAGACATGAGAGTGAGCGAGCTTCAGGTGATTTCAGTCCTTAGCTGTCAGCTAAGGACCTAAACGTTGTGGAGCAGAGACATGCCATCCTAGCTGCACCCTTCCTGAATTCCTGACCCATAAAAATCTGTAAGCTCAATAAAATGGTGCTTGTTTTACACCATGAAGTTTGGGGTTACACAGCGATAGTTAACTGGAATAGTCTTTTCATTTCTTTATATAAGACATTACAAAAAAATTGAGAAAATTATACAAAAATAAGGGGAAAATACTTTAACACTTTCACAGACCCATATACCATTACAAAATCTGAAAATGTATTGAAAAAGTCAGATCTACAGAAGGTATGTGAATGTTATATGTGGTTAGTAGTATTACGTTTCTCTTACCTTTTCAAACTTCAATTTCACTGGTTTAGGATTGGTAGCAGTTACAGCTTCAGCAATTTCCTGACCAATCTTAAAAGACTGCTCCTTAGTGGCTCCTTTCAGTAGCACAAACATACTAAGAGGATTAAAAATAAAGTAGGGTAATGAGGAAGGCATTGTAACAAAAAAAAAATCTCATCAATAGTAACTTTCCTGGATAATACTCTAAAACCAAGGAAAACCTTTTTTTCCCCCTTACTCTTCCTTATTAAGTTGCTCCCTACCTGAGTTTTCTTGTTTTGTCACACTTTCCTGTGTGCTCACGGTATATCTTGTTACAGATCTTTAAGACATCTAATGTTTCTAGTTTAGCTACACACAGAACAGCTGTCACAGCTGGCAAGAAGGTCTTGGGTCATTAC
This sequence comes from Neophocaena asiaeorientalis asiaeorientalis, assembly GCF_003031525.2. Lineage (NCBI taxonomy): Eukaryota > Metazoa > Chordata > Mammalia > Artiodactyla > Phocoenidae > Neophocaena > Neophocaena asiaeorientalis. The sequence goes on along the minus strand of NW_020172776.1, from coordinate 1,261,983 downwards.
TATACATTTACAGCTTTCCATGACACACAATTATGTCAGTCACAAAATAAAAGATGATGACTATAAAGAAATGGAAAATTTACTTGTGATATGGGAGGGAATTTCCTTCCAGAACCACCCAACTTAGAAACGAACACATGTATATTTTGTAAAATATGTTCATTGAAGAACAGTTAGAAAACACAAAAAGGCAAAAAGAAAACAGCCATTTATAATCTCACCATTCAGAAAAAAGACACTAGAAGGCTTTTGTGTACATCTGTAAATCTTTTCTCATCTGGGATCACAGATCATACAGTTTGATAACTTTCTCCTTTCATTTAATAGTATATTGTGAACATTTTCCCATGTCACTTCTTCTACATTATTTTAACAGTTGTACTGTATTTCAATGTATGGATATAGTATAATTTAACCAAACCCCTACCACTGGAAATCTAAGTCATTACATTTTTTTTCTAATATTTAATATATAATAATAACTTGGCAAGCTATGTCCTTAGAATAAATTCCTAGAAGAGGAATTTCTAGATAAGTAGTATATACTAAAAATATTTTTTGAAAGATAATGTGAAACTGAAGTCCAGAAAGATATTTCTGACATACAATCCCACCATCAGTATATGCAGGTCAAGAGGGAAGGATTTCTAATACGGATAAAAAAAAATCTAATATGAAAAATACTAAAAAATAACTGATAAAAGTACTGGGCATTTTTTCCTAATATAATCCAGCTAACTGTAATAGCACTTTACATTTCAGTATATACCACAATCTGAGACCAAAAGAAGTAATGGCGAATAAATATACTTAAGGAATAGAGATTATAAAGCTGATCTTCGTTTATAACTTTAGTGGAAAGACATTAAATAGTAGAAATGAATACTATCTTGAAACATGGACTTTAAGATTCTTGGAGCCACATAAACCAATCTTATTATTTCTTAAATGCTTTTATATTGGACTTTCAGTCTCATTTGGATGGTTTTTTTTTTGAAAAGCTCTTTCTCTGCCAATATTGCAGATAGTACTTGTGTTAGAGTTTGATCTGAAAAGCTTAAGGAGTATTTATTTAATATTACTTAAGGCCTTGAAAATAAAAATTTATCAATCTGAATTAATTTTAACATAACGCACAACAAATAGGCCTTAGATAGCTAATTATACTTTTAAGCTAGGCTATATTCTGAACCACCTAAAGCTTTTTATAATATTTTCTTTCTAGGCCCATCTGATGCTCATTATACCAGTATAGCCTTTTAAAAAAATAGATTATTACAAAATTTCCTTTTTTAAAGAATCAACTTCATTGAGATATAATTTGCATATAATAAAATGAATACATTCTAAGTGTACAGTTCCATGAATGTTGACAAACGTATAGGCTTGCGATGGGCTGAACTGTGCCCCTTAAATTCATACGCTGAAAACCTTAACCCCCCATTGTGAATGTGACTGTATTTGGAGATAGGGCCTTTAAAGAAATGATTGAGTTAAAATGACGCTCTAATTTAGGTGGTTAGGGTGAGCCCAATCTGGTGTCTTTATAAGAGGAAATTACACAACGAAACACCAAGAATGTACATAAACAGAAGAAAGATCATGTGAGGACAAAGTGAGGAGGTGGCTACCTGCAAGCCAAGGAGAGAGGCTTCAGGAGAAACCACAGCTACTGGCTAATGCCTTGATCTTGGACTTCAAACCTCCAGAACTGTGAGAAAATAAATTTCTGTGCTTAAGCCACCAAATCTGTGACAGCCCTAGAAAATTAATATATTTGTGTAACTACCACCGGAATCAAGACATAGGGACATTTTCATGACCCCATAAAGTTCCCTTGTACTCCCTTGCAATAATTCTCCACTCCACTCCCAGCAACACATGACCAGCTTTCAATTACTATAGATTAGTTTTGTCTTTCAAGAATTTTATATAATATACAGTACATACTTATGTCTGGCTTCTTTCACTCAGCATATTTTTGAGATACACCCATGTTGCTAGAGTAGCAGTAACTGGTTCCTTTTTATTGCTGAATAGTACTCCTTTGTATGGATATACTACATTTGTTCATCTGCTGATGAACATTTGGACTGTTTGCAGTTTTGGACTATCAAGAATAAAACTGCAATGAAGAGGTGCATCAAGTCTTTGTGTGGACCTAAGTTCTCATTTCTCTTAGGTAAATACCGAGGAGTAGGATTGTTGAGTCATGCTAAGGGGGTATGTTTAACTTTAGATGTAAATGCCAAACTTAAAAAACAAAGATTATTATGCTTAAAATGTTCAGATGCAATAATGAATTGAAGTGTTTCTACACACATTTCTATAAAGCTCTAGAACAGAGAAACTAAGCTATGGTAATAGAAATCAGGTAAGTGGTTGCCTGGGGGTAGGGGATGAAAGTGAGGGACTGACTGCAAAGGAGCACGGCAGAACTTTCTACGGTGATAGAAATATTCTATATCTTGACTGGGGTGGCAGCTGATTACATGGGTCTATACATTTTGTACTATGTACTTTTTTGTTAAAAATTATACCTTGATAAAGTTGATAAAAAAATTAAAGGAACACATACATCTTAAAAGTTATTATAGGGTATATATTTGAGATTTTACCTAGTAGTGTTAGGGGTTTTACTTGAGTTCATCTGTGCTGTTTTGGCTAGTTTTAGTTGGAGCTAAGCTTCAAGAGAGCTGACCAGGATTAATGGAAATTTTGGGTCACTTAACAGAATGTAGGTGACCAGCCTACAAAGAGAAAGACTGTTTTATAAGTTTCTAGGGAATTCCCTCGTGGTCCAGTTGGTTAGGACTCCATGCTTTCACTGCCAAGGGAGTGGGTTCAGTCCCTGGTCTGGGAATTAAGATCCTGTAAGCTGTGTGGCACAGCCAAAAAAAAAAAAAGTTTCTATTTGTCTGTTACTGGTGCATTTAATGTAGTTAAATAATGTTTATCTTTGGTTGATAGATCACATTTAAAGCAGTGATTTTCATTTCACATGGGCGGGGAGTTAAGTGAGGATATTAGAATCACCTAGGAGGCTTTTCTCAATTATACTCAGATGAATTTCCCAAGAGATTTTTGTTCTAGTTCCCCACCGCCCTTCTGCTGCCCCGGCAGTATGTGTGTTGTCAAACGTCCTTCCCTACCCTGCCTAAGAATCACTACTACAGAGAGCTTCAATAACTGATGGGAGTAGGTCTATCCCACTAGGGTGGGATAAGTATTATTATTTTTTGGATAAATATTATTGATAACCACTATTATATAGAATTGTTTGAACCACTACAATATAAAGATATTCAGGGTGTTTACATTTATACCGTCTAAATGGACAATAATGCATAACTGCTCTAGAGAGAGAAACACCCTTCTAACAGAGTAATTTTGATGCTTTGTTAACCAATCTCCCTTAGCTAGACTCCAAGATTCATAAAGTCAGCAGTCCTGAAACTAGAGGGAGGCAATGGTCATTCTTCATCATGTATCAGATTTCCTTCATTCTGATGATAGCCTCAGGGAGGCTAAGTGACTTTTTTTTTTTTTTTTTGCAGTACGCGGGCCTCCCACTGTTGCGGCCTCTCCTGTTGTGGAGCACAGGCTCCGGACACGCAGGCTTAGCGGCCATGGCTCACGGGCCCAGCCGCTCCACAGCATGTGGGACTCTTCCGGACCAGGGCACGAACCTGTGTTCCCTGCATCAGCAGGCAGACTTTCAACCACTGCGCCACCAGGGAAGCCCTAAGCGCCTTTTTTAATGGCCATGCAATCAGCTAGGAGCACAGCTAGAAAGAGAATCCAGATCTCACTCTTGGTTAAAAACTCTTTCCCTCCACCAAGCATACATTTATTATCCCTAGAGCAGTGCTTCTCAGTATGTTATCATTATTGTCCTCCCCCCAAAAAAGTTAAAAGTAAATTTAACAAGAGAAAGTAATTACTAAGGATTAAAATGTTGTTGGGTAGGGTTGAGCTTTGTGGGGCCAAACCCCACTGTACTTCTTTGCTCCTCGAGGACCAACTTGTGCACTACTGGGCAGTATTATTACCATTGAGAATGCATGCCCTAGAGTGAACTGCCCTCATACAGTGTATTTCAGTATGAATCAGATGGTGAATGGTAGTCAAAAGCCCTAATGATACTGCAGGGAATTCCCTGGCAGTCCAGTGGTTAGGACTCGGCGCTCTCACCGCCCAGGGCCTGGGTTCGATCCCTGGCCGGGGAACTAAAATCCTACAAGTCGGGCAGTGCAGCCAAAAAAATAAGATACTGCAAATCTGCAAATACAATTTCTTTCTTTTTCTTCTTTTCTCTCTCTCTCTCTCTCCCTCCCTTTCTTTCTTTCTATCTATCTATCCCGTGCTATCTATCTATTTATCTATCTATCTATCCATCTATCCCGTGCTGTGTGGCACATGGGATCTTAGCTCCCCAACCAGGGATCGAACCTGTGCCCCCTGCATTGGGAGTGCAGAGTCTTAACCACCGGACTACCAGGGAAGTTCCTACACTTTTGATTAGAATAATAAAAACCTGTGATGTCTTACGTAGAGAGATACCAATTTATGGCTCCACTGCTAACTAGTTGGGCAATCTTAGACAAATTTCTTATTCCAGGGGAATCTGCTCTTCAGTAGCATCTGAGAATGTGCCCCCTAGGGTTTTCTCCCGACCCTTTTAGGTCATGAAAACTCCTGACCTAAAAGTCCTCTTCCAGGGCTTCCCTGGTGGTGCAGTGGTTGAGAGTCCGCCTGCTGATGCAAGGGACACAGGTTCGTGCCCCAGTCCGGGAAGATCCCACATGCTGCAGAGCGGCTGGGCCCGTGAGCCATGGCTGCTGAGCCTGCGTGTCCGGAGCCTGTGCTCCGCAACGGGAGAGGCCACACAGTGAGAGGCCCGCATACCGCAAAAAAAAAAAAAAAAAAAAGTCCCCTTCCAGCTCTGACATTCTAGGTCTGTGTTTTTTGGTTTGTTTGAATGCCTAAAAATCTTACAGTCAGAATCATGCCAACTTCTGCTTCTGGGTGCGTGTTGTCAACTACTGACGTGTTTAAACCCTGAATTAAACTCAACAATTTAAAGTTTAACTTTCTCCTCTTCCCTAAATATTTTGTGAGGAGCTCTGCTAACAAGGTGAAAAACTATGTTCCAGTAATTTTTATTTTGCTAGACTATTCAGCAGAAGTGGTTTTACAGAGCAGTGAAATACCCAAAGTCAAAGTGAGGAGTGGCTTTTGACGGGGAACAGTAGAGACTATGGATAACTGGGGCCTGGATAACTTGAAACTATCCCCACCTGCTGATAATGAAACAGCTGCTATAGGAGGAAAGGTCTCATTCAGCATTAATATGATTATGCTGATTGTATATGCATTAAAAAACTGGAGAAGATTAAATGCTGTTTAAAGATTACCTAGAAGCTATTTTTAGTGATTAGAAGCATTATCTCTGCTTGCTCCACTGCACTGTAAAGTGATCAGAGCTCCTGAGGCAAGCGCTCTTAGAATGATCGCACTGTGACTCTAAGCCTTCAATATGAAAAAATTTCAGACTCTAAGAAATTTGCATAATACCTATATTCTAGAAAAATTTTAATAAGTCGTGTAAATAAGATGTTACATAAATAACTGGGCCCTGAAAAATATCAAAGCGAGCAAGCAGGCTGAGGTTATTCAGGATTCAAAGGCAATTCTATCCTTTGGATAGAATGGGCTTCAGGATGATGGGCTTCAGGAAGTCTGTGAGCCTCTGGAATCAAATGGAAAATGTATCTGGAATCTGCACTGTTTATAGAAGAAGGTCAAAAGATTTTGGGGCCCAGTGAAAAGTTAACCACTCACATCTTTGGCAACTGTGGTTCAAAAACAGTTTGATTATTTTAAGATATATATTTAAATTCAGAGAGCTGCAGCTATCTGAGGGATTCTTCACATTAAAAGCTGTTTCTTTAAACAGATTAGACTCCTGTGTATGCAGTTTTTACAGATCCCTATCTACTTGGCTACCTGGAGGGATGCCTTGGGAATTTTCGCACTCTGTGGCTCAGGTCATATACATTTTCTGTCTCTTAAGATCATATCTGGTAAATCAGGACCTGTGTTAACTCCAATCACAAGATCATAAGGACTGAAAAGAACTTAGGTAGAACTCTATTTTTAGGAAGGATTACCCTTAAGCCATTTCAAACACTGAAATGAGTATCTGAGGAGATGCAAGAAGACAACTACAAAACAGAAAGTTCATTACCTGTCAGTATCACCATATACAACCCTAGCACCCCATTTCTTGGTATCATTCACCAGTTTAATAGCTCGTTCCAAGGTTTCTCTGGCTTTGTGAACAATACTATCACCAACCTGTTGGTACAAACACATTGAAAATAATTTCTTAATGTAGTTTAGTATAAGACAACAGACTTTAATATATAATACTTAACTTTAATTATTAAATATTTCTAAAAATGAAACAAGAAGAAAAGAACATTAAAAAAAACAAAAATCACCAGTGCCATCATTCTTTCTACAAGTACTCAAGAAGAAAATGAGATGAATTAATAATTTAAAAGAAACCAATCAATATACAGACTTGCCTGTGAGTGTATCAGTGAGTACAATGGACTGCACTATATACATAGCTACATTTGATCCTAGAAGAAAAAGCCTTATTTATTCAAGGACTTTCTAAAATGCCTTTATAACCAACTAAGCAGGAAATTACACTATGTATGTGCATGTGTGTCTTTCAAAATTTTTCTGTTGGAGTGTTATGATCTTTCTTTCAGTATCAGTAAAGCTTATGCTGAACCTATATCTCAGTGATGGGTTGTACATATTTTTTAGATGACACTAAATATTGATACAAGGAAAAATGCATAATTATATGATAGAAAATATATTACAAGGGTTCAATTTAAATCAAGTAGGCAGATATATGTCTAAGTTCTTTCATTGGTGATTGAGTTTTAACAGTGATCATGGCATAAGTTGACAAAACAAGAAGATGGTGGATCTTGACAAATATGAGAAGCAGGCCAATTATATTTCATAGTTAAAGAACTTAAGGAGACTAGTATAGCACTGCTGCTTCATTTATCAAACTCATTAAAGCTAAGGGTTGGGGAAACTGCCATTCAGCATAAATGGAACATTACTTTTTAAAGTTTTAAAATAAGAATTATGCACTTTTTCTTTCGTGTTAAGACGCAAACAGTATTTATAATGATCTTTCCCCTTTTACTGTAAAGTTTGAATTATATGAACTAAATGCAGGATTGAATAATACTTATTTTAAAAGGCTGTTTAAAGTTGTTTACACAGGAAATATTAAGTGTATGAACAAAGGAATAAATAAAACACTGATAGCAGAAACTTAATTTGGGTTTTAAATTAAGATCATGAATCCTGTTGAGACCTTTAGTGCATTAGAAAACCTTGAGAATATGAACTATAGCCTAATACATTAAAAAAAAATCAGGTCACCTAATTGAAATTCAAGTTTGAATAAAATATTCAATCTGTCATCTTTTGCCACTTTCACACAAGATAAAAATATGTGACAGCAAATAGCTAAATGGGTGAGCCATAGAGTGTTAGAGTCCAATATGCTTTTGAGATATACACATACAAATACACACATACACTGGTCCTAAATGTCTGCCTCCTGCTGTCTAGTCTGACCCATTTAAGCTATATCTGGAAGAGTCAGAAGTATTTTGCAGCTGGCCCTGAAGTCCATGCAGAATGAAGGACTTAGAGGCACGAGAGGGAGGAGCACGGGGAGGGGGGCCAGTGGAGAAGGAGTGGCAATTACAATAAAACTGATTCTGCTACTTTGTGTCATAGTTCCTAATTTGAAAAACATTACAGGGCCAAGAAACTGGATTTAAAAAGAGGAAATTAATTGATTTCACAATTCCATCGGCAGGTGGACTCCCAACCACTGCACCACGAGGGAAGCCCTAGATTCATTTTTTTTTGCATGTGGATGTCCAGTTATTCCAGCGCCATTTGTTGAAAACACTGTCTTTGCTCTACTGTATTGCCTTTGCTCCTCTGATAAAGATCAGTTGACTATATTTATGTGGGTCTATTTTTCAATCTCTATTCTGTTCCACTGATCTGCTTGTCTATTCTTTTGCCAATACTGCACTGCCTTGACTACTGTAGCTTTACAGTAAGTCAGTCCTCTGACTTTATTCTTCTGTAATACTATGTTGGCTATTCTTGAGTCTTTTACCTCTTCATGTAAACTTTTTTTTTTGGCCGAGTAGCTTGTGGGATCTCAGTTCCCCAACCAGGGACTGAACCCAGGCTACAGCAGTGAAAGCCCCAAATCCTAACCACTAGGCCACCAGGGAATTCCCATTCATGTAAACTTTAGAATCAGTCTGTCAATATCAACAAAATAACTTGCTGGGATTTTGACTGTGATTGCATTGAATCTATATGTCAATTTGGGATGAACTAACATCTTGACAATACTGAGTCGTCTTAACCATGAACGTGGAATATCTTTCCATTTATTTAGTTCTTTGATTTCTTTCATCAGAGTTTTGGGATTTTTCTCATATAGATCTGGTACATATTTTGTTAGGTTTATACCGAAGTATTTCATTTTGGAGGGTGCTAATATAAATGGTATTGTGTTTTTAATTTCAAATTCCACTTGTTCATTGCTGGTATACACTGTGTATTAACCTTGTATCCTGCAGCTCTGCTACATGATCGCTTATTAGTTCCAGGAGGGTTTTTTTGTGCATCATTTTTTTGGGATTTTCTACATAGAGGATTATGTCATCTGGAAACAAAGACAGTTTTACCTTCCTTTCCAATCTGCATACCTTTTTTTTTTTTTTTAAAGGTTTATTATTTATTGTATTGGCCACATGGCACAGCACGTGGGATCATAGTGCCCCAACCAAGGATCGAACTTGCACCCCCTACATTGGAATTGTGGAGTCTTAACCACTGGACCGCCAGGGAAGTCTCCCAATCTGCATACCTTTTATTTCCTTTTGCCTGTTTTATTGCATTAGCCAGGACTTCTAGTATGATGGTGAAAAACAGTGATGAGTTGGGACATCCTTGTCTTGTTCTTGACCTTAGTGAGAAAGCTTCAAGTTTCTCATAGTTAAGTATAACATGAGCCGTAGGTTTTTTGGTGGATATTCTCCATCAAACTGACAAAGTTCTCCTCTATTCCTAGTCTCCTGTGAGTTTGTATCATGAATGGGTTTTGGGTTTTGTTAAGTGCCTTTTCTGTAGGTTAACATGATCATGTGATTTTTCTTACTTAACCTGAATGTGATACGATGGCTCTCAGCTGGTTTTTCAATGTTGAACCAACCTTGCATACTTGGAATAAATCTCACTTGGTTGTAGTGTACAACTGTTTTTATACATTTTTGGATCTGATTGGCTATCATTGAGGATTTTTACATCTATGTTCATGAGAGACATTGATACGTAGTTTTCTTATAATGTCTTTGTCTGGTTTTGGTATTAGGGTAATTAGAATGAGTTAGAAAGTACTCCTTCTGCTTGCATCTTCTGAAAGAGACTGTAGAGAGATGGTATAATTCTTCCATAAATGTTTGGTAGAATTTAGCAGTGAACCCATCTGGGTCTGGTGCTTTCTGTTTTAGAAGGCTATTAATTAATGATTCAATTTCTTTGATATAGGCCTACTCAGACTGCCTATTTCTTCTTGTACAAGTTTTGGCAGATTATGTCTTTCAAGTAATTGGTTCACTCCATCTAGGTTATCAAATTTGTGTGCATAATATTCTTTTATTATCCTTTTAATGTCCATGGAAACTGAAGTGATATCCCCTCTTTTGTTTCTGATATTTGCAATTTGTGTACTCTTCTTTTTTTTTCTTTTCCTAGTTAGGCTGGCTGGCTAGAGATTTATTGATTTTATTGATCTTTTCAAAAGACCAGCTTTGGGGTTCTTTGAAACATGAAATCAATTGAGAAAATCAATTTCACTGATTTCTGCTGTAATTTTTATTACTTCTTTTCTTCTGCTTGCTTTGGATTTAATTTGTTCTTTTTCTGGTTTCCTAAGGTAAAAGCTTACTTGATGATTGTTTTTAGGTATTTTTCCCACTAATATATGCATTCAATCTATAAATTTCCTAAGTACTGTTTTTGCTGACTTCCACAAATTGTGATAAGCTGTGTTTTCATTTTCATTTAGTTCAAAATATTTAAAAATTTCTCTTGAGATTTTTTTTCTTTGACCCATGTGTTATTTAGAAATATGCTGCTTAATCTTCAAGTATTTGGGGGATTTTCCAGCTATCTATCTTTCTGTTACTGATTTCTAGTTTAATTCCATTGTGATCTGAAAGCAGCTATTGTATGATTTATTCTTTTAAAGTTGTTAAAGTGCTTTATGGCCCAGAATGTGGTCTATCTTGGTGCATGTTCCATGTGAGCTTGAGAAGAATATGTATTCAGCTGTTGTTGGATGAAGTAGTCTATAAAGTTGATTATGTTGTTCAACTATGTCCTTCCTGATTTTATTTTCTATGTGTTGCCTTTGTTTTTGTTCCTATTTTTATTTTCCACTCTTACTGCCTTTTGTGGTTTTGACTGTTTTATATGATTCTGTTTTCTCTCCTTCTTACACATTAGTTGTATTTTTTTTTAACTTTTTATAGTGGTTGCCCCAAATTTTGCAATATTTATATTTACTTAAAATATACCACTTTCAAAACCACTATGCCACTTTCAAAACCACTATACCACTTCATAGGTAGTGTGGGTACTTTATAATAAAATAATCCTAATCCCTTCCTCCCATTCCTTGTACCATTTGTTATTCATTTTACTTATATATACATGTATATAAACATACATAATCAAATACATTGTTGCTATTATTATTTTGAACAAATTGTTAATTGTTAGATCAATTAAGAATAAGAAAAATAAAAGTGTTTACCTTTACTTATTCCTTCTCTGATGCTCTTCCATTCTTTTGTATTGATATAGGTTTCTGACCTATTATCATTTTCCTTCTCACTGAAGAGTTTCTTTTAGCATTTCTTGCAAGGCAGGTCTACTGCCAACAGATTCCCTCAATTTTTGAGGAAAATCTTAATTTCTCCTTCACTTTTGAATGATAATTTTGTAGGGTACAGATTTCTAGTTGAAGAGTTTTAACACTTTAAATAGTTTACTCCATTTTCTTCTTGCTTGCGTGGTTTCTAAGGAAAAGTTGGATATAATTCTTACCTTTGCTTCTCTATAAGCAAGGTGTTTTTTCCCTCTGGCTTCTTTCAGGATTTTTAATTTAGTGTTGATTTTCTGCAGTATGAAAATGATGTCCCTAGGTTTAGTTTTTTGGGCATTTATTCTGTTTGGTGTTCTCTGAACTTCCTGGATCTGTGGTTTGGTGCCTGACATTAATTTGGGGAAATTCTCAGTCATTATTGTTTCAGTATTTCTTCTGTTCCTTTCTCTCTTCTCCTTCTGGAATTCCTATTACATGTATGTTACACCTTCTGTAGTTGTCCTACAGTTTTAGGATATCTCTTTTTTCAGTCTTTTTTTCTCTTTGTTTTTCAGTTTTAGCAGTTTCTACTAAGATTTCCTCAAGCTCTGAGATTCTTTCCTTAGCCATGTTCAGCATAGTAGTCAGAGGCATTCTTCATTTCTGTTACAAGATTTTTGATTTCCAGCACTTCTTTTTGGTTCTTTCTTAGAATTTCCACCTCTCTGCTTACATTGCCCATCTGTTATTGCATGCTGTCTAATTTAGCTATTGGAGGGAGCTCTTAGCATCCTAATCATAGTTTTAGATTTGCAGTCTGATAATTCCAACATCCCTGCCTTATCTGAGTCTGGTTCTGATGCTTTCTCTGTCTCTTCAAACTGTGTTTTTTGGCTTTTAGTAAGTCTTGCAATTTTTTTTTGATAGCCAGACATGATGTATTGGGTAAATGGAACTGCTATAAATAGGCCTTTAGTAATGTGGTGGTAAGGTGTCGGGGGAGGGGAAGGGCTCCTTAGTCCTACGAGTAGGCCTCAGTCTTTCAGTGAACCTGTGCCTCTGGACTGTAGACTTCACATGTGATTTTCAGTTTTTCACGCCACTTTGGTGGGACAGGATGACTAGAGTGGGCTGCAGTATTTTTTTTCCATGTAGAAGGCTACAGCAGTTGGAGCTGGATATTTCCCTTTCTCCAGGTCAGTTAGGCTCTGATAAAACTCCAGCAGGTTAAGCTCTGGTTAAATAGTTTCTCCTCAGGGCAGACTCTGTTAAAAACAGAATGCGCTGGTGTATTTCAAAATGGTTCTTTTCCTCTCTCTGTGCCAGAAGCACAAGGGAATTTTTTTTCTGATATTCACTGTTAGAACCTGGTTGAGCTCCTAGAGGTAAAATTCACAAAAGTGTGGGGACCCTGATGACTGGGTCCTTTGGAGTTTTTATCACTCAGATTTGTCCACCCTGAGCCTCCAGCAATTCATCAGTTATAGTTCGGTTTTCCCTACCATGGCACTGGTTCTCACAGAGATTTGTGCTCTTAATTTCTGCTTTGGTAAGTTGTGACTCTCTGTATACACTTGTTGGTCTCTTCAGTTTTGGGGGCAGCAGTTTACCCTGTGACTTCACCTCTCTGACAGATCTAAGAAGAGTTGTTGATTTTTCTGTCTGTTCAGCTTACTTGGTATGAGGACAGAGTAGAGACTTTCAGTTTCTTACATGTTGGACATGAAACCGGAAGTCCCTTGCACAGGTTTTTGGAGTTTACTTTGCCTACTGTGAGCTCTGTGGGAACTTGATTCTTCCACTGCTTTTCCCTTATTGAACTACTGCAAATATGGTATACCACAATGCTCTACCCTTCATCTGGCATGAAAAGATCATCAAGCAAACAAGCCTACTCTGTTCCTTTCCCAACCATTAGTAAATTATATTACTCTGTCATACTATACTGTATTCATGTCAAATTAACACCCTAATTTAGTAAATAACAAGAAATCAGTCTTGTTTAATGAAAAGTGTCTTTTAATTGCAACTACCACTGCAAAAGAAAGGTTCTGCTTTATATCTACTGGTACACTAGTAAATATGGAATGATTGGAGAAGACAACTGAACTATCATCAGACCTCTATCAATACATTAAAAGGAATTATTTAGTACCAATGTTACTGTAAACAATGCTGTAAAGGCGGCACTGAAATCTCATGTCAGTAATTGGTTACAATAGGGTCATCCAGATTATGCAGAAATATGTGTATGCTAATTTCTAAAATTATCATTGAACAAAACACAAAGAGCTCTCAGAGAAAACACACAAATTCCTAAGAATATGTATATATCAATATATAAGTCCTGGTTTGAGAAAAACTGATCCTATGTTATGGAAATGAAACCCTTTTGTCTAAAGTTTCAAAACAAAATGGTTTAATGAATAGGCATTCATTTAATGCTGCTTTAGTCTCTTTTGAAGAAAACTATAGACTTATATCACTTACCTCAATGCATGGCATCCTCCCAGAAAAATTAGCAGCTGTGTAGCCAAATGTGACATTTGCTATCAGCTTAAGTCCTAGCTGACGTGCATCGAGCATTCGTGAAAGGGCTCTGTCTTGCTTGTAAGCCTTCATCGACTGCTTCACCATCAGTCTAGTCTTCAGAATCTCTTCGAGCATTCTTGGTAGCACACCCTTTCTTACTGAAGGCTATCATAAAGGAAAACAAGAATGTTTAAATCCCTTAAACATTATAGATTTAGACAATTAAGAAGGAAGCACAAAGTATAACAATGGCCAACTGTCATGAATTGAAACATACGAACAATAGCGTGGCCACAGGACGAGTGGCCATCAATATAAAATCATCACATTTTCTTTCTTTTGAAGAGGACTTTTCTCCTAAAACGTTCCTGTAATGTTTATAAATCTAATGTAGCACTACTATGTGAGTTCAGAGACCTCCAGGGAGGAGGATGCCAACTAGTACATAAGAGACCATATAATGAGTTCAGAGGGAAATTTTGTCAAAACTCTGATCCAAACCCCCACTCTTTCAGAAAGACACACGGGATTTGTATCACTCATAACAAACCTCAGTTTTTAAAGATCTCATCCTAATGACCCCACACAGTAATCTGCATGGAACTCCATTTATCTACCTTGGAAGAATGAAGAGCTGGGTTGACTCTGCTGACATTCAAACCTGCAGTTCCAGGGACTCTAGGTATTTCAAATCTGATGCTTAGACCACTAAGCCATCCCCTCCGGCCTATATTTATTAGCAATCTGGAAGAGGGGATGAATAGTGAGGTGATAAAATTTGTTGATGCCAAAAAAAAAAAAATCATTCGTATTAATCAAGACTAGGGAGAATTTATGAGAACTCCACTAGGAATGAAAACCACAAAACAGTATTAACTCTGAAGATGATTCACAGACACGTGCAAGGTAATGCATGTTGGACTGAACAATTAAAACCTCAGGAATAGGATAATCACACTCCTGAATATTAAAAAATCTAGTTTTCATTAAGCTTTACACATTGGGTCAAAATGTAGATGCAAGTTCTTAAAATGCTGTTAAAGGGAGATAAAATAATAAGCTGCTAGATATGTGACAATGAAAACATATTGTAACCTCTAATTCATTCTGTGTACCTTCTGAAGCAGCCATAATGTTTATATTAAGACATAATATATGTTATTATGTTAAAATGTAATATTTTCCAAAATGTAATATATCATGAACTCACTTGGTAAAAATTTTCCTCATATCTAAATGGCTAATTTTATAGTACTCTTTAAACACAGCATCCTCTTACTGGTAGAGAACGATGATACTTTTGCTAAGTACACCAGAATGAATTTGAGGGCTAGCCGGGTCCATGCTACCACCACCAACCACCCTACCATCCCACGATTCTAGTACAGACTCACTGCTAAGGAAATAGAAAAGAAAGGAATGAAGTTGGCATATGAGAGGCAATATAATCTTCTCCTAGATCTCTTCCTATTTGTCTTTATTCATTTATAAGGCTTTTTTAGTTTCTTTTGAGGGGAGACAAAGGAGAGAAAAAAGGGACTCTGTTATTAGTTTGGGTATCTTCTTAAAAAATACAATCAATAAATACATTAGAATATCATTATTTCTAAGGCAGTCTTAATTTAATTTAAAGTATATAAAACAATTAGTAAAGTATACACATTAAGGCAATTTTAATCTTTATAAGTTAACATTGTTGTGATCATAAAATAGCTACTTAAGCCTGCCAGATTCTAATAAAGGGCAGAAGGTATATAGGCACATTTATTTCTTGCAATAGTTCATTAAAAGCTAAAATCTTAAAAGATTTTAAACCTAAATTCATGCAAAACAAGATTACTATTTTTTTAAAATGATTTAAAAAATTTCTTGGAAGATTCCCTATATCTTTGACTTTCTAAGATATTGAAAACTTTTTTTTTTTGGTATTATATGCCAACAACATCTAAACGATCAGCTCTCCAAAGGTTAAGCCACAGTTGATACCTTTCATTTATAAAAGAGTATTACCTTGACAAAAGCTATTCCATTGGGAGACACTGTGATATCATGCCTAATTTGGTAAAGTAAATCTGGAGGTACTCTTAGAGAGGTACAGCCAAATTTGAACTCATCATACCTGTTAAGAAAAAAAAAAATACTTTCTCAAATCACAGAACAGAGATTCTAGGCAATTTTAGGAATCTTTCTAATTCTATTGGAAACTCATTTTTAAACATCTAAACATGAATTAATATACTTAGTAATATGTTTAGTTACCAAAAAGCAGTTCTTCAAATATTAGAAACATCTCTTAAATAGCACTATCCTAAAGTACATGGGTAAAATCTATACTAAAATACCAAATTTCAGCTCAACATATGACTACCTTACACTAAGTTCCCTGAAGAAAAATTTAAGCCTTAAGTAAAAAGACTGCAACTAACTTTTCCAAATTCCTGTTCTTACTAAAAAGACAGAATTACCAATACAATTTCCATAAAAGCTTTCTATAAGGAGTGAATATACTTCAGACTAAAACTATAACACTTGGTTTTAAATACACAGAAATCATTATAAAGGAAGACTGTATATTTCTTAAGGGAAAAACTTTGGTTGACATGAAAAAGTAAAATGTAACATTTGGCAATTTAACTTTTTTTTTAGAAAACAAACTATTTCTAAGAAAAGTCAAGAGGAGGTCATAGCCGAAGTTATAAGATCATAATCCTCAAACTGTTCCACTGAAAAGTGATTTATACCAACAAATTAAATATAACTCTTATTTAAAAAGAGACCATAGATATACACAAAGATGGAACAGATAAATTGGCTGATCATATTCACAATCTTCTTCATATGAGTTATTCATCCATGATGCTCAATCAGTCATACGGTGATCCATGTTAATTAATTAGTAAGGTAACTACAAAGAGCGGACTAGATGTGCTACAGCCCATTCATCTTGCTCGTAAGGGCAGTCTCATGTGCAAAGAGGCACTCAAAGAAAGTCGAATTTTAGTAAGAAATACAAAGTACAACAAAGTAATTGTAAATATGAAAAAAAACTTACTTCCCCAAGTTTTCCACATGGCCAAGGCAGGTGGAGAAACAGTAGTTGTATGCAATCACAATAGAAGGATACAGTGACTGGAAATCCAAAACGAGAACAGAGTTGCTATAGAAACGAGATTCAGGCTCCATAATTAGAGGAACACACTGTGGAGCTCTCATCTGGGATCTTTGCTGTACACTAGGTGTCACAGGAATATAGTTCATTGGTTTAGCAATACGCAACATCATCGATTCCACGCGGTACTGCAGGCAGAGAGGTAGAAGTAGGGAGAGAAGAAGAAACTTAAATACAAATATACTGGTCTTTTGAATATGTGAAAATCATTTGGGGGATGTTTTGCTCTTCAAAATATGGCTGTAAGACTTTTCTTACAACACAGTTACATAATGTTGGTTATTTAATCGGCTTTCAGGTATCAGAAGGGAACCCTTCGTAAGTCCTTTTCCTATTCCCATAACTTTTATAAAAACTGCAAAATATGTCAGATAACTTACACAATAAGTTATTTTTGAAAAGACAGACACAATTAGATTTCTTTTAATATTTAAAGATAGCAATATCATAATAAACAGATGTAGAAGAGACAGTTGTACAATTTGACAATTTCATTTAAAAAGTTGGCCAATAATCTTGGACAAATTTGGGAAAATTAGAGAATGGGGGTCAGGACACTTGAGATGGGTAAATGTTATCTCAATTTCCCAAGAAGGAACATAGGATTCCAAAACTGAAAGGTAGTCAGGTTAATACTGGTCCCTCACAAAAATTAATCAAGCAATTACTGATTGTTTATAATAACTGCTATAAAGCAGACGGTTTATAGTTTAGAAAAAGAAAGCACTCACAAGAATCAGCATGGGTTCACTGAAGTATTCTCATGTGGTTTTAAAGTATCTTTGCCTTTTATTATAAGCCAGATCAAATAGTTTTTAAAACTTGTGGGAGTATAAATAAGTAAAATAAATAGCTTTATAAGCTATTTAATAATAGCAATAAAATTAAATACAGCAACAGGTAATGCCAAAGTAGTTAGCACTTTAGTTTTGCTATATATACTGAATTGGTAGATTGGGGGGATGTTATAGATATAAAATAATTAAAATAAAAGATTTTATGAGGTTAAGGAAACTAAGAGATTTAATGTAGTATCCTGGATGGCTAGCACAGTGTTTATTTAACACACTAGAAGTATTCAAATAAACATTTGTGGAATAAAAGCATGAAACCATTTTCAGCAAGGCATTTAAACAAAAATCTTTCATTATATCCTTGGGAAACTAGTTAGAAAGAGATGAGTTAAATGGCTTCCAAGCTCCCATTTTTCTTTAACATTAAAAAAAAGTGATACAGCCCACTTATGTTGATTCCCAAATCCTCCTTCTTTTTTTTTTATATTAAAGTTATCTGCTGGGAGTTGGAACAGCCAAAAGTAGGAATGTGAAACAAAAGAGGTGGACTTTCTTTGCCGCATCCCCAGTTCTGAGCGGCCTTTCAAGTCATCCCTAATCACACTGACGGTATTCAGGAACATAATACCATCCTCAAGGGCATAGCCATTTATTTTCTTATTATCATGCAAAACTCAGCAGTGGCCAAGAAGTTGGTGTGGAGAAAAAATAAAAAGCGGAGCTGTAACAAAGTTAAAAAAAAAAAAAATCAAATCACTTCAGACATCTCAAAAGTACGTATATCATTCACATAGAACTTTCAAGTGTGCAAGAAAATTGATTTCCTACCTGTGAACCCCTTGTCAGTACATGTAAAAACTGAATGCCAAAAAGTCTAGCCATTTCACTGGTTTTCCCAATCAGGTCCAGCTGTTCTAACATTTGGAGATTTCCACGGACACGGCTAATGTAATGATCAACCATTTTCCATCTGTTAAAAGAGAATCCATGCTATGAACGTTTGGGAAAAATTTGTATACTTGAAACTAGTACTGTTTTCATTATGTCAAAAACTACCTATTAAAAGTGAGGTTATTTACGGAGGGAGTCATGATCGAGCCTTTAGCAAAGTACGTTAAGGAGTTAAACATTAGAAAATTTCAGATATTTCAAGGGCATAAAACCTAGTGAAAACATGTAAAGTTTAAAATAATGCTTGTGATAAGGTGGTAAGACTAAGGATAATTATTTTCAACATTTTGCTTGATTTTACTCTATTTTTATTACAAAAAATTAACACTGTCTCTTAGATGCCACTGCTAATGATGCAATAATTATACAGTTATACTTATGCAATTAAAAGCTTTTAAAAAACATGTAGGCTTTGGGTTATCACTGTTAATACCAGTCTTAAAAAAAGTATGCACTGGTGTCTTATGGAAAGAAACAGAGTAATTTGGTGAAGATTTAGAAAAATCAGGAAAATAATTTTATTTTTTATTATTATTATTATTTTTTGCGGTACGCGGGCCTCTCACTGTTGTGGCCTCTCCCATTGTGGAGCACAGGCTCTGGACGCGCAGGCTCAGTGGCCATGGCTCACGGGCCCAGCTGCTCCGCGGCATGTGGGATCCTCCCGGACTGGGGCATCGGCAGGCGGACTCTCAACCCCTGCGCCACCAGGGAAGCCCCCGTATCACATTTTAATATGTATTTTTTTAAGATCATTCATGTGATCCTTCAGTAATACATATAGCCAAATGTAAAGCTTAAGATAATGCATTATGTGTGGATTCAGTTCCTTTAAATATGTTAAGTCCAATTCTCGATTTCACTTGGCAAAAACATACATATCCCAGATAATACCTAATTAGAGGTAGCAAAATATACATTTAGAGCATTCTAGGGTATATAAACAAACCACCAAATGTAGTTTTCAATGTTAACTTTGATATCAACTTTCATTTTATTTATTGGTATATAACTTCTCCTAAGCTTCTGTTTCTATAAGGCTTTGATCATAAGCTCAGTGCTTTCTGTGATTTCACTTCACTTCCTTGAGATTCCTTAAAAGAGACTGGAGAATAAGTTGACATACTCAGAAAGCAGTTTCCCCAAATATATCAAATTGTTTTTAAGGCTAGACTTTCCTATCCTCACCATCATATGGCCTTACAATTCAATAAGCAGAGCTTCATTCATTTCAAACATCAGATACATTAATTTTAGGACTATGTTCTTTATACAGCTATTTTCTAAGCTTATTACTATCCATTTTACCTTTAACCTAAGGAACAGTAGAGGTGGGAACTTTCAGTTCTGATTACAGTAGAGTAACTGGTACTAGACTAGCCCTCCTGGATAAAAGAGTCAAGGGAATTGTTTTTGGGCAATGAACAATAGGTAATGTAGGGCCATGCTCCTTGAGAGAAGGGAAACTCATGAGGTGAGCCCCAGCCTGCACGGAGCTAATTTTCTAAACATGGTGCAATGCACTAAGTCTGAGCAGAGCTGGCTATACTGCTAAGCTGAGGAGGCAGGGATCAGAGTTCAGGCAGCTGCCGCTGGGGTCTGTGGGACAGGGCACCTGTGCAAGGGGCAGGCTTAGCATTTAGAAGTAAGGTGGGGCCTCCCTGTGAGTAACTGGCCCAGGGCTATGCTGAAAATGAGCAGGAGGAAACCACATGAGGCTTACTAGAGAGTAGCTGCTCTGGGCTTCAGTTTGGAACAGAACTTGTTAGATAGTGTTGCAGTTGGAGGTCTAGCCATGCCAGAGTGGAGAGACTTCATTACCCCCTTATTAACAACCTGGGCATCCAGCTGAGAGCTCAGAAAAACCACGCCTTAGGAGTAAGGCAGAGTAAAGCCAACTGTAGACAAACCTAAAACCAAGCACTAACAATATGCACACAGAATCTGGAGACTGAGTCTTGTCAAGTTGGAGGGGCTTAGGAAACACTTTGGGCTTTTCAGAAATCCACCTTAACAAAGCACAAAAACCAGGTTTGCACAAGTTCAAGGTGATCAGCCAACCACTGAATTGCCTACTAGGCAAAAATAAACATGCTTCAGAGGAAGATAAAATCCAGAATCTGTACAACAGAACATGAGCAATATCCATTACATAATCATGCAAAGAAACAAAAAAATATGACCCACAGTTAAGAAAAAAAAGCAGTTAACAGAAACTAATACAGAGATGGCCAGGTGTTGGATTTAGTAACAGATAACATATAGGTATCTAAAAATCTAAAGAAAAGATATTCAAGAAGTTAAAAGAAAAATGTAATCTTAGTGAGTTAACCAATGGTGAAATCCACCAAATATGGAAACTATCAAAAGAAAGAACCAAATGAGAATTCTGGGACTAAAAATAACTGAAATACAAAATTTATTGGTTATTCTGTTTTGTTTTGTTTTTTCTGGCCTCACTGTGGGGCATGCAGGATCTTAGTTCCCTGACCAGGGATCAGACCTGTGCCCCCTGCAGAGGAAGTGCAGAGTCCTAACCAATGGACAGCCAGGAAAGTCCCTATTGATTGTTCTTAACAGCAGGCTGGTGATGACAGAAGAAAGTTAGTAAACTTAAAGATAGGTTGTTAGAAAATAGACTGAAGAAAAATGTACAGAGCCTCAAGGGTCTGTGGGACACTGTCAAATAGAATAATATACATAGAGATTATTGAGATCATCAGTAAGTTGAGGTTATAAAAAAATCAGGTGAAATAAATTTCATAGGTAACAAACCCTTAGAAGAACAGATAGGACATATAACCTATTTCATCTTTAGCAGAGAACAGGAGGGAGATGCAACGGCCATAAAAGCAGGTAAGAATGAAATTGTTAATGTGTTAATAAATTCTTAAAGGTCATGTATGGGCTAGCATGATAATTTAGAATCACTGGGAGCCCTAGACACCCGGGAAATCTTTTTCCACGAGCCTCCACCAAGTGCTCACAAGAAAGACTGGGGGCAGGACAGTGCACACAGGAATAAAACCCTGCAACTTCTTCCAACCCTTCTCTTATATGAAGCAAAGCCTTGAGCTGCTGTGGGACCAGCAAGAAATTCTCCAATCCTTAGGGTTCATGCAAAGATCCATTATCTCTGGGAAGAGAAGAGATGCAAAAGATGTTTACGGCTGGGAGGGGGTAGTAGTAAAAGCTGCACCGGAGGGAAGGCAGGAAACCTCCCCTGTTCCAACCACAGGCCTTGTACCAAGTAACAAACAGTAGCTGTCTACCACTGGGAAAGGGGCAGGAAACTTTCCCATCATAGATTCCAGGCAAAGAAACACCACTCCTGGGGAAGGAGTAGAAGCATAAGCCATGTTCCTCTGTGGAAGAGTCAGGAAACCTGCTTGGGCCAGGACCTGGCAGTGATACAAAGCAGAGGTCTATCACCACTGTGGGAAGAGCAGGAATGCTGAGAAAGCCTCATCTTCGAGGCCTGGGAGAGCAGGAACTCTCAAAGACTAACTCTGGACCAGGAAAAGTGAGTTAATTCCCCTGCCTCCACTATAAGCCTTACACAGAAAAACAACAGCAGCAGCCATCCAATCATTAAGCCTGACTTTGCCAAAAAAAAAAGTATTGCATACACTGGAAAAAGGAGAACGAATGTTGATTTCTCATCAGAAATAATGAAGGCCAGAAGAAAAGGGAATTTAAAGCAGTGAAAGAAAAATAATTCTCAACCCCAGGATTAGTGAAAATATCATTCAAAAATAAGGGTGAGATAAACAAAGACATTTTCAGATAAATAAACACAGAGAATTTCTTGCCAGGAGTCTTCCCCTAGAAGAACTGCAAAGAAAACAATTTAGCACTTTCTTCAATGAAAATGTATGTTCACACAAAGCCCTGCATACAGCTTAATACATAATAGCTTCAAACCAGAAACAACTCAACTGTCCATCAACAGGTGACTGGATAAATTGTTGTATACTCATACAATTGAATATTATTTAGTCATAAAAATAGGAACAAACTCTGGTTCATGCAACAACGTGGTTGCATCTCAAAAACATGCTGAGTTTCTTGAAAGAAGACAGACACAAAGCGGTAGACTGTAAATAATTCTAATAATACAAAGTTCTAAAACTGACAAAACTAATCTATAGTAATAGAAATTCAATTCATACTTACCTGGGTGGTTAAGGAATAGGTAGATTAACTACAAAGCTATATAAGGGAATTTTCTGGGTGTTGAAATGTTCTTCATCTTGATTGGGGTAGTGATTACAGGGTGTATACATTTTTCAAAGTCATTGCACAATATACTTTAAACGTGTGCATTTTATTGTATATAAATTATACTCCAACAATACTGATTTTTAAAAAGAGATATTATCCTCTTCAGAGTTATAAAACATTACCTGTATAGATCTGTCTTGTTATCAAACCAATCTGATAAGACTCGAAAAGTAAAGAGGGGAAAACGCTGATGAAGAACATGAAAGCTCACATTTTCAAAGGTGTAGTTAGTTAGAGCCACCTAAGGAAAGAAAAGGAAAACTCCATTATAATAATGCTCATACTTACATGCAAATTGGGTTCTAAAAAATCCTAAATATTTCTAACTTTTCATAGTAGATATGAAAGCTACTTGTAAAAATGATTCGTGTTACAACTGAATCATAATTAATTTAAAACTATGTATATATAGCCTACTGGACAGAAATGTTTGTAATAAATTAATATTTAATTAGAAAAATAATCAGACCTGAAGAGGTTCAACTTGGTCATATAATACTTACTTTATAGATCCCAGTTCTCATCAGTTCTCATCACTTCTGTTTATACTCTATGCCAATACAAATACTGACAAACAAGCACTGTCAAGCAAGTTAATATTTTGTTCTTTCCGTACTTACTTTTTGATCCTGGATGACATGCTGATTAACAGGCTCCCACAGATTCGAGGATGAGTTATCTAGTTAAAGGCAGGCATTCATCCTGCTCCCAAGAATTATGTCAGTACTAAGACCCAATATATGGACATTATAGAGTCAATTTCATTCCGAAAGCAAAAGATTAAAAAGAAATGACAATGTTTCCCATCTTCAAAATATGTAGGTGAAAGCTGTGTTACTGGGAGAAGAATACTGAAAAAGTGTCCAAATTCATAAAACATACCTCTAGCTAGATGATCTCTCAGAAATACCTACAAGACACAAGCAGTCTAAACAATGGCAGGTATTTCAGTGTAAAATGGAAATTAAGGAACCAGCAGTCACCATTCTTAGGTCAGCTCGAGGTTCTGAGGAATAGTTCAAACACCACTTCACATTTGTATATTACAATTTTAAAATATATTCTTTTCCACTTCTACAATCCAGCAAGTACAAAACAGGGATTGAATGTTAAGTTCATCTCAGTGCAGTGACCCCCCAAAAAACTGGTCTTCTTTATCTACAATTTCTATCAATCTCCAGAACAACAGCATTAGAATGTGGCATACTTCGGAGTATGTGTATGTACTTACACTTAGAGACACACACACACACACACACACACACACACACACACACACACACACACACACACACGGACTTTTAAACTTTGGAATGAACCTATCTATTCTAAAGTCACCAGTATAAAGCAGGTACTAACCCATTATGGGGGTAAATGGAAGTAAATTACCATTTATTTTACAAAAATCAGTATTGCCCTGGAGTACTTCTCTCAAAAATAAATAACTCATTTTATTATAAAATTCCCATATTTGAATGACTCTTCTACATGCTAGTGAATATTTTAATTTAGTTTAAAATTTTTTTCTATTTAGTTTCATAGAAAATTGAACCAAATATCTGATCTCAGGTAGTTACATGATTACCTAATAAAGAGAATAGCACTTTAGACCAAACCTAAACTTCTGCTAGAGTATATATCGTCATTAAAACAATCAAAAAAATCTCTACAGAAAAGATCACCATGTTGTCCTGCAGCTCTCTCATTATGGGAAAACTTGAAGTTTGCCATGTAAGTTGACCTATAAGGATTAACTAGGGGATTCTGTGATCTCAAACTAAACTTAAATTTTAGAAATTGGTCCCCAATATCTGAGGCAGATGGCAGACCTATGTTCTGAGTTGATTTTATTTCAAATAGAACTATGTCATAAATTGGATTAAGACTAAAATATTATAACCTTATAGCACCCACTCTACTTTGGGTCTCTTAGTGTCACAGAAGCATAAAAATGGTCACCTATAATCCCAGCTGTGAGTAAAATTAAAGGAAGGAAACATGAACTCTAAAATTAAGATGATCCACCTTTAGAATGTTCCAATCTTTAGAGTGATTTACTCCATAAGTTGACAGTGAATCTAAAACTATGAATTAGGAGTTTGTTACTTGTTTTAGAAGGCAATCTGAGTAAGTTAAACATTGGAAAAATGTATTATGTAGATCAAAGTCAGAATTGATAGAGGAAGAAAGTGTTATAGTCCTTGGCCGTTTAGTTTACTGATAAAGGAATCAGCGGATAGAGGTATGGTTACATTTTTCCATTCACAGAGTCAATGTGCAGTACCCAATGGTTAGTCACTTCAGAAACAAATTATTCAGAATGGGGAGAGGCAATCAGAGAATTAGTGCAAGGGAACTGAGAAAATAAAGAGGAAAGTGGAAAGAGACCATAAGGAAGCACCTGTGCCCTATTACCCTCTATCACCTTATTCCTGCAGATTGTTCCTCATTTCCCCAGAGTCTTCAATTAAAAATTTTGGTTGACATAAACTTTCTACAGAAAAATACACAAATTTAAAGTGAACAACTCATGAAGTTTTATGTATACATCCATGTAGCCACCATGCATATGAAGAAATTTTTAGGACATTGGAAGGCTCCCTTGTGCCCCTTCCCACTCAATACTCACCAAAGTTACAGATTAGTCTTGCCTATTTTTAAACTTCATATAAATGGAAACATTTAACATGTACTATTATTTATCTGGTTTCTTTTGGTCAACATTATGTTTGAGATTCATCTGTTGTTCAACGTGGCAATATTTCATTCTTTTTCATTGCTGTGTGGTATTTTTTGTTTCAGCTGCTTACTCTGCACCCTAATACACGCCAATTATTGGTGACAAGTCTGTCTCCTTTTCTAGAGTGTTCGACAGCAAGAACATCTCTGTACTTCCTTCCCACTCCCTCCTCACTCTGCACCAAGACTCAACAGTGTTTCCTCTAAATGTATATATCATTTATGTCTCATCTGGCTCTTACATGTGTATGGGGTCAGTGACAGATGCCCTATCAAAGCCATATAATATATATGGGATATGGGTATATATACATACATACACAGACACACAGTCATTTTAAACATGCTCTGTTCTCAGAGAGCTTATTTTATATATTTTATTTTACACGTTTTACCTTATATATGCTTAAAATAAAATATACAAAATAAGACAGAGAGCATGCCCACAATCCTGATTCTTAACCCCATACTAGCTATGAGGCTTTTAGGCAAGTCACTTCTGTGAATGTTAGTTTTCTCATCTTGAATAATACCTCACTACTTTCTTGTTTTACTTATCCTGCAAGTTTGTGAGTATCAGAAGTCAAAAATGACAAGTCTATAAAAGTGCCTTATAAATAAGACAAAATATGAATACAAGGGAGCATATTATTTTACCTAATAGATGCTTATTGACAGACTGATGCTGTAATAGGGAATATTAGAACCAGATTCCAGTGTTCCAAACTGAGATGCAGGCCTACATGCTTGTGTGGAAGCATCTGACCTTCCTAGTGACTCTGTTGGGAGTGTTCTTCACTATCTTATCTGACAACTCCTTCGTAGCATCTGATTCCTCTGTCTGATCCTCAAAATATTTTCATTCACACAATTGTGCTTGGCTCAATCCTGATCGCTCTCTCCATTCGCTTCTTGGTGAGCTCATCCACACTCTCATGTGACTTCCAAGACTGTACCTCTAATCCAGACTCTACCCCACATTTGAGACTTCCCTATTGAATTGTCTGTTGAGTATCTTTCACCTGGATATCTGACTGATACCTCATGCTCTATATCCTTAATCTTCATTTTCCCACCTAAACATGATCTTAAATCATCTATGCCAGAACCCTGACAATCATTCTTGACACCTCCTCCTCTTCATCTTTTTGTACATGGATTTACTCTCTAAATTGTTTTGTGAATCGCTATATCACTGTCAGTTTTCATTTGAGCTACTTCAATAATGTTCTCACTGGTTTCCTACCTCTGGTCTTGCCCCCTTCCACACTGCTACCAGAAAATAAGTCTCAGAGGTAATTCGCATCAGTGCCTCCGTATCACCTTAGCCACTCCGACGAGCATACTTCAAGACCTGTGATTACCAGTAATTGTACCCTCTCCATAATCTCATGTAACCCATCCTCCGACCACCGTCTCCTTCCGGGTTACTCCCCCTGGTGCCCTGACCTCTTTGCTCCTAACCTAGCTCAAATTCCACAGTCAGTCATTATAATCCCAACCTTGCACTAACATTCAGTTCCCTGCCCTCTCTTGCTTCCTTTTAATTAATTAAATTTTAGTAAAGCCATAACCCTTTGCTTGTGAGCTGTGCTCAAATCTAACCCTCTGTTACTCTGCACTTATATCTGTGAATCTGAACACAGCTGGCAGGTATCTCTTTAATTTGCTGATGCAAAGCTCAAATGGGCTGTCAATGCCTAACTTCTATATTTTCTTAATCACTCTCAAATTCTCCTAAATAACTCTTCTCTCCTCAAACCCAAAGAGCCTGAAGCTCTTGAAACTGAAGCAACCAGAAGAGAACTTCTCATCCTCACGGCTACCCACCTAACATCTGCACCCAGATAATCTGCCTGCTAAAATGGAGGAACCAGCTATACCCTTAATCTTAATTTGATCTAAACCGAGGCCCAAATCTGTGCATTAGAGATGGCATTCCGTAATATTTGTTGAATTGAATCAGATATATTTCCAACCTAGTTTGCAAATTCTTGTAAGGCCTGGATTAAGCTGATATCCAGAAGGCCTCTAAATATAATCCTCTGGGGAAGAGTCATTTATTCTTTCATTCAAGCAGTCAAGCATATCATGAGCACTATTTCAGAGGCACTTTGTTTGTTACCGAGGATTCAAAGTCTGGAGGGAACAGCAGAAATTCTATGTTAAGCAGGAGAGTGAAAACTAGGATATTAAAAAACAAATTTAAAAAATTAAAAAATCCGAAGTAGCATTAAAAAAAAGGTATCCATTCAACTGTAAATTGTATCTGGGGGGTGCAACTGTTGTGGAGATGTTGGATTTCACTTTCATTTTACATACTCTTCTGCAATTTTTAGAGTGAATATAAATTATTTTTAATAAGGAACATTAAAAACAAACTATAAATATTTAAGAAAACAAAGAGCTAGAAACAGCTAAGTGTCATGAGGGAGATACAGATAAAAGAAATAAAGATAAAAAAGGAGTTTCTGGAACTGTTTAAATCCAGAAAAAACAGTTTGAGGGCCTCTAATATGAAGAAACTCTTAGGGCCAAAGTCATAACCCTTAAAATCCTATACCACCTAGAGATACAAGACAGTACTTCCCACAAGTTCATTCAGGATTTCACGGAAATTTCCAAATTGCCAGGAGTACTTAGGGTTAGGAAAAAAGTGATAATCTAATTTGGCACATCTAGGAAGTGGGGGTGGGGGTGGTGTAAATTACCCGACTGTAACTTTTTCACAGTTGTTCCGCACAGATACAAATAAAGATCAGAGATGGTATATATGTAGCCTAGAATTAGAGAGAATTTCCAGTAAGGACTAAAGAAAGCCCTAAACTCTGAAAAAATATTTACTCTCTAATTTGTGATTTTTAAGCTAACAGTTGATAATTGCTCTAGTTGCCCTTTGGATCTTCAGGAATGAAAAGATCCCTAAAACTAAGTAAGGCTCAATAATTTAATTTTGTGTTTATATACTTAATTTATGTGTTCATTCAGGCAGTATTGGAGACTGAAGTTTGAAATACATAATGGAATATACAAACCAAATACATCACACAATCTCTGTACGTTCCATATCCTATGCCGTGTCACTAGGAATTACAGTGGACCCTTGAACAACACAGGGGTTAGGGCACCAACTCCCATGCAGTTGAAAATCTGTGTATAACTTTACAGTTAGCTCTTTGTAGATGCAAATCTGCATTGCAGATTCAACCAACCCGTGGATCATGTAGTACTGTAGTATGTATTTATCGGAGAAAAAAAAATCCACCAATAAGTGGATCTGTGTAGTTCAAACCCATGTTGTTTGAGGGTCAACTGTATTTTTGCAGTCACTGGAAGATTCTTGTGCTGACAATATTTTAAGAACAACAGGATAAAAATTATCCTCAAGCAGATACATGTATGGTACATTTTCAAATTAGATAAAATGTGAGCATAACTTGAAGCTCATGGTGCAGAGAGAAAATAAAAATAAAAATGGGAATACCTCAATTTTATATAAAGAGCATATTTTCTTATCTGGAAGAATTACTCCATGATTGGTCCCAAAAGAATTGCAGAGGGCATGCTTGGAAACTCAAATTTTTATATAAATCCAGAAGAGCCAGAAAAGATCACAGCGGATAATGAGTGTATAATAGAAAGTATTTTCAAAGGGAAGTAGTTGAAGAATAGAGTTCTCTCTTAAAGTTAAACATTTTATCTGATATTACAAGTCCAAAATCTGAGAATAGAGCAATTTATTTTAGGTATCTTTTTTCTTACATTTTTGGTGACAGAATTATTTCTCTGAGTGATTGCCTATTAATAAGATAGTTTCATACTACCAAAAATCCTTACCTGGGCCCCCAAAGACTCAACTGGATGCTGCTATTAACTATTTCCAAGTAATGTGTTTCCAATTGACCCAGGTTTTAAATATCCCTAGTTCAAAAAGTTCTTTCCTCTATCTAGACTAAATTTTTCTTACTGTAATAAATCAAAAAGGTCAAGCTGAGTTTATCTGGCCTTGAATGTAAAAATGATTTAAGAGCAAAAAATGATGAAATTATACAACATTCCATACATACAAGATAACATTTTATGATAGCTGTAGACTTTTATATCCACTGCTATTTGTGCTTAGACACAAACAGGGGAAAAAAAATCATCAATAACAAAGTTAAATACTTCTATAGCTTTGCATTTTAGAAAGTAGTATTTATTTTTGAAACTCTACTTAAGTATAATAAAAATAATTCACAAATAAGCATAAGCTATATAGGAAGCTATACTAATATTCTATAATGATTAAAATCACTATATATTGATCTAATCTCTTATTTCCAAACCAAATTTCAGATAAAGTACCTTACCTCATTTCTCATGATTCTCCAAAGATTTAGTGTAATTCGGCCAACAATATTTATCTCACTCATTGTATCCGACCCATAGTCATCTCTTTCGGCTGCAAATCTATTCTCAACTTTGTCATCTATAGAAATGAATATAGGTTGCATCAGGACTCACAGAAACCAAATTTCCAAGCAAACCATGCAAAAGAAGATGAGAATAAAAATTCAAGATGAAGACTAAAGATTAAATGTAATTCACAGTTTATTTTGTATTAGGCTTAAGAGAAAAATCATTATTTTGACTAATAAAACAATTTTTCTTTCCTCTTTAAATTATAAAAGAATTTTGTGAAATAAATGTATTTGAAAACTGTATATATTTTTTAATAAAAACATATATACACACACTTTTTAAAAAAATAAATGCTTTTCTCTTTAAATATGATAATTACTGATGCTATTTGTTTTTTAAATAAATTTATTTATTTTTGGCTGCATTGGGTCTTCATTGCTGCACACGGTCTTTCTCTAGCTGTGGTGAGTGGGGGCTACTCTTTGTTGTGGTACGTGGGCTTCTCATTGTGGTGGCTTCTCTTGCTGCGGAGCACGGGCTCTAGGCACGTGGGCTCAGTAGTTGTGGCTCGCGGGCTCTAGAGCACAGGCTCAGTAGTTGTGGCACACAGGTTTAGTTGCTCCACGGCATGTGGGATCTTCCTGGACCAGGGCTCAAACCCGTGTCCCCTGCATTGGCAGAAGGATTCTTAACCACTGCGCCACCAGGGAAGCCCTGGTGCTATTTTTATGAATACCTAATACCACATCATTTCTTTGGTGTTTGGATGAAAAATATTTATTATTAAACTGGTCATTTCTTGGGGAAAAAATGGTAGAATTTTTAACCTAAACAATTCTCTGGGGCTTCCCTGGTGGCGCAGTGGTTGAGAGTCCACCTGCTGATGCAGGGGACACGGGTTCGTGCCCCGGTCCAGGAAGATCCCACATGCCGCGGAGCGGTTGGGCCTGTGAGCCATGGCCGCTGGGCCTGCACGTCCGGAGCCTGTGCTCCGCAACGGGGGAGGCCACAACAGTGAGAGGCCCGTGTACCAAGAAATGAGGCTTCTGTCACATGTTGAAATGATAATATCTGAATATATTCAGTTAAATAAAATGTCCTTAAATTAAAAAAAAAAATCTCTGAAAATTTGTTGACATTAATTAATGATTTTCATATTCAGGGTGAAATTCTATTAACTACATATGGAGAACTAGATGAAGAGTTCCTCTTACAGTGAACAGAGTTCTGAGTCTAGTTTCTAAGTGATGATTTTATCTAGAATTAGAAATTAAAATTTGTTTCTCCTGTATAACACTGGGTATACATGAATGTTGTTGATAGAGGCTCTAGAATAATAAATATATTTACCATATTTGAATGTCTGTTATGTTCTAAGAACTTTACTAACATTATTTATTTTATTTTAATACAGCCACTTTATTATGTTAGTATAATTTTTATTTTGCACTATAGTACATTCTACTCAGAAATGTTTTATCTTGTCCCAGGCCATACAGTAACAAACCCAGTATTCTAAACCTGGGTTACCTGATTCCAAAGACCATGTACACAAACCTACTGCTCTTCTTTATTTTAAAAACATAATGTTTAAGAGATTTTTTTCAAGTGTACACCATAGTGATTCAGTATTTTTGCAGATTATATTCCATTATAGGTTATTACAAGATAATGGATATAATTCCCTGTGCTATACTGTATGAAACTAACACAATATTGTAAATCAATTTAAAAAAAGTGTTGTGTTTTTCCTTTCATTTTTTCATTTAACAAACACATAATGTTTACTATGTTCTCAGGCACTGTTCTAAGTATTTTATTATAGCACTATGAGATAAGTTCTGTTACGTCCCTATTTTACAGATGAACAAATTGAGGTATCGATAAGTTAAGAAACCTATCCTGTTGGATGTCTGAATCCTGCCGGCGAGGATATGAACCCAGGTGGTCTTTCTCCAGAATGTGTGCTTTTTACCATTGGTGCTCTTTACTATGCCTTTCTACTGCATGCCCTTTCTACTGCATGCCCTTTCTACTGCACCATATTGCCTCATAAAAATGGTTTCAGCAGTGTTCTAAAAGGACAGGAACTTTCATTCATTATTCTGAAGTCATATACCTTAGTCATTACAATTAATTAATTAATAAGTGCACTGAACACCCATGCTACCTATCCTGAATGTTCAGAAACCTATGCCCAATGAAGTGTTGAAAAAATTGAGATATATCACTATTCCTATCACTCAAGGGACAGAGAAGCTACAAACAATTAATGCAATGAAAAACTAAAAGCAGCTCTGCCTTTTCTTCTAAACTTTTGCAAAGCTCAAAATATTTACTGTCCTTGAATCTTCTTCAACTTCAACTTTTCCCTTTCCATTTACCAACACTTTAGATATTTTATTGACTTCATAACCCCTTTCAGGAGGTATCTTGATTGGTTTTACTAATTTTGTATTTGATCTTTATGCCTCCCAAAGTATATGCTACTTTGTCCTAGTCCAACTTGGGGGAGGGGGGCCTTTAAAACAAAGTTATTAAAAATTCAGTAACTATAAACAAAACATAATTTTAAAAATGCTTTAAAAACTAATTTTGGTATGAATATTATTACTGCCCCTCTCTTCAATTAGAATCACACTATTGGAGAACAGCCTTCAAAATTCATGTAGTTTTTTAGCCTGACACCCAAATAAAAAAACAGTTAGTGTTCCTCTACCATCTCCTCCTTCCTCACCAAATGGATAAAACATAGAACCAGACAAATAAAATAAAATTATGGTATATCAAGTCAAAGAAATGTTATATGCTTCATAATGATTATAAAGACTATCTCATAATGCAGAAAAATATTTATGTTAAAATGCTGGATAGGGCTTCCCTGGTGGTGCAGTGGTTGAGAGTCTGCCTGCCAATGCATGGGACACGGATTCATGCACCGGTCTGGGAAGATCCCACATGCCGCGGAACGGCTGGGCCCGTGAGCCATGGCCGCTGAGCCTGTGCGTCCAGAGCCTGTGCTCCGCAGCGGAAGAGGCCACAACAGTGAGAGGCCTGCATACCGCAAAAAAAAAAAAAAAAAAAAAAGCTGGATAAAAATGGGATATATCTATGATTAAAGTTTATAATGGAGTTATGTATATCTAGAACTTACACAATTTAGTATTAAAAATCAGGCTAAAACAATAATCTTGTCTTTATTTGTAATTTGCCCTGTAGTTAACAATAAAACATTCATAGTGCTTCCTACCTGGCACCCGAGAGATCATCTGGCATAAGTCAACACTCAGTGCAGCAGCCCTCTGTAAGAGGTAACCCCAGGAATGCATCTGAATCTCATATCCTAGCAGAATATCAGGATCATACCTAAAGAAGGAATGAAAAAATTAAACAAGGACCACACGTTTGAACCTTTAAGCAGAAGAACTACTTCTTTATGATATAAATTACAAAATTAAAAATCTACATTTTATAATGTTTCTCAGGTGGAAAAAGGTGATATAGTGGTGCCTATAGAATTTCTTTAGAGGAAGGGGTGGGGTGGTTAGAGTTCTTAGTTCAAAGCTACTTTTGTAAAAGCAAAAGTCGTTTTTACTTAGATTATGTATTTACTTGATATGACTTGGCAAAGAGGCTGCTAAAAATTGGGGTGGGAGGCAGGCATTACCAGTAAAGTGTATGAGTGAGGGTATAATTGAGATATAATGTGGGTAGGGGCAGGGTGAAGTATGAGGGCATGTGTGGATACTGTATTTTGAAAATGATCCCTCAGGTCATTTTGTTGTCACTTCTCTACCCCTCTACCCTCTACTGTCCTTAAACAGTTGTAATGCTGAGAAAAAAAATGAAAATTTCTTCCTTTTCCCTCTTAGTAAAGACTTGGTCCTCACATAAAGTAAGGCCTCTGTAATGATAAGTTCGTCCTCTAAACTTAAGAGGAAGGTGACTCAGTTTAATGGAAGAATTAAATATTAATAGGGGTGAGATTAATGTGGGGAAGCTAAACATCAGAAACTAGGTGAAAAATACGCTCACTGTGGTCACACAGTTGCACTGGTAGAACTGAACAGACAATCTGCATCCACCTTAGAAGGAGCTGCTTTGAGCTTCTTCTGAGGACTTCCACCGTGACCACCATAAAAAAATGTCTGATTATAGTACAAAGGAAAATAAGCATGAAGATTTACTTCAATGGGAAAATTGTGTGGGCAAGAGAAGAACTGATTACAGTCTTAGGTGGAGAACAAAAACTTTTGAGAGTGAAAACTACTGTAATGCTATCAAATTAGAAGTTCCAAATTACTCTGATTATTGTACCATTATTCATAAAAGCCAAAAAAGTAGAGTGAAAGATCACAAAAATTTATAAAGCTGGGTTTTACATAACTGCTTATAAAGTCACTCTGAATTATGGGATGTGCAGCCTGTCCATATTACATCACTTAACACTATTAAGTTTCACCAACGTCTACAGTTATAGATTACCCCAGTTTACTAATATAAGCAATATATGGCTACTCAGCAAGTCTGTGGTAACAGTGGATCATGGGAAGACCAGATCTATTTTTAGAACTGGTTTGCTAATATTTTATCATACTTTCATAGCTAATTTCTTTAAATGGGTATTGAATGACATTAGTTTTTACTTAGATAATAAAAATAAGAATGTCACAAAAATGTCTCCTTACTTAAGTGGCTAATGTCAAAAGAATTAGACTCAAACTTCTGCAATAATATTCTTTTCATTTTTCCTATTCCTTAAAGGCCCTATAAAATACATTCCCTAATGTAAATTTCAATATCCAGTGATCTGCTTGTGATCCATTGTTATACTACAGACTTACAAAGTAGCCTTCAAACTTGTCAGGAGAAAAAGATAACATATATCCATGTGCTTTCCTCTATATAAAAAGGACTGAAATTTCTGAGAAAACCACTTAATTTAATAAAAATGATTAATAGAACAGCCAAATGGATCTTTTCACCGACCTATAAAAGTGTTTTCTTGGTAGAAAGTGCCACGTGGCTGGTAATTCTGGAACAAAGAGCAGGATTATAACACGAGAGAGTGGGGAGAAGCAAAAGCAAGCAAGACAATATGCAACAATGAGGCAAAGGCCCAGTCTCAGAGATCGGAGGTTAAAAGGGTAGATTCATTCTTAAAAAGGAAGTCCAGAAAAGTCCTAGGGCTTCAAGAAAAGAGAAGTCTCCCAACACCCTTCCTGCTCATTAGTCTTCTAAAATAACATCCAATATCTCAACACATCTTTGTTGATAGCAACTTCATCAACTCTTCCATTAAAGTTAAACTCTTCTCAAAGCAGTCAAAGATGATCTGCATGACAAGTGCATCTCCCTATAAAGCTAACTATGTAATGTCTAAATTTGAGAAACTGGGGCAGAAGTGTTAAGTGACTCTAAGGATCGTCAGGGAAAGGAGATTTGAAGGATTCCCATACACACATGAAAGAACCCATGCAGCTGACTGCATTAATACTAAGAATATTTAGAAAAGGCATTACAATTTGGTCACAGTCAACCTTGATCTTAAGAGAAGACTTTGGAAGATTGCTGAAGTACCTATCACATACATTTCTAAACATGGGTACAACATGAAGAAGATGCCAGATGATTACAGAGCCCTTCTGTTGACTCTTAAATAGTTCTTCCACCTTCTTCAACTGAATTTTTTTGATTCATGAAACATCTACTTATTATAAGAATTATTATTCCAATCAGCTACTTGCTCTGTTGTGGTAACTGACTAATAGAGTGATTAAGTACACTTATTTTCTGATAATGTTTTGAAAGTATTTTTTTCTCAATTAACAAGTACCTATTTTATAAACTACTACTGCTCAGAGATTACCACTGAAAAAACAGAAAGCTACCCTTAATGCTTCTCTTAATGGATTTATTAATAGATTTTGTTCTTTTAGAAAAACTGCCATTTCAGTATTTTTCAGATCTATTATATTTATTTTTTGACCTAGAGGCTGTTTAGTTTTACAAGACTCTCAAAGCTCATGAAACATCTTTTTCAAGTTCAAAGTCCCAAGGATTCCATATTTCTTCTGTGAAAACATTCAGTGACAATAACAAAATCTTGGTGATTTGTTCTGCAATTTTTGTAAATTTTATTCACTCTACCAGGTTTCTAAGTTATAGAAAGAAGAAGGTTGGGTAGATAGAATTAGTAGTGAAGAACAAAACTGTGCTTCTGATGAAGCATCAGAAAAAGCAGCAAATAAGAAAATAATTTTATTTGCTTAGGCAGAAAAAAGCTGCTTTACAATTAATATTTTAGATAAGCCAATAACATCTGTACAGATGAGAGGTGAGGGGGCTCTAACTAGGGGAGTGGCAATGGGCATGGGGAGGGGGAGGGGAGAAGGAATGATCTTGAAAGATAATTCTGAGGTTAAATGGATAGGATGTAATGCATGGATTAGAGGAGAAAAAAAGGTAGGACTCAAAACTTAAATTATTTAAGTTAGGGAGTCCAGGGAAATGTGAAATTAATAGTTCAAGGAAATACATAAAGAGAAAAATGTTTGTGACAAGAAGATAATAAATTTGATTTTACTTGTGTAATATCGCTTTGCATTATTTTATGTGTTTGCCACCTGAGCAGGTAAATATTAAGAACAGAAAAATAAAGACAATAAAACTCTTTGAGAATATACATCTATATCTTATTCAATCTTATATTCAGCACTTAAGAACTGTACCTTACACATAGAGTTAACAATTAAGTACTGACCAAGCTAAGAGTTTTATGTGCTTTATCTCACTTAATTCTCGTATCTATTACCGCTTTTACAGATGAGGAAACCAAAGTTTAGAGAGATAAGTAACTTGCTCAAGACAAAAAGACAGAGCTGGCTGACTCCCAAGCCTACGCTCTTAGCGAAACCTGTGTAGAGGAGGTGCTCAACAAATGAGGTATAAGAAGGAAATAATCTTTTAGGGAGCTGTTTGGACTTATAAAGGACATTACAGAATTGAAATGTTGATATTTAAGCATTTTTCTTCTTTTTCTAATAGCCATATCATCTTTTGAATAAGAACCAGAAGTTAGTTTTATTTTGTTTACTGCATTTTTCTTAACAACCAGTATAATTCATGTTATGGACATTTAAGAAAGTTACTACACTTGCAAATGATTGACAAGATTCTCAATGTTCACAGGTAATCCTATTGCTGGGAATAAACCTGACAAGGAGAAGACAAGCATACAAAGCCCAGGGACATTACTGGATATGTGCTGGCACATAAAATGGTATCTGCCTAAAACTCTTACATGTTCCTTTTGCTAAGCTGCTTGCAGTGGGGGCACTGAAAGTACCTGACATGTTGATATCTCTATGAGAAGATAAAAGATAGGACTGACAATGGCAAGACTCAAATGGATGGGAATCCATCCAGTCACCAGTGCAATAAATAGTAAAAATACATTCCTCTTTTTTCCTCCCTAGAGTGGTGGGTAGCAGCATATCATTTCTTTTATGCTTTGACATTTAATCTAATTTTGTTTCACTGAAAACGTTTTCTGGTTTTCTGATTTTCAAAATGGTTTATGTTAACCCATCTGGGATGCAATCAGATGTTGAGTCAGTAAAACATCACCTTGACTTTTTTTTTTTTTTTTTTTGCGGTACGCGGGCCTCTCACTGTTGTGGCCTCTCCCGTTGCGGAGCACAGGCTCCGGACGCGCAGGCTCAGCGGCCATGGCTCACGGGCCCAGCCACTCCGCGGCATGTGGGATCTTCCCGGACCGGGGCACGAACCCGTGTCCCCTGCATCGGCAGGTGGACTCTCAACCACTGCGCCACCAGGGAAGCCCCACCTTGATCTTTAACGCAGGATATTGTCTCAGTTTTATAGGAAAAAGTTCGACTACAAAAGCAGAACAGAAAGGCTTGAGTGTAACAACACGCTCAAGGACAGCTTTTATCCATACATCAGGATCCAGAGTATTTTCCAGCCTGCTTTAGGCATTTAAAAACCTAAATCTAGCAATGGGCAATGGCTACTAAGAGTTATACTCTTGAGAAAATGCAAAAGAGATCCACTTAATTGTTTAATTTTTAAATTAAAATTTTTTTGGTTAAAAACTTTCATAAATTTTGACAAGATTCTACTATCAAGCATCAAAGCCAACTATCAAATGGTCAAAAGAGATTTTCAATAAACTATGTGCACAAAAGAGTATGTACCAGATAGTCCTAAATTTATGAACAAATTACATTCCAAAGTTTTTTGGAAAACTCAGAAAAAATTTTCTTGAAAAAAGAAAAAGAATAAAGGTACTGAAATGGTGGCTGGCTCCCAAGGTAGAAGACTATTTAATGAATAATACAATTTAACTTTAGTACAGTTACCCATTATTTCATCACCATAGAAAAATGCTAAAATCCAACTGGGAAAGCTAGAGGCTAAGCCAATATTTCTCTTTCACTGGCCCCAAATCCTGAGAGTAGAATACTCCTTTTCTTATTCCTAATCTGCTGGAAATGGTGATGGTGGTTGGAGATGAGGGTAAAATCCTTTCTGGGCTAACTTTTCTTTCAAGGGCCATAGGAAGGGATTCGCTTCCTATTTTTAAAAATTTTTTTATAATTTTTTTTCTTTTTTATTTATTTATTTGTGGCTGAGTTGGGTCTTTGTTGCTGCACGTGGGCTTCCTCTAGTTGCAGCGAGTGAAGGCTACTCTTTGTCGCAGTGCATGGGCTTCTCCTTGCGGTGGCTTCTCGTTGCGGAGCACAGGATCTAGGTGTGTGGGCTTCAGTAGTTGTGGCACATGGGCTTTAGTAGTTGTGGCTCACAGGTTCTAGAGCGCAG
This sequence comes from Neophocaena asiaeorientalis asiaeorientalis, assembly GCF_003031525.2. Classification (NCBI taxonomy): domain Eukaryota; kingdom Metazoa; phylum Chordata; class Mammalia; order Artiodactyla; family Phocoenidae; genus Neophocaena; species Neophocaena asiaeorientalis. The sequence goes on along the minus strand of NW_020172776.1, from coordinate 1,223,261 downwards.
GCTCAGTAGTTGTGGCGCATGGGCTTAGTTGCTCCACGGCATCATGTGGGATCTTCCCAGACCAGGGCTTGAACCTGTGTCCCCTGCACTGGCAGGCCGATTCCTAACCACCACACCATCAGGGAAGCCCATCACTTCCTATTTTTAACTTTCACCTATATTGATCAACAGTAGCACAAAAGGACTCTGAACAAAAACTGGAAAAAAAATCAGAAAATACAAAACAATACCTCTTTATTATATGTGCAATTTCTTGAAAAAGTGCCTTCTCATCAGCAGCATAGGTAACTTCTAGTCCTGTAATTCCAGATCTAATAAGCAATGGGGTCTGATATCTGATATCTAAGAATAAACAAAATATTTATTATATATAATTATTTAAGTAATATTATCCCTTACTTTTGAGTAAGACTATGCACCTAAAATACTTTAAAATGAGACAGCATTCCCCAAAGTAAATATGTAATTAGCTCAGTTTCTTGAAAATTTTCTTAAAGGTTTTCTAGTACATGTAACTGAAAATTCAAATTTCATATTTTCAATTATTTTCCTGAAAAGTCTACATTCACAAAATTCCCCAGATAACGTGTCACCCAAAAAGAAAAATTACTTTGTTTCTTCCTACAGGAAGAGGCTTGCTTAGTGGAGAATATTTTACTCAGTGGTATGCTGGAGAATGCTTATAAGCACCTCTCCAGGAAAAAAAAAAAAAAGCCCTGATTTGTACTTCTTGTCTATATCCAAGATGTGAAAACTTCCCACCATGGCTAATTTGAAACTACCAATGTGACATCAACTAGTTCAAAAAAATTCATGAAAATTTAGCAATTGGCTTGTGAACTGGTACAAGCCAGCTCAAGCACATCACTGATTAAACTGCAAATTCCTGTACAGTTTTTTTATATGTTAAGACTTCCTCCTCAATTGACTGAATTCACATATTACTATTTAAAATTGCAGAGGAACACCTGGTATTTTATAAACTGCCTTACATGGTATCCTATATGAAGAACCTCTGAACCAAAAGTGTATGTATTTAGGAAGAGATATCAACAAAATTAGAATATATCTTAAGTCTTTTATAAACCATTAACTTACAGTAGTAACTTAACTCCTTAAAGTAAAGAGAAACTCTGTATTAGCAGCAAAATACCAGCATGCATATATAAGGAAGGCTGTCCACCCAACCTACACAATTATTTGACTTCAGTATTAACAATTAGTATTTTATATAATAATATTTAGATCAAATTAGATATGCTAATTGGAAATTTTATTAAGCTCTTTATATTGTATTGTTTCTGACTTCTAACAATAATTCAAGAATAATGAATTTAGGACAAAGCTATAGACAACATTTCCTACTCCCACCTCAGCAAACATTTTACAGAAGAGTTCCTTATGCTTGGTTTAGATCTTGAGCAAAGAAACTGTGCCATTAAAAGGTTCATCCTAGTGTAGGTAGGTATAAAATTAATAAAAATGAACAATACCTTGACTAGAGACTGTCTTGTCTTTATCAATCACTATTACACCTGTGAGTTCTGTTTTGTCTGTATCCAGCAGTGGAGTGTCAGATGAGATGCAGTAGAACAGAGCACAGATTGGGTCAAATTCAGGATCTGGTTCTAAGTCTCGTCTAGTTCGAGCATGTAATTCCACACTGATTAGAGTAAGATTTTGTATCTATAAAAGGAAATAAAAATCACACTTTTAAACATTTTTTTTGAGACATGCCGAAAGAAGTATGTTTCACTAAGACTCTAAGGAAATACACGTGTAAAATTACAGAAAAAAATGGTTATAAAGGACACATTCACAATTTAACACTCCACAAATTAAAACTAGATTTTTACTTCTAAGATTAGCTTAAATCAATTCACGTTTTTCTTTTAGAAAATCTGCTTACGCTGTAATTTCTTAATGACAACACACACTTAAAACTATCTGTCTAGAGTACATGCAGTGCCTCTGAATTTTCGCAATTTCTATTTGAGAAAGAGAATGACTAGTCCAGGTGGTCGTACATTCAAACCAAAGTCTGTTGATTTTACCTTTTACTTTCTACCCAGTTAATTATAGTTTTACCTATATTTTAAACGGAAAAGACAGATATTTTTTAGTTTGAAACTCCTACCTATTAATCCTCTGAGGGCTACTTAAATTTAGAGTTTTGTACATAGTAGGCAGATTTTTAATTACAGTTTTTCCTGAAAAAAAAAATCATAAGAATTGTATGTTGTCAACTACACAATAGCCAGCTTTTTGCCTATGCACATTTTCTCTTTGACATATAATGCAAAAAATGTAATATTTTGCTTTTTACACTTATTTTCCTATGCTAATAAAAACTCTTCTTAACTGTAATCCTTTGTTATCTTTCTACGACAGTAAGAATAAACTCTGGGTAAGAAAAACAAGATATATGTTGGATGATTAATGATTACAGCTAGAATTATAGCCATCATTGTACCAGTAATACACATATACCTGGCAATGAAAAATTAGTAGACTACTGGTAATTACTCAGATCATATAAATTTAATAAAGGATTTATATTTTGTATTTATCTTGCATGCCATCTGTTGAAGAAATGTAAATGCAAGGCTCTCCTTAGTGATGGGAGTAGAATTTGGTAGATGTCTTTGGAGGACAACTTAGAAATATCTACCAAAATTTTAAAAGGACAGAACAAATTAGGGGTTACCAGTGGGAAGAGAGAAGGGGAGACGGTCAAGATAGAGGCAGGGGATTAAGAGATAAAAAACACTATGTATAAAATATTTAAGCAAAAAGGATATTTTGTACAGTACAGGGAAATACAGCCATTACTTTATAATAACTTTTTTTGTTGTTTTTTTTTTTGCGGTACGCGGGCCTCTCACTGTTGTGGCCTCTCCCGTTGCGGAGCACAGGCTCCGGGCGCGCAGGCTTAGCGGCCATGGCTCACGGGCCCAGCTGCTCCGCAGCATGTGGGATCTTCCCAGACCGGGGCACGAACCCATGTTCCCTGCATCCCCAGGCGGATTCTCAACCACTGCGCCACCAGGGAAGCCCTCAACTTCACTTTTATTTCGCAAAAATAGATTAAGATTCTGAACATTTCAGCTGCAGAATTATGGCATAACCTTATCTGTTAGAGGAGTTTGCATTCTACATAACTTTCCCATAGGTTTTGGATATTTTCTTCACTTGGGTTTCATCAGAAGTTCATTACTTTTTCCTTTGCTCTTGAAATTTAGGTGTTGGATATGTCTTATGTCCATTACATTAGAACTGATGAAGCATTAGTGTTATCTGCAGAGGCAAGTAAAAGATTAAGACAATCGTAGAGATACTGTTGTTTAAAAAGCATTGCTGGGCTTCCCTTGTGACACAGTGGTTGAGAGTCCGCCTGGCGATGCAAGGGACATGGGTTCATGCCCCGGTCTGGGAAGATCACACATGCCATGGAGCGGCTGGGCCCGTGAGCCACGGCCGCTGAGCCTGCGCGTCTGGAGCCTGTGCTCCGCAGCCGGAAAGGCCACAACAGTGAGAGGCCCGCATACCGCAAAAAAAAAAAAAATTGAATCACTATGTTGTACACCTGAAACTAATATAATGTTGTAAATCAACTATACTTCAATTAGAAAAAAAGACATATCCTTTGATCTAGCATTTATACTCTTGAGAATAAGCCTGTAGATATATTCATATATGTAGCCAAAATATATGCACAAAGATGTTCACTAAAGATGATAATATTTTCAGTTTTTTATAAGTTAAAAAGACTAAAAACCTAAATGTATCAGTTGGGAACTGGTTACATCAATTATGTGGCTTCCATAAAAACTACAGAATGGAAAACTCTGTAGCCTTTAAAATTTTCAAAAGAATGAGCCAGATCTACATGTCCTAAAATGGAAAGACCACCATAATACACGGATAAATGGAACGAGTGTAGTATGCTTCCACGTATGTTAAAAATGTTAAGTACATGCATAGAAAATGTCTGCAAAGAGACAAAAAATATAAAACTGTTTATTGCTTTTGGGGAAGTGGACTGCTTAGTCAGGTGGGAGAGAAGCTTACTTTTCAATGGAAATCTTTTTGTCTTTTTTTTTTTAACATAGTTATTGTAGTATAATTGCTTTACAATGGTGTGTTAGTTTCTGCTTTATAACAAAGTGAATCAGCTATACATATACATATATCCCCATATCTCCTCCCTCTTGTGTCTCCCTCCCATCCTCCCTATCCCACCCCTCTAGGTGGTCACAAAGCACCGAGCTGATCTCCCTATGCTATGCAGCTGCTTCCCACTAGCTATTTTACATTTGGTAGTGTATATATGTCCACGCCACTCTCTCACTTCGTCCCAGCTTACCCTTCCCCCTCCCCATGTCCTCAAGTCCATTCTCTATGTCTGCGTCTTTATTCCTGTCCTGCCCCTAGGTTCTTCAGAACAATTTTTTCCTTTCTAGATTCCATATATATGTTAGCCTACAGTATTTGTTTTTCTCTTTCTGACTTACTTCACTCTGTATGATAGACTCTAGGTCCATCCACCTCACTACAAATAACTCAATTTTGTTTCCTTTTATGGCTGAGTAATATTCCACTGTATATATGTGCCACATCTTCTTTATCCATTCATCTGTTGATAGACACTTACGTTGCTTCCATGTCCTGGCTATTGTAAATAGAGCTGCAATGAACATTGTGGTAATCTTTTTGTCATGATGTCAAATTTTTTACCATGTACATGTATGCAATAGTGCATGCATTCATTAGTAACTTTGTTATTAAGTACTTTTTAAAATATAAGAACATTAATTATGCATGTATAAGGCATATGGAACAATAAAACAAATTTCTAAAAATCTACCACTTTCCTTAAATATATATTGCTGTTTCTATTTTTTTAAAAAACAAGTAATATTAAAAAAAATCAAACCAAGTAAAATGGGGAACTAATGAAAAGAACTTTTACTTTTAAATATATACTCTTCAGGATTTATTCTTTTAAATGATAAGCATGTACAAAAATGTGAAATGGAAAACCTCTCTCCAAACCCAAACAAAACAAAACAAAAAACCCACTTTAATTAGAAAACAATGAACACGTGGAAAGACTATGGAGAAGACTGAAGACAATTTCAGGTCGAAAAGTCTTGGAGGTTGACTTATTCATATACCAGGTCAAATTGCACACTCAAATTTTGCCTTTTTATTCCTCGACATAAAATGCATTAGTGTTCTTAGGGGCATTTTTTTCTAAGCCAACATATGGAATGAAGAGATGGAGAGAGAGATGTACTAAGTGTTATCAGTAAAGACGTGGGTAAGAAAGGGACAAGGGGGGCAGAGTCAAGATGGCATAATAGGAGAACGTGGATTCACATCTCCTCAAAACTAGGGCACCTACCAGACACCAGTGTGGGACTATAGACACCTAGGGGATGGAAGGAACCCCCACCGACTGGGTAGGACGTGGGGCATGGGGGGAGTGAAGGGGGAGGAGAACTGGAGGTGGCCCAGGACTGCTGCCCCTGAGGGGCGGCTGGGGAGGGGAAGGAATCCCACGACCGAAGGGGGAAATTGGGGGACCACTGGAAGGGCAGAGGATCAAAAGGGAGCATGGCCAGGCGTCCCCTGCCCACATGGACCCCCAGGAACCTGATGAGATCCCAGGCCTGATCCTCTGCCCACCTAGGTGCCCTCTAGCCATGCAGGTCCGGAAGGAATGGGAGGGAGGAAAGGGGGAGCAAAAGTAAAGGCTGGACCTCTGGGACCGGCTGAGGGGTGGCTGGGGGAGGGCAGGAGTTCCTACACCCAGTGGGACCCACCCATGGTTAGGGGTCCAGCGGCGACGGGGGAGACTCTGGGGGAGATGGGGCAGGAGTGGTGCGAGGAAATGGAAGGGAACAGGGCCAGCGCTTTCCCTGTTTACTTAGGCACCGGGGAACCTGTTGGGCTCCCGGGCCTAATCCTGTGCACTCCAAGCCTCCCTCCTGCAAAGGGGAGCCCAAGCCCCGCCCCTACACCCCCACCCAGGGCCCCACCTCTACACTCGGAGACCTACCCCAATACGCTGGGCCTAAACCCCACCCACACACCCTCACTCAGGGCCCTACCTCCAAACTCTGGAACTCCACACTCCAGAGGCCCTCCTTTCCACGTGCTGCCTCTCCCCTCTGAGAGGCCCTGCCCCACACTTGAACACACCACCCCCCACCAACCACCTAGGTCCTGCCCCACCCTAAAACCCTGCCTCTGCCTAAGTTACACCCCCCACCTAAACTCCACCCCCATAGCCAAGGCTTTTTTTTTTTCTTTTCTTTTTTCGTCTTTTAGATTGGGGTTCTGTTTTGCTTTGTTGATTCAATGTTGTTGATTCCTTAATATTTTGATTTTTCCTAATAAATCTTTTATTTTTCTAATTTTATTTTATTCTTTATACTTTGTCATTGTTCTCTCCTTTTGGCTTGTTCCCCCCACCCTTTCTTTTTTCTGTTGTGGTTTTATTTTACCTTGTTGCAGTTCTTTCAATTATAGTTTTATTTTTCCTAATGTATTTTCTATCTTTCTAATTTTATTTTTTTATTCTTTGATATTGTACTGCTCCTTTCTCTCTCTCTCTCTCTTTTCTTTTTTTAACCGTGCCATGAAGCTTGTGAGATCTTGGTTCCCAGGCTGGAGGTTGGGCCCGAGTTCCTGTGGTGGGAACTCCCAGTCCAAACTGCTGGACTAACAGAGAACCTCAGACCCCAGGGAATATCAATCGGAGTGAGGCCTCCCTGAGGTCCTCATCTCAGCACCAAAACCCAACTCTATCTAACTGCCTGCAAACTCCACTGCTGGATGTCTCAGGTCAAACAACCAGTGAGACAGAAATACAGTACCACCCATCAAAAAAAAAAACCCTACAAAAAAATACATTACAGACGGAGCAAGGTAAAACCCACAAGACCAAATAAATGAAGACGAAATAGGCAACCTACCTGAAAAAGAATTCAGAGTAATGATAGTAAAGGTGATCCAAAATCTCGGAAACAGAATGGAGAAAATACAAGAAACATTTAAAAAGGACCTAGAAGAACTAAAGAGCAAACAAAGACTGATGAGCAACACAATTACTGAAATAAAAAATACTGTAAAAGGAATCAACAGCAGAATAACTGAGGCAGAAGAATGGATAAGTGACCTGAAAGATAAAATAGTGGAAATAACTACTGCAGAGCAGAATAAAGAAAAAACGATGAAAAGAATTGAGGACAATCTCAGAGACCTCTGGGACAAAATTAAATGCACCAACATTCGAATTATAGGGGTCCCAGAAGAAGAAGAGAAAAAGAGACTGAGAAAATATTTGAAGAGATTATAGTCGAAAACTTCCCTAACATGGGAAAGGAAATAGTCAAGTCCAGGAAGCACAGAGAGTCCCATACAGGATAAACCCAAAGAGAAACACGCCAAGACACATATTAATCAAACTCTCAAAAATTAAATACAAAGAAAAAATATTAAAAGCAGCAAGGGAAAAGCAACAAATAACATACAAGGGAATCCCCATAAGGTTAACAGCTGATTTTTCAGCAGAAACACTGCAAGCCAGAAGGGAGTAGCAGGACATATTTAAAGTGATGAAAGGGAAAAACCTACAACCGAAGATTACTCTACCCAGCAAGGATCCCATTCAGATTCAATGGAGATATTAAAACCTTTAAAGATAAAGCAAAAGTTAAGAGAATTCACCACCAAACCAGCTTTACAACAAATGCTAAAGGAACTTCTCTGGGCAGGAAATACAAGACAAGGAAAAGACCTGCAAAAACAAACCCAAAACAATTAAGAAAATGGTAATAGGAACATAAATATCAATAATCACCTTAAATGTAAATGAATTAAATGCTACAACCAAAAGACATAGACTGTCTGACTGGATACAGAAACAAGACCCGTACATATGCTGTCTACAAGAGACCCAATTCAGACCTAGGGACAAATACAGACTGAAAGTGAGGGGATGGAAAAAGATATTCCATGCAAGTGGAAATCAAAAGAAAGCTGGAGTAGCAATTCTCATATCAGACAAAACAGACTTTAAAATAAAGACTACTACAAGAGACAAAGGACACTATGTAATGATCAAGGGATCAATACAAGAAGAAAATATAACAATTGTAAATATTTATGCACCTAACATAGGAGCACCTCAGTACACATGGCAATGCTAACAGCCATAAAAGGGGAAATCGACAGTAACACCGAAATAGTAGGGGACTTTAACACCCCACTTTCACCAATGGACAGATCATCCAAAATGAAAATGAATAAGGAAACACAAGTTTTAAATGACACATTAAGATGGACTCAACTGATATTTATAGGACATTCCATCCAAAATCAACAGAATACACTTTCTTATCAAGTGCTCATGGAACATTCTCCAGGATAGACCACATCTCGGGTCACAAATCAAGCTTATAATTCAAAGAGTCATGTACCACAATGTTCACTGCAGCACTATTTACAACAGCCAGGACATGGAAGCAACCTAAGTGTCCACTGACAGATGAATGGATAAAGAAGATGTGGCACATATATACAATGGAATATTACTCAGCCATAAAAAGAAACGAAACTGAGTTATTTGTAATGAGGTAGATGGACCTAGAGTCTGTCACACAGAGTGAAGTAAGTCAGAAAGAGAAAAACAAATACCGTATGCTAACACATATATATGGAATCTAAAAAAAAAAATGGTTCTGAAGAACCTAGGGGCAGGACAAGAATCAAGACACAGATGTAGAGAATGGACTTCAGGACACAAGGAGGGGGAAGTAAGCTGGGGCAAAGTGAGAGAGTAACTAAGACATCTATACACTACCAAATGTAAAATAGATAGCTAGTGGGAAGCAGTTGCATAGCACAGGGAGATTAGCTCTGCTTTGCAACCACCTAGAGGGGTGGGATAAAGAGAGTGGGAGGGAAACGCAAGATGGAGGGGATATGGGGATATACGTATGCATATAGCTGATTCACTTTTTTATACAGCAGAAACTAACACAACATTATAAAGCAATTATACTCCAATAAAGACGTTGAAAAAAAAAAAGAAAGGGCAACGATTGCAAATTTTCTCTTCTGAATTGAGTATTTATATGCAGAAGAGAGAGATTAGCCCAGGGTAATGGGAAACAGGAAAAAATGCTGTGAGCACAATTTTGTAGAAAACGGAATAGAGTATAGTAGATGTTTTTTTGGTTCAATCCCTATTTGACCACCAGGTGGCTATTTGGAGTGTGCCTTGAGATGAAGGAAGCATGTGATGGGAAGCTATGAGCAACCTGCTGGACCCCCAAAGTGATTTTAACTTCAAGAAGGCCCAGGATTCTGAAAGAGGGTTACGTAGAATAAAATAACAGTACTGGAAGAAAAATATTTTTTTCAAATAATAACAGAAAAATCAAATGTAACAAGTCTTTTTGTTAAGGTCTATCAAATTTGCTTTAATAAATATTTTTTAACAAAGTATTTTAAATTTCGAATTTCGGGTGTGTACTTGATAAGATAAATATTCCTGAGTTTGTTACTTAATTTATCTGGGCTTCAGGGGAGAGTACAAGGCCAGGTATAAAACAGGAACTGAATGAAAAAATGTACAAATAAACAATTAGGGAGTTAGACTATGTTCCAATCTAATTCTCAAAAATACAATTCTTAGTTCAAATTTAGGGTAAAAATGAGGACAATATTTAAATTTTCCTCTTAGTCTATTCATCCAATTCTTAGAAGACAGAACTGACTTGAGACCAAAAAACCAACAAAAGAATCAAATTCTCTGCTATAAGGGCAAAAACATAAAACGACTGTATAAACCAGCACTGACCAAAAGAAATATCATGAAAGTCACATACATAATTTAAAATTTTCTAGTTGTCACATTAAAAAATGGTAAAAATAGGTTAAATTAATTTTAAAATATTTTCATTTAATCCAATACATCAAAAACTACCCTTTCAACATGTAATCAATATAAAAAATTACTGATAAGGTACTTTATATTCTATTTTCCTATTAAGTCTTTGAAAGCAGTATGCATTTTACATTTATAGCATATCTCGATGAGGTTGCAAAATTTTTAATGGAAACAAATTAGTTAAAATTAAACGAAATTTAAAATTCCATTCCTAGATGTCTAAGCCAAATTTAAAATTCTCAATAGCCACATAGCTAGTGGCTACCATACTGACAGGGCAGGTATAAACAACTAAAATATATTCTAATTTTCACCTCATTGCCAGTCACATATGTTACTGTTGTGTTTTCTTTAATACACATAAATTTACAGTGAACCATTCATACATATTCTCCAGTGAGAATGTGCATTTTTACAAGATAGCTTCCAAGTCTTTGCATACAGTCTGTGCTGTGAAGGTAACTGGGTTATAAAGATTATGCGAACAAATGAACTGTAGCAAGCACTAATCCACTGAGCCAACCAAATAGAAAACACAAGTAGACATCACATTTGGGATGGGATATAATATAATCCCAGAGTAACATACACAGTTTCCAATAGCTAAAAAACCTTTTCTAATTTTAGCTTCTTTTTAAATTTCAGGTATAAGCTTTGTGAAAATTGTGAAACCACAAAGCAGTCTCAATAACTGATGACTAGTTTTAAAGTTTCTCTGTTTTATATAAATATATAAAATAGAAAGGATAATAAGAACAAAATGAAGATTAACAGGTATAGAATTCAATGTATTCCTCTGTCAGTAAAAAATTTCTATACTTGTACCATAGAATAAAACGTAAGAGTTAAAGTGCATGTGTCCTTACTGTTACCGTTTTACCTCATGTAAAGCTTTTGCCTCCTGTAAGTTTTGTATGCTGACTTTGAAACCATAAGTATTGTTTAAAGATGGTCCATCAATCTGGGAAGTGTCTTTCTTTGGAGTATTTACTGCTGCACATTGATTCTATTAAAAAAAACACAGAGCCAGAAAAAGATAAATAAGCAATTATTTCCTTTCTTTTGATTACTTATTTCTGCTTAGACAACATACTTTATGTACTTAGTAATACACAATAAACTAGCATCATCTCTTTAGATCTAAGAAGAAACTTAAGTATTTTATTAGCATTTTTTTTCAGGCTAGTAATTCAAGATACTAGAACTGTATATATGTAGAAATATCTGATATAATCTGTAAGCCAACCATAAATTGATTTTTGAGTTTACAAACCCAAAATATTGAAAATAATAGTCTTGTAGAGAGTTGACATTTTACCACAAGGACATTTATCTTGACCTTTCTTGGAAGTATGACAAGCAAGCAAGCAAGCAAGCAATGTATTTGCAACTAGTTTGGCTAAAGTTTAAAGAAGATTTGAAATTGTGGGTTTTTATTTTACCCTAATACAACATGTATCTGAAAGATAAACTAAAGCATAAGTAATTTTCAAGGGGTTAGAAAGAATAGAATCTATTTTTTAAAAAAATATTTTTTTCTGATTTCCACATCCATTAACGATTTTCCCCAAAGTGTTGATTTATGTTCACAATACACTCGTACTTGTTTTTAATATATATGACTTGTAATTCAATAATACTGATTTAAAAATGAAAGTTTTAAAAAGCATTTGTAATCTCAAAATAAAAATACGAAAATATATTTTATGTAGTTAATGATATTTATGAGAAGTGACCAATACAGAAGTGATCACTATCATATATTTCTAAGGATACATGTCTAATGTATACTTTTTTCACATAACCATATATTTCCAGGTTAAGTATTACCACAATTTTTAGTATTTGAATAAAGACATTTATGATTTTTCAGAGTTTCAGTAGTAAATAATGTTGCTTTCCTTTGCTACTTAGTAAAATGAACTGAAAAATCAATAATGTTATATTTGAGAAAAAAGTAATAAACCAAGAAAAAGGATATATTTTTGGTGGGATCAAAAATCACTTACTTGAGCTCTGCTGTCATTGGATTGTTCTGATTTTGCCAGTAATCAGTTAATGTATTTGTATCCTCATAATCCACATTTTGGCTATCATATTCACTTTCTCTGTAATATTTGTATTTACATATAAGAATCTTTTAGATCCCAACAACAAAAAAAACTTTAAAAAAAATTAGGCAATTTCTTGTTGTCTCAAAGATATGTAAATAAAATGATGCAAAAATATAATAAATTAAAAAATTGAGACACAAAGTTATCAATTATCTAACTGAAATGTAAGAATAAGAATGGATCTTATCCACTGATCTTTAAATATGTTTAGCATAGTTACCTTTGCTTGTGTTAAGAGTACTCTTCTAAAAGCGTCAGTGTTACTTCCTTTCTTATGACTCAATTTCTGGGTTTTGGGTTCTGTAGAAAGAAATTTTATATTTAACATGCATATCAAAATTGCCTGCTTCTGTGGGGTTTTTTGTTTGTTTTCTTGTTGTTGTTTTTCCAAACTCTTAGGTACCGTTCATGAGTACTGTCCTATAAATTCCTCACAAAGACCTCATAATTTAAAAATGAAACTAATTCAAACCTGGGTTCCCCACACTAACTTTTAAAATTTGTATTAAATAATAACATTTAGATTTTAATTATTGATTTTTATACCTAAGTTATTATCCTAGGGAATCACTTAATCCATTTATTCACTGATTTATCAAGTATTTATGATGATGAGGAAAAGACAGTATCTACCCTTGTGGGGTCTAGAGAGAAAATCAGACATTCATCAAATATCAATACACACAGAAAAATAAAATTATAACTGGGGTAAGTACAACAAAGGGGAATATAATTGGTAATTTTTAGCCAGGGAGATTAGGAAGGCTTTTTTGAGCTAAAATCATAAGAAAGAGTAGGAATTAACTAGGAACAGAGTGTGGATTTTCCCTGATTACTGAGCAAAAAAACCTGGAGACTGGTTAAGGGTGAATAAGAAAGCTAGGGTAGAAGCCCAGGTGAGAGACGAGGGCTTGGTAGTGGCAGAGACAGAGGTAGAGAGATCTGGGTAATTTAGGAAACAAAGAAGTGTGGAAACCACAGGATGGGCAGTGAGGCAATCAGGTGAGTATTATAAATAAATCCCTTGTTTCTGACCTGTGTAACTCAGTGACAGAGAAATGGTGGTACTATTCATTGAAATAAGGAAAAATGAAAGAAGACCAATGGTTTTCAATGTGCGGGCATGTATGTGTGTGCATAAAGTGTGCTATGTGGTTGATGGTGAATGAATGCAGTGAGATCACAAATTAAGTTAAAAAAATACTGACCTTGTGGTGGCTTTGAGCATTCAAGTAGAAATGCCAAAGGCAGCTGGATATAGTGTTCTGGAGCTTAAAAGAGGGTTCTGAACTGGAAATTTAAATTTGTGTTATCTATAGTAATCCTGTGGGCAGGAATTAGGTCATACAGGGAAAGAACATAGAGAAAGCTTAAGGCTAAGCCTTAATAAACTCCAATATTCAGATAATAACTGAGAATGTGAGATAAGCTTCAAAGGAAAGCAAGTAGGAAGAAACAGAGGAGCAGGGGAAAAGCTAAGGGGAGAAGAAGCTCAAAGAAGGAAGGTGTGGTCAGCAAGACAATGGCTGCTTAGAGGGCATGTGATAGGAAGACTGAAAAACATCCATTAGCTTTAGCTACCTGAAGGTTATAAAGAATCTTTACAAGAGCCATACTGGCGGGATGATGGGGGCACAATGCAGTTTGGAGTGGGTTGAGAAATGAGTAGAAGGTAAAGGAATAGAGTTGTCAAATTGGAGAAATCTTTTAAGAAATTTGGCTTTAAAGGAGAGAAGCAGAGAAAAAAGACCAGAAGCCGGCAGATGTAAGGTCAAGGCAGGTGTTTGGTTTTTTTTCTATTTCAAAGGGTGGGAGAGATTTGGGTATATACCAAAGCCAATGGGAAAAATCAAGTTGAGAAGAAGGTAAGGTTTCTGAGAGGGCTCCTATATTTTACCGAGAAGGCAAGAAGACAGGATGGAAGTAGATGTAAGTATATTTCACAGCAGAAAGATAAAGAAGTTTCCAGGTGATGATGTCCTTCCAAGACATGATAAAATAACAATAATCTCTCATTAGCTGAGCTAAAATTTCATTTAAAAAGCTCTGATTTTCATTACATAGTCTATTAAAAAGCTTCATGGAGGCTTTCTGTTACTTGTAAAACTTACCTGTTGACAAAGGGCTAAGGCCAGTTGCCTCAGGAAGCCTTTCCGCAAGTTTTCTCTGTATGATTGGTGTACTATGAAGGCAAAGTGATTCACATATCCCAGTTCTTGTCCTAACATTAATTGGGGATACCACTAGAGGTTCCTGAGGCTCACTGCAGGGGCTTTTCTGTATACCATCTTTTACAGGCTTTAAGAAGTTCTCAATAGTCAGAGAATGTAGGTCCTCTACTAGTGATGAGGGTCTGTCACCTCCATTTAATGTTTTGGAATCTGGTGATGTTGCTTCTTGCCAAGGGGGAATCACTGGAGAATCAGGGGAGCTATAACCAACACAATAGTCATCATCATCATCCTCTTCTTTCTCAGCATCATCTGCAGAAGCAACTGGTGGCAGCGTCTGACTTTCACTTGCAGTTCGACTGCATTCTGTGGTTGGTGCTTGTAAAGCAATCTGAGAATTATCAACATCTTCCTTGGTATGTGCTGTAGTGGGGAGTATGTGTGCATTTGTATCCATTTTTGGAGGCACTACAGGTTTGTCATCTGGATTAACTGAGGAGCTGAAGTTGTCATCAGATTTTACAACTCCAGTTAGCTCCTTTTTAGACAGTTTCTTGGAACGTTCATATTCTTCTTTGGCTTGAAGCCATGCTTGAACCAGTTGTCGACTTGGGGCACATTTGCAAGGCATAATCACAATTTTTTTATCTTCAACCATTTTATGGCTATTACTTGACCCTTTATTGACAATTGGTTGGCCGTTGTGAGGGGGTGACCCAGGTCTTGGATTTTGAGTCATTGCTGAGAATGCTGTTTTCCATAGACGAAGTCCTTCCAAGGAAAAGTCTCCCTCAAACTCAGCCAGATCATTTGGAAGTCGTGTTTCTACCATGAGAAGCCGTCCACCGATCTCCCTATAAACAATATATTTTAGAACAACTGTTTTGCCTCAAAGAGCAATTACCAAAATATTTAGCTCCTTAACCTAGATATTTTTAAAAGTTCCTTTTGGAGTCTTAAAAAATGCTACCTTTCTTCCCTTTCCACACCCTACCCACCCCCTCCAACACACACATTTTATGCAGGTACACTCTATCTTTAGTCTCAATATGCTTTTCCTCACAGGTATATGACTACTAAATTAACTTCCTTCAGAAGGTATCATCAATACCGGGGAAAGAAGGTATTTGTTTTTGTCTGAAGTGTCCAATGAAGCCTTCTTTTCTTCAAGGAGATGGTACAAATTCATCAGATTCCTTTCCTCTACTGATCTTAAATAATTTTCCACTGTCACCACATTAGGATAAAAACAATGGAAGAGTTTATCATCTGAGACTATATCCCTGGATTTTATCTATAGCCTCTTTCTACATTCTCTACTCTCTGTACATAGTAGTTCAGCAAAGCCAGTCAGTTCAAACAAATCTTTGTACCCTATCAAATTCCCTTAAATATTACAAAAAATTATATACAGTTGAGGTAAACTACCATAATTCTTTCTTCCCTTTACATGACAAGGTTTAATACTAACATAAGAACTTAGGAGTTGGCAGAGCCCACATAATTTAAGTGCTACTAATGTATGTGTATGTGAGGAATCACTAATTAAAAGGTAACATGGTCTAGTTTCCAACAGTTATTATAAATATTAAGCTAAACCTCTCTCCTTCTCAAACATATCCATTGGTACTATTTCTGCCTTCTGCAGCAACATAAAATAACTCTACTTTTTCTTCTTCATGGTATCTCTTTCATGGATATGAAGATAGTCTTAGTTTCTTCAGTTACTTCTCATAGGGCATGATTTCCCAAATGACCTGGTCATTCTCTAGATAAAACTCAATGAACTGAATTCTTGTTTTCTGATTGAAACTGAAGGAGCAGCACCAGAGTTACCACATTTCCTTTTCCCCTTTACATGGAAAGATTTTGGCCCCTACTATTTAACTCCATAATCAGGATCTAACACCTTCCCAACACCCACCTTGCAGCTTTATGAAAAATTAGAAGCAGGATTATTGCTATTGAAGGAAATGAGCACACATGTCATGTGACTATACCCAATTCTAATATTAATAATACAGAGATCATAATGAAGTAAAAAATAGCAAAAATTGCTGAGGTGTGGTAAGTTCAGTTTCTTGAATACTGTCAGCAGCATGCTAATTGCTACAGCTCATGTTGTAATTAATATATATGAAGAGCCTTAAATTTTTCAGTAATCCTACTTCGAGAGCTGTAAGTAAAAATTCCAAAATAGAAGAAATGCTTTATGAAGAAGATACTAATCACATAATTATGTATAGTAGCAAAACAGAGAGCAACCTTTCTGTCCAGTAATAATCACATGATAGAGTATTATGAAGCCATTAAAATGATGCTTCAACAGACTCAAATTTAGAAAATGTTTACATTATAATGGTAAGTGAATCAATTTCAATGCAATATTGTGACTACAGTAAGAACATTTCATAAAACAAAATAAAAGCTATACTTTAAAAAAGAAAACACATTAAAATATTAATAGTGGTTGTTCCTAGGTAAAGAAATGGTGTAATTTTTATTTCTTCTTTTATACTTCCTAAATTTTCTACAGTGAATACACTGTTTTTAATTTAAAAAAAAGATTGTTTTTCAAATATCAGGACTATCATCCTTTTATTTCAGCTGCAAAACAAGTGTCAAAGTTGGACAACAACTAATAGCAACACAGAGTAAATGACTAGCACATGATAAATTAACTGGGAATTAAAAAGATGTGTAAGGCTGAGGAAGAAAATATAGATCAATGAAAAAATATACCATAATCATTACTGGTAAAGTCAAAGCCTCCAAAATAATGGAAACTAATGTCTAAGGATTATATATTCATATATTCTGGCAGTGAAATAAAAAGAAATAGTTCCATTCATGTTAAAAGGCCACATGTGGGTACTGGGCAAAACAGAACAGCAAAACTATGTTTTAGGAAGTATGGGGGTAAGGTAGGGGGAGGTATTTTCTGCCCTTTACTTCAAGTCCTCAGAGGAGGGAACTTCTTCTACTCTATATTTCTGATGACTTTTTCTCACCCCTTTCTTAAATGGACTCCTGCAGAAATTACTGCCAATCTTTGGGTAAAAAGCCCAGCACTCACTGTCTCTTTCACTAGGGTCAGGAGCATGGTGGTGCTCAAGGTCAGTGCATACATGCAGGGTGGCCTCTTGCCTTAGTTGGCACTTCGTATCTCTTTCCATCATTTAGACTAAGCAGGGTCTGCCTCAGCAGTCCTAGCCATTCTTCTCTGCTTCTGACTGGATGTCTGAAATGAACTGCCTCTCTCTGCAACTGATTAGGAAAAGGGATCAAAGACACGGGGGCAGGACCAAAAGCCATCACTTAAACTTCCTGGATTAAGCCATGTTCCCCAACTGAGCTCTTATCAGATATGTTCTATATCTTGATGAAGCAGGCAGGACAGGATACCTACTTAACTACTGGTTTACAAATAGGCCAGTGCTGTTATTCCTTCAGATTTTGCTATTGGCCGTGTGTGTGTGTGTGTGTGTGTGTGTGTGTGTGTGTGCATCTGTTTCTCTGTTTACCACTTCTCTGAAAAGATTCTTGAAAGAAGAGATAAGGGGAACCAAAATCCATATTGCACCCCTAATAACTATACAAACTAACAATAGTAACAATGTGATTGAAGATGTTGGCAACATGAAAAGAGAGCGGTATATAATAGAAACAACTTAAAATAATCTTCATTTAGAGATATATCATAAGAGTATTTAAAACATATGTATGCTTATTTTCAAACACTTTTTAAAAATGAAGTTTTTAAAATTATGAAAGTTTACCATTTTAGAAATACCATCTTTAAAATAATTATAATACTTTTATAAGTATTATGAATTAAGTATTATGACATCCTTCTTAATTTGGCATCATGTCATAGTGAGCCTCTAATCCTTAATGTTGACGCAGTGCAAAATAATAGTAGGTCCAAGACCAACACTGATCAACTTAAATAAATTTCTCTAGGTGCAACTGTCCAGCTAGTTAGTGAATTTTCTTAATATGTCCATAATTATAAATTGTTTTCACAATGATATACTTACAAATATCACAGCCAAAAAAGTAGTAGTCAGGTACCAAATGTTGTTACATACATTATAATTATTCAGAGCAACCCAAGGGGAAAAAATAATTCTGATTACCTGGGCTTTTCTGGTACATCAGAAGGATTACTGCAAAATGGTTCCTGGTAAATAGTTTCTGAAAGGTCATGATCCAACAAAGTTGCCATAATTTCTTCCCTGCTTGGTGGGGACATAAGTGGTTTCAGAATGTGAGCAGTTCGAGGGGTGAAACTGCCATTTTTAGATTGTGAGGGAGAGCTGGTAGACCTTGGTGAACTATCAGGAGTTGGTGTCAACATATCATTGTTTCTTGAAACATACAATTCCAAATCTTCAGAGGCTGCATCTACAAGTTCACCATCAGGGGAAGATAGTATTGTAGTAAAAGAGGTATTGACTGCATCAAGAGACTGTCCCATTTCTTTTCTGGTATGACTTTGAATCCAGTCTGAATTGCCTGGCTGTGAGAGGCTAAGAAACACTTCTTTGCTTACTGAACTCCTATTCAATCTAGATTTTTCATTTAGACAATCCTCTGACTGCTGGACACAGAAAGACTCCATTATTGAATTAGGCCGAGTTGTTAGAGGATGAAAGGTATTTTTCCACTGATTGTGGCGATGATTCTCATTGCTATCTACGGATGATTTCTCAAACAATTCAGGACTTAGAGTACCAGATCTAATCCATGAGGTTGAGTCTGAGGCATGATGTTTGTCTTCATCACACTTCTGGTTATCATGACTTAAAAATTCAGTTTTTTCTACAGTTTGTCCTGGGAAAAGATCCTGAACTGCATCACTCAGGAACTTTTGAGGCAAATTCTGATCAGCTGGGACAAACTGACTTCCAGAATAAAAGCTACAAAATCCAGTTTGACCTATTGTATTAATATCAAAATTATAATTATGTTCAGGAGACAAGCTATCTTCAAGTGAATAACAACTTTCAAATCCTGGATCTGAAAAAAAGATGGGACTATCATCCGATAGGGAGTTATCCAACTGGCCAGAGGTTGGTAAATTCAGAGAGTCTACTTTAAGAAGTTTGGGAATTTTTTCTTTAGGTTTTGTACTTCTGGGAGTTCGAGGTTTTCTTGGAGATGTTACTGATCGTGTTCGTTTAATTGATTTGTTATGCTCAAGGGAATGAGAGATATTTTTGTTTGGTTGCTGTTTATTAGATAATGGGTCTTGCATACTATTTGCATTCTGTGCTTTCTGCTGTCTTTTCTGTAACAATTCTTTTAGAACTGCCAGTCCAGACTGTCCTTCACCAAACGTTGAAGGTGTTGACACATTTCGATTTCTACACTGAGAAAGTGCTTTGGCTTGTGAAATTGCTTCTGACAATGACCTTTGCTTTACCCTTTCAGGTTTAAAATTTGACATATCTAAAATAAATCCCCTTTGTTTTTGCTCCCATGTTATTTGTTTGATTGGGCTTCTCAAGGAAGTTACAAAGCAATTATTAGGCATCTGACTTTCCTCTGAAGCTGCTTTACCTGGAGAAAAAATTTCACTGTGCTTTGACTGTTCTGCCATGCACACAATCTGCTGCTGACTGTCTTTGCAATGCAAAAAATTAGGGGCATACGTCTGGTCTGGCTTTGATTCTACGGAATTACGATATTCGTTTAACTTTCCAAGAGATGACAAATAGTTTTTTTGTACATTTGCATTCTCTTCTATCTTTGGAGACATGACACCAGAAGACATCTGTGTATTCTGTGCTACCTGAGACAAATGGTTTGAAAGGTCAAATATATTTTTTTGAATCAAGGTTGATTCTTTTAGAGTAAACATAGCATTTTGATTATGAGACCGCTGAACATTAATTTTTGAGATTCCAGGTCCCAAAGAACTACAAACAACTGATGAATGCAAATCATCTTGTGGACTGGGGAATGCCTGCAAATCTACAGGCTTCTTGCTTTCTACGAAAGAAGAAAAGCAGCCAGATAAATTCTGTTGTGCATGAATTCCAGTGGGGAGGGGAGCAGAAAGGGGATGATCTATAGCAGAGCCCATTAGTGACACATCTTTCTGATTAAAAAGTAGTTGAGAGCCTCCAGAACTATTTGAGGTCTCAGACACATTCTGATGTTTCAGCACGAACTTAACTTCAGCACCAGCTTGAGATTTTAATTTCTCATCTTTTAGTGTTATGTGCTTTCTTGGTGTAGTTTTCTCGTTTACTTTTTGTTTCTGTTTTGCTCTTGGTTTCTTTTTTCCATCATCTACTAGTTTATTTGTCTGATTTCGTTTGTTCCTTTTCTTAGTAACTACAGAGGGATTAACAAGCTTTGTTTTTGATTTCTTAACCTGCGTTCTTGCTCGACTATTTTTTCCTATACGGGAATTAACAGTCTTGCTATTATGTGCATTAGGACCCTTAAAAAGCATTGCTTCTTTATTGGCAGCAGCCATAATTTCTTCAGCTCTTGGATCTGTGGGAGACCAGCAGCGAGGTGGAGAAGAGTTTATGGGACTTGTGCTTCTCTCAGAAAGAAAACCTAGTTTAGACATAACATCACTATAATTTAAGTCACAGTCTTCGGTTTCAGCATTGTAAGATGGTGAGGGGGGAGAAAGAATAGCATGTGACCGTTTTTTCCTGAAAGACAAAGTTCTTTTAATATTTTCACTGTTTGTCCTTTGTTGCTTACCAGTTTTTTTCTTAGCAGACTTATGTTTTGATTTTCTTCTGTGACTTTTCTTTGGTGTTAGTGGATAAATAGGATATTTGGTTGCAGGGGAGTCAGGAACTTTTGGCCAAAAATCCTTCAAAGGTGCAAGCTTTTTATACAGTTCCATTTTTTCTTCTGTTAATATTACTTGTTTTTCTTTAGAGTCTATTTTTCCTAGCTTTACAAGCATATTTTTCCTCCCTCTAAATCTATTAATGATAATATACTTTATGATGACAGGGGGCAGCTTTTTAGACATTTTTCTGCGTTTTCGAGATTTGAGAGTTCCATCTAAACTTTCACCAATTTCCATGGGATGAGGTAGGCTAATTTTTGAGTTGTGTGTTATAAAACTTGACTCACTATCTTCATTCTCATAATTTACCTTGCGTTTGGCTCTAAGTGTGTATTTATTTCCGTACAATCCAAAGGACTGCTCAGTTTCTAAGGCTCCTTCTCCAAAGTGACAGTCTACAAAACTGTCTGTAGATGTTTTATTTTCAAAAGCTCCACGGCTGGCCTTAATTAAATCACTGGCCAATACGTTATCCTTCTCAGAATTACTATCACAAGGATTATTTTGTATACAATTATCTTTTGAGGATCCAGTCTCAGTAGTTCCGGCAGAATTCTCTCGATGACCTACAAGCTTCTTTTTATTCATTTTTAACCGGGACTGTTTATTGCTAGGATGTAGTTTATATGTGACAGGAGAGAGTTTTTGTGGCCTACTGAGACAATTAGAAAGAACAACACTGGGAAAAAACATATAATGTGCTGCTTGCTGGCTGAGGCTTGGTTTTTCTGGTTTATGTTCTTGAAATTCTTCATATCTAATTTTAAGTTTATTTAGTCCACTTTCATCAGCAATGCTATCAAGAGAATGCACCATAGTTCTATTCTCCCCTGAGCATGATAGCAATTCACAATTTTCAGTTAGTGATGAAGGGAATA
Organism: Neophocaena asiaeorientalis asiaeorientalis; assembly: GCF_003031525.2. Taxonomy (NCBI): domain Eukaryota; kingdom Metazoa; phylum Chordata; class Mammalia; order Artiodactyla; family Phocoenidae; genus Neophocaena; species Neophocaena asiaeorientalis. The sequence continues at coordinate 1,201,308 of NW_020172776.1, read as the reverse complement.
AACTATTCAGAACTGTGCTGTTTCCTTTTTCATTTCCTTCAGAGGATAATTTACTTTTTGAATGATTTAAGTCAGAAAAGTTGAAAGAATTTTTGCCCAATGTATTTTCGTTAGTGTGACGGTTCATATGTATAAAAGGGGCATCCTTATCAATTTTTCTAATGTTTGTATACTTTCTACTTGGTACTTGTCTTGTAACAGATGGAATATCTTCTTCATAATCAAAAATACTACTTTCACAGGAAGATACTGGGAGGACATCTTTCTTACTACTCTCTTTCTGAGAGTTTTCTGAATGGACAGTACTGCTTAAAGACCCAGGGTATTTCATAGAGTAAGCGCTTTCATTTGCAAAAGAAGCAACTGAATGATCTAGACTTTTCTCTAGGTTGTTTGGCTGTGAAAGGTCTTCAATTAAATCTTCCTTGTTCAAAACATGGGAAGAAAGGGCACTTGTGTGTTTACACTGAAAGGTAATCTTAGCGGAAGATGGGGGTTCTAATGTAGCAGCATCTTTGTGAAAGATGGAAGGTTTTACTGATAGCTTGCTTGTTGCAATCACAGAAGAGTGGGTTCTAGAATTTTCATTGTTCAGTGGATTGTCTGAAATGGGGGAAAAAAGAATTTACTTCACTTCCACCCTTTTAATTTTTAAAATATTTTCCCATACCATGATACTATCACCATGAAAGAAATTATATGAAATTAAATTCGTATGTTTAAAACAGTTATCTCAACAAAAAGGTCATTCTTATCATTAGGATAATACCATAATCTAAAAAATCAAGAGTCAGTTACATTTGATTAGTAGTCATTATTTTAAACACATATTTCTTTGATCAGAAATAGATGATATCAATATTCATGTCTTTTGGGAGAATAAGGGGAAAAATACTGTCACCTTCAAAATTTTCCATTAAGTAACATGTCTTTGCATTATCACTTCAAATAAGCTGAGCATATTTCTTTTAGTTTCCTATGCTACTTAAATGTTATGACGATAAACTGATTAAAGTTTATAAAGCTCTAAATCAGTGATTAATAAATGCTATACTCTTAGAACTGAGAAAAAATCATATATCTACATTCTCTCAAAAGAAATCATCCTGCAGAAGGACAAAATCTAACAGTATTGTCATAGCCTCACTTAGCCAACTATGTAGAGAGTGTGATTATATTTTTCAAAATCAAATATATTTTCTGCCCCTAAATAATGAAATACAGTAGACTACTTTACTTACCACTATTTTCATCTGCAGTTCCATCTAACTGAGGTATAGAAAGATTGGCTAGAAGCAAACTGTTATTACTCCATTCCATTTCTTCTTCTGAAGATGAATCATCTTCTTCTGTTGAGCTTCTATGGGTATTTCTGCACAGTGATCTAGAGAATATTAAGATTCACCAGTGAGTATGAGCCTTAGAAAAAAGCACGTCAGACTCAATTTGCCTAATTTGATCCTATAATAGTAAAACTGAATAAACAGGATCTGAAAATAACTTAAAAAAGAAAAGCAGATTTACTTTGCTTTGGTATCATGCCCTACCAAAAGTTATTTTAAGTAGACTGTATAATCCATTTCATGTGAGCCAGAAGACACCATCATTCCTGTATTCATAGCTCCACAATATCCTGGATTATCATATCTAATTATGTTCTTCCTTATATTCTCCCCCTCAGCTTATCATTAGATATACACATAATAGCTTGGGTGAGAACCTGGTAATTTCTAAAAAGGTGGCATCCTAGCATATTTTAAGAAGTCTATAAATACACAATCACTACATTATTAATTGGAAAAAATAAACAAAAAGATAGGCAAGGGGGTATTCAGGTCAGGGCTGAAAGAGCAAATAAAAGGGATCAGAGACAGGATAGGAAGCAGTACAGGTGTTGAGTCAATCCCAGCAGTGGCTATAAAGTAGGGTTGCTGAGGAATGCAGATGGACTGTGATACCCAGATGGATACTCTCCTGAAGTTTCATGTCATATTGATTTAAATTTTTCACTAGATCCTAGCTTGATACTTTCCCTTCTATCTGGATGGGCAAACTTACTTTCTATCCATACCTAATTTTTTCTTTCACTTGTCTTGAAAATTTGAAAATATTGCTTTATTATACACGGAACAGTTTTTCCATTAAGCCTTCCCCAAATCACAATTTGTCCTAAAATCACTCTTAAGAGATGAAAGAGTTATTAGAGGTCATCTAGTCTAGCTTTCTATGCAATGCAAAAATCTTATTTTTAACAGACCCTACAATCTCCACTTTTATATTCTCAGTATAAAGGGCTTGCTGTCTCACAGGGTAATCTTTTCTGTTATTAATGCCTCTAATTGTTAGTAATTTTCTTCCTATATTACACAAAAATCTTTCATTCCTGCCTTTGTGCTATGTAGCCATATGTAGCAAGGTCTATGCCATGTTCCACATGATAACCTTTAAAATATTTGAAGGCATTATCATTTGTTCCATAGTTCCTCTTTAATTAGACCAAACATTATCTATTCTTTCTCCTGTTCTTTAAAAGTGACAGTGTTAACAAATCCTTCTAGTTTTCTTCCTCTTCTTTCCCTTTCCTTTCCTTTTTCAGTATTCTTAAAATATGGTACTCAGGAGGAATATAATATTCAATATACAAGTATCAATAGAATTAAATGACTCCTCTTCTAGACAATATACTTCTATTATTCAATCTCTCTTTAATATACATGTATAAAATGTTCAGGATTGTTTTTCCAAGGTTAATCTGGGGTTGGTTTTCACAGAATTGGTCCAGTCAATGAACACACAAGCATTAATTAATCATGGGATAAACCAGGCCTATTATTTTAAACATGTTGGCACCACTGGGAACAAGGAGATGGTGATTTTATAAAAATGTTACATATCTGAATGTGTATCTACTTAATATGGGCATGAAAGTATAAATAGCTAAACCAGGTATAATCTAAGAAACTGTAGAAGAAATGCTAATAATAGGTTGAAGGTAAAAATCAAATGGACAATATCAAAACAAAACAATGAAAGAACAATGAAGAAAAAAACAAATGGAAGAAAAATGCATCATGAAATGCCACATGATCAAATAAAAATATCAGTCAACAAATTTAGCTAAAATATAGAAGAAGCAATCCTATTTATTATAGCAAGATTTAAATACATCAATAAATACTATAATTATTTTACTAATAAAATCCAAAATCTGTCAGAATAATAAATGTTACCCCAGGTACAGCTGGTAGACAATAATCAAATTCACTGTTTTGGCAACCATACAACACTACAGATTTATTGTGCTCTTAATAAAGTAAAACTTATGACCTTCCCACAGAAATTGTTAAGCCCAGAATGAATCATAGGTCTATCTAGTCTATATTTGTGAAGCTGACTGAATGAACATAAAACCTATGACTCTACACTTTATTAGGCATCATCTTTTTAGTTTCAAGATATTTTCGAATCTATATTTTGTCATTCAATGAATTACCAATCTCCAATGTTTCTGACAATCTGAATTCAATCTAGCATGAAACGTGGCACACAGCAGCATTTAAGTGGTTTTTGAATGCAAAATCATGCAAGTTCTCTGTGAACCTACCTAATCAGTCACTATTACCACGTATACTCCTTATCCACAAGGATGCTATGTAAGACTTTGTTAAATATCTGGCTGAAATTAAGACTCAATATGATTATTACATTTCTCTAAGTAACCATATTTAAAATGGACATAAAGGCAGTAGAGCATGACTTGAACTCATGAAGGGTCTTGATATTCTCTGCTTCTCTAAGTGCCCACAAAGTGTTTAATAATCGTAAGTATCACCCCTATTACAGGGGAGCAGAACTAGAAGCAAGCAGACCAGTTAAAAAGTGATTTCATAGTATTCCAGATAAATAATAATGAAGGCTTAAACTGGATAGGCTTAACAACTAATAGAGGTGTAAAGGAGAGCAAATTAAATGACACTGAAGTTACAAACTTCCAGAAGTTGATGGCAAAGTGGTGTCATTCCACAAATAAGAACCAGAGACACAAGAACAAAGCCATTTTATACCACTGTCTATTATCATTTAGGATTGCTTATGCTCCAAAAGATGTTGTTGTGGTTGAGGAATTTCTGAACAGGATATTTCATAAAAAGATTTATAAAGTTTATACAGAAAAAAATTGACAAAAATATTTATAGAACAGCTACAAGAAATTGTATGCCTTTCAACCCCCCCCCTTTTTTTTAACAGATTAGGAAATATCAGCAAAAGGAATTTTTGTGACACTGCTGAGGGTCAAATCTATCAGGAAATAGAACATTGATTCTGTCTGGTTCAGGTAAAATTAGGTCTTCAAAGGTCAACGAGCTGAGTCTTTGACCGATTTAACACTGTGACAGCAAAGGGAACTCAGTATGTGAAACTAGGAAGGAAGTATGAAATAATATTTCACAGGTTTGGAATTTCCTACTCACAGAATAAAAATGGAATTCTTTGTAGGAGCATACTGTGAAAATATATAAGAGAGGGTTCTGATATAAACTCAGATAACAGGAGATGGTATCAGAAAATTTATTTTTTTATATCAGGTAATGTTGAGAAACTAGAGCTACATTACATATATACTTATAATACTATATATGTATATATGTAATACATATGTGTGTAAATATGATATATAGGTTAATCTCATTCATCTTTCAAAAACAGACTTTAGAAGTTTTAGTACTGCCTACAGAAGTTTGAAGTAGAGGCACACTCAGTGTTTTAAGCTCAGAGGCCCAATTTTTTTCCACACACAGAGCATACAGCTCAGGGGCAGACTCAAATCAATCAAGCTCACAAGAAACTGATTTAGAAAAACACACTGCCAAGGAGAGTGGCCAAGATGGCAGAGTAGAAGGACACTAAGCTCACCTCCTCTCACGAGCATACCAAAATCATAACTAACTGCAGAACAATCATTGATGAAAAAGACAGGAACGCACAAGAAAAGATCTTCTACAACTAAAGACATAAAGAAGGAACCACAGTGAGCTGCGTATGAGGGGTAGACTTACAGTATAATCAAGTCCCATACCGCTTGGGTGGGGGACCCACAAACTGGAGAATAATTATATTAGAGAGGTTTGAGCCCCATGTCAGCTCCCCCAGCCTAGAGGTCTGGCATTGGAAACAGGAGCCACCAGAGCATTTGGTTTTGAAGGCCAGCAGGGCTTGATTGCAGAAACTCTGCAGGATTGGGGGAAACAGAGACTTCGGTCCGAAACAGCGCACACAAAATCTCACACACACTGGGACCAAGAGCAAAAACAGTCATTTGATAGGAGCCTGGGCCAGACCTACCTGCTGGTCTGGGAGGGTCTCCTGGGGAAGCAGGGGGTAGCTGTGTCTCACCCTGGGACACAGGCACTGGTGGCAGACATATCGGGGAGCATTCACCTGTGTGAACTCTCCTGGAGGTTGACATCTTGGCACCAAGACCTAGGCCCACCCAACAGCCTTTAGGTTCCAGTGCTGGGACGCCTCAGGCTAACAACAAACTGGGTGGGGACATAGCCCCATCCATCAGCAGACAGGCTGCATAAGGACTTCCTGAGCCCACAGCCACCTCTAGACGAGGCGCTAAACACAGTCCTGCCCACCAGCGGGTCAAGACCGAGCTCCAACCACCAGTGGGCAGGCACTGGCCCCTCCCAACAGGAAGCCTGTACAAGCCTCCAGACCAGCCTCACACACCGGGAGGCAGACACCAGCAGCAAGAAAACTTCAAGCAAGACCAAGTCTGCAAATGCAGACTAGACACTACCCTGGGACCACCTGGACCTGGGCCCTTGAGTGATGAGAGGGGAGTGCACTGCTGGGATGCATACAACATCTCCTACAATGGGCCACTTCTCCAAGGTTGAGAAATGTAACTAACCTACCACATACATAAAAATACAAATAGCAATTTAGACAAAATGAGAAGACAGAGGAATATGTTTCACATGAAGGAAAAAGATAAAACCCCAGAAGAAGAACTAAGTGACATGGAGATAGGCAGTCTACCTGAGGAAGAGTTCAGAGTGATGATCAAAAAACTCAGGAGAAGAATGGATGCAGATAATGAGAAATTAGAAGTTTTTAAAAAAGAATTAGAAAATATAAAGAGCAATCAAACAGAATTGACGAATATAACTGAAAAGAAAAAAACACAAGAAGGAATCAACAGTGGACTAAATGAGGAAGAAAAATGGATCACTGAACTGGAAGACAAAGTACTGGAAATCACTGCTGCTGAACAGAAAAAAGAAAAAAGAAAAAAAAAAAAAGACATGAGGACAGTTTAAGAGACCTCTAGGACAACATCAAGAGTGCTAATTTTTGCATTATAGGGGTCCAGAAGGAGAAGACAGAGAGCAAGAGCATGAGAGAATATTTGAAGAGAACAGGATTAACCCAAGGAGGAACACACTGAGACACACAGTAATCAAACTGACAAAAATTAAAGATAAAATATTAAAAACAACATGGGAAAAGCAACAAATAACATACAAGGGTACTCCCATAAGGCTATCAGCTGATTTTTCAGCAGAAACTCTGCAGGCCAGAAGGAAGTGGCACAATATACTTAAAAGTGATGAAAGAGAAAAACCTACACCCAAGAATACTCTACCCAGCAAAGTTCTTTGATTTGACGGAGAAATCAAAAGCTTTATAGACAAGCAAAAGCCAGAAGAATTCAGCACCACCAAACCAACTTTACAACAAATGCTAAAGGAACTTCTCTAGGCAGAAAAGGCTACAACTGGAAGAAAGAAAATGACAAAATGGAAAAGCTCACTGGTAAAAGCAAACATACAACAAAGGTAGGAAATCATCCACACACAAAGCTAGTAGGGAGGTTAAAAGACAAAAGTAGTAAAATCAGTTGTATCCACAATAAGCAGTTACGGTATACATAAAACAATTACATGTAAAATATAATATCAAAAATAGTAATCATGACAGGAGGAGAGTACAAATACAGAGTGTATCTAAAATGCATTTGAAATTAAGAGATCAGCAACTCAAAATAAGCATGTATGTATACAGACTGCTATACAAAAATCTCATGGTAACCACAAAACAAAAAAACTATAATATACACACAAAAAAGAAAAAGGAATCCAAACATAACACTAAAGACAGTCATCAAATCACAAGAGAACAAAAGAAAGGGGAAAAAAAGACCTACAAAAACAAATCCAAAACAATTAACAAAATGGCAATAAGAACATATATATCAGTGAATACCTTAAATGAAAGCGGACTAAATGCTCTAACCAAAAGACACAGACTGGCTGAATGGATACAAAAACAGGACCTGTATATATGATGCCTACAAGAGACTCACTTCAGATCCAGAGACACATACAGACTGAAAGTGAGGGTATGGAAAGAGGTATTCCACACAAATGGAAATCAAAGGAAAGCCAGAGTCGCAATACTTACATCAGACAAAATAGACTTTAAAATAAAGATGTTATAAGAGACAAAGAAGGACACTACATAATGATCAAAGGATCAATCCAAGAAGATACAACAATTACAAATATATATGCACCCAACATAGGAGCACCTCAAAATATAAAGCAAATGTTAACAGGCATAAAAGGAGAAATTGACAGGAACAGAATAATAGTGGGAGACTTTAACACCTCACTTTCATCAATGGACAGATCATCCAGACAGAAAACCAGTAAGGAAACACAGGCCTTAAATGACATACTAGACCAGATGCACTTAACTGATATATATAGGGCACTCCATCCAAAAGCAACAGAATACACATTCTTCTCAAGTGCACATAGAACATTTTCAAGGATATATCACATAATGGACCACAAAGCAAGCCTTGGTAAATCTGAGAAAACTGAAATCATATCCAGCATCTTTCCCAACCATAACACTATGAGGCTAGAAATCAATTACAAGAAAAAAACTGCAAAAACCACAAACATACAGAGGCTAAAAAATATGCTACTAAACAACTAATGAATCACTGAATAAGTCAAAGAGGAAATCTAAAAATATCTAAAGTCAAATGCAAATACTACGATCCAAAACTTATGGGATGCAGCAAAAGCAGTTCTAAGATAGAAGTTTATAATGATAACCATACAAGCTTACCCCAGGAAACAAGAAAAATATCAAATAAACAACCTAATCTTACACCTAAATTAAGTAGAGAAAGAAGAACAAACAAAACACAAAGTTAGTAGAGGGAAAGAAATCATAAGGATCAGAGCAGAAATAAAGGAAATAGAGACTAAAAACACAATAGAAAAGATCAATGAAACTAAGAAGCTGGTTCTTTGAAAAGATAAACAAAATCGATAAACCTTCAGCCAGATTCATCAAGAGAAAAAGGGAGAGGGCCCAAATCAATAAAATCAGAAATGAAAAAGGAGAAGATACAACTGACACCACAGAAATACAAAGGATCATAGGAGACTACTACAAGAAACTACTCGCCAATAAAACGGACAACTTAAAAGAAATGCAAACACTTCTCTGGTGGTCCAGTGGCTGGGACTCCACACTCCCAACACAGGGGACCCAGGTTCAATCCCTGGTCATGGAACTAGATCCCGCATACCGCAACTAAGACCTGACGCAGCTAAATAAATAAATAAATATTTTTTTAAAAAAAGAAATGGAAATAGAAAAGATGAGCAGACCAATTACCAGTATTGAAATTGAGTCAGTAATTTTAAAACTCTCAAGAAACAAAAGTCCAGGACCAGACGGCTTCACTGGTGAATTCTACCTAATATTTAGAGAAGAGTGAACACCCACACTTCAGAAACTACTCCAAAAAACTGCAGAGGAAGGAATGCTTTCACACTCATTCTATGAGGCCACCATCACCCTGATACAAAAACCAGACAAAGATATCACATAAAAAGAAAATTACAGGCCAATATTACTGATGAACATAGGTGCAAAAATCCTCAATAAAATACTTGCAAGCTGACTCCAACAATACATTAAATACCATACACCATGATCAAGTGGGATTTACCCCAGGGATGCAAGGATTTTTCAATATATGCAAATCAATCAATGTAATATACCACATTAACCAACTGAAGAATCAAAATCATGATCATGATCAAAAAATATGATCATCTCAATAGATGCAGAAAAAGCTTCTGATAAAATTCAACATCAATTTATGATAAAAACTCTCCAGAAAGTTGGCATAGACAGAACACACCTCAACAAAATAAAGGCCATATATAACAAACCCATACCTAACATCATACTAAATGGTTAAAAGCTGAAAGCATTTCCTCTAAGATCAGGAACAAGACAAGGATACTCACTCTTGCCACTTTTATTCAACATAGTTTTGGAAGTCCCAGCACAGCAATCAGAGAAGAAAAAGAAAAAAAGGGATTCAAATTGGAAAAGAAGTAAAACTGTCACTGTTTGCAGATGACACGGTGCTATACATAGAAAATCCAAAAGATGCCACCAAAAAACTACTAGAGCTCAACAATGAATTTGGTAAAGTTGCAGGATACAAAATTAATACCAGAAATCTGTTGCATTTCTATACGCTTACAATGAAAGATCAGATAGAGAGGACTTGCCTGGGGGCACAGTGGTTAAGAATCCACCTGACAATGCAAGGGACACGGGTTTGATCCCTGGTCTGGGAAGATCCCACATGCTGCAGAGCAACTAAGCCCATGCACCACAACTACTGAGCTTGTGCTCTGGAGCCCGTGAGCCACAACTACTGAAGCCCGCATGCCTACAGTCTGCGCTGCACAACAAGAGAAGCCACCATGATGAGAAGTCTGTGCACTGCAACAAAGAGTAGCCCCCGCTTGCCACAACTAGAGAAAGCCCACTCACAGCAACAAAGACCCAAAAATAAATAAATTAAATAAATAAATGTATATATTTTACAAAAAAGATCAGAAAGAGAAATTAAAGAAACAACCCCATTTACCAGCACAGCAAAAAGAATAAAATATCTAGGAATAAACCTACCTAAGGAGGCAAAAGACCTGTACTCCAAAAAATATGATGCTGATGAAAGAAACTGAAGATGACACAAACAGCTGGAAAAATACACTGTGTTCTTGGATTGACAGAATCAATGTTGTTAAAAATGACCATCTACCCAAAACAATCTACAGATTCAATACAATCCCTACCAAATTACCAATAACATTTTTCACAGAACTGGAACAAAAAACTTTAAAATTTGTACGGAAACACAAAGGACCCCAAAGAGCCAAACAATCTTGAGAAGGAAGAACAGAGCTGGAGAAATCAGGCTCCCTTACTTCAGAGTATACCACAAAACTACAGTAATCAAAACAGTATGGTACTGGCACAAAAACACACACACAGATCAATGGTACTGGACAGAAAGTCCAGAAATACACTCATGCACTTAAGGTCAATTAATCTACAACACAGGAGGCAAGAATATACAACAGAGGACTTCCCTGGTGGTGCAGTGGTTGAGAGTCCGCTGGCCGATGCAAGGGACACGGGTTCGTGCCCTGGTCTGGGAAGAACCCACATGCCGCGGAGCAGCTGGGCCCGTGAGCTATGGCTACTGAGCCTGCGCATCTGGAGCCTGTGCCCCACAATGGGAGAGGCAACAACAGTGAGAGGCCCGTGTACTGCCAAAAAAAAAAAAAGAATATACAACAGAGAAAAAGGCAGTCTCTTCAACAAGTGGTGCTGGGAAAACTGGACAGCTACATGCAAAAGAATGAAATTAGAACATTCTCTACACCATTTACAAAAATAAACTCAAAATGGATCAAAGACCTGAATGTGAGACTGAATACTATAAAACTCCTAGAGGAAAACATAGCACAGTCTTTGACATAAATTGCAGCAAAATTTTTTTGGAACCATCTCTTAGAGTAATAGAAATAAAAACAAAAATAAACAAATGGGACCTAACTAAACTTAAAAGCTTTTGCACAGCAAAGGAAACCACAAACAAAATGAAAAGACAACCTATGGAATGGGAGAAAATATCTGCAAATGATGCGACCAACAAGGGCTTAATTTCCAAAATATACAAACAGCTCATGCAGCTTAATATAAAAAAAAAAACAACAGGGCTTCCCTGGTGGTGCAGTGGGTTAAGCATCCGCTGGCCAATGCAGGGGACACAGGTTCAAGCCCTGGTCCAGGAATATCCCATGTGCCATGGAGCAACTAAGCCCATGCCACAACTACTGAGCCTGCATTCTAGAGCCCACGAGCCACAACTACTGAAGCCTGCGCGTCTAGAGCCCGTGCTCTGCAACAAGAAAAGCCACCACAACAAGAAGCCTACGCAACACAACAAACAGTAGCCTTCACTCACCGCAACTAGAGAAAGCCCACACGCAGCAACGAGGACCCAACGCAGCCATAAATAAATAAATTTAAAATAAAATGAATAAACATTTTAAAAGAAATTTTAAAAACCAAACAATCCAATCAAACAATCAGCAGGAGACCTAAACAGACATTTCTCCAAAGAAGACATACAGATGGCCAACAGGCACATGAAAAGATGCTAAATATCACTAATTGTTGGAGAAATCCAAATCGAAACTACAATAAGGTATCACTTCACAGCAGTCAGAACTTCCGTCATTAAAAAGTCTACAAATAATAAATGCTGCAGAGGGTGTGGAGAAAAAGGAACCCTCCTACACTGTTGGTAGGAATGTAGATTGGTGCAGCCACTATGGAGAACAGTATGGAGGTGGTTTAAAATACTAAAAATAGAGCTACCATATGATTCTGCAATCCCACTCCTGGACATATATCTGGAGAAAACTCTAGTTCAAAAAGATACATGCACCCCAATGTTCACAGCAGCACTATTCAGAATAGCCAAGACATGGAAGCCACCTAAGTGTCAATCGACAGATGAATGGGGAAAGAAGATGTAGGATAAATATATATATATACACACACACACACACACACACACACACACACACACACACACGTGTATACATATATATATATATTACTCAGCCATAAAAAAGAATGAAATAATGCCACCTGCAGCAGCATGGATGGACTAAGTCAGAGAAAGACAAATATCATATAATATCACTTATATGTGGAATCTAAAATATGATACAAATGGGGACTTCCCTGGTGGTCCAGTGGGTAAGACGCCACACTCCAAATGCAGGGGGCCCAGGTTTGATCCCTGGTCAGGGAGCTAGATCCCACATGCCATAACTAAGAAGTCTGCATGCCATAACTAAGACCCCATATGCTGCAACTAAAGATCCTGCATGCCACAATGAAGATCCTGCGTGCCACAACTAAGATCCAGCACAGCCAAAATAAATAAATAAATTTTAAAAATATGATACGAATGAATTTATTTACAAAACAGAAAGACTCACAGACATAGAAAACAAACTTATGGTTACCAAAGGGGACAGTGGGGGGGAGGGGAGATTAGGAATTTGGGATTAACATATACGTACTACTTTATGTAAAACAGATAAATAATAAGGGCCTACTGTACAGCACAGGGAACTATATTCAATATCTTATAATAATCTATAATGGAAAAGAATCTGAAAAAGAATATATATATAAAAAACTGAATCACTCTGCTATACATCTGAAACTAACACAACATTGTAAATTAACTATACTTAAAAAAAAAAGGTTAAAATGTAAAAAGGAAAGAAAAAAAGAAAACCACACTGCCATCTTACTCATTTTCTTTGAGAAATGGAACAGAATATCAGTTACTGCTTCTGACATTCATTCATTCATTAATATTTAACTCCTTCAATCTAATCAGACCTAGAAGCCATTCCTTGTCTTCAAGCTGACTCTATATTTGTTGCTCTAACCCATAAGAGTTTAACTCTCAAAGGGCATTCTTTTTTCCTCAAGTTCTGAGATAAGGAGGCACTTCTATTTTGCCCCATTTATGACCCACATATTACTATTGTATATATAGACAGATGATTTCTAAGTTAAGTTTATGAGGAGAGCACAAATTGGAGCAAGGTAATCAAAAGACACAAACTTTGTTATAAGACAAATAAGTACTAGGGATATAATGTACAACACGGTGACTATAGTTACCACTGCTGTATGATACATATGTACGTATGTATATATATGCTGTACGTATGATATGTATGAAAGTTCTCATTACAAGGAGATAAAAAGTTTCCATTTCTTTTTATTGTAATTATATGAGATGATGGATGTTAACTAAACCTGTTGTGGTAATTAATTCATAATATATGCAAATCAAACCATTATGCTGTACATTGAAAATTCATACAGTGGTGTATATCAATTACATCTTGTTAATAATAGAAAAAAATAAAGTTAGGTTTAATCTTTTTAAATGTACCAAAATTTTATTTTGCTTGGAATATAAAGTTTACACACTATTTAAAAGAGATTTCAAAGAAGTCAATTTAGTTTATTAGGTATTTTTTATTATGAATAATAGTAAGAAATAATTTCTGATTAAAGAACAATGATAATGACCAAAGGTAAAGCAACTGAAATAACTAAAAAGTTACCTCTTTTTGGCACAATGTTCTTCAATATTGCTGTCCCATCTCTGAGACATTACTAAACTAAGCTCCATTTCTTCTTTTTCAATCTGTGGTTCATTTTCTTCATCATCACTATTTTGAGGATTTTTACTGTTTCCAAACGAACGACATGATGATGGCATCCTATTTCTTCCCCCCTGATATCCATCATTTTCCAAACCAGCAAGAAGATGTACCAGAGCCTCATCAGGACTACTGTCCACTATAAAACAAGTGAAGCATCACCAACAAACAACTTAAATTTTCCAAATAATTCAATAATTCAGATCAATTATATATAAAACAACAACAAGAACCACAGATGTTGGCACATGCTGAAAGGATACAGCTGGTACAAAGATTTATGTATTGATGTAGTTCTTCCATTAAAGTGTAATCTTTGGACCACCTGCATTACAAATGATTTTGTGTCCTGAAAAAGAAAATTCCCAGACACCATCTCACACCTACTGAATTAGAATTTCTGATGTAAGGCCCAGGAATTTGCATGTTAACAAGTTGCTCAATCTCTTACTGCACAAGCAAGGTTGAGGAGCACTAAACCAAATATAATCACAAGTGATCAAACTAAATATAAAATATATAATAAATATATGAATTAATGCTAAGGAAGTGCCTTAAAAATGATAATGTGAACACCTTATCCCTCTCTTAAGCTGTATTTAGCTCACAGGACAGTCAAACAAAACCTGTAGTTGCAAAACACAAGAGAGCTTTAAAAGTGATTAATAAAATTACTTAAAAACCTTGAAGACCACCACTGAAATATCACCATCATGTGCACTAGGGTTGCTAAAATCAAAAACAGATAATAACAAGTGTTGACAAGGATGTGAAGAAATTGGAGCCCTCATACACTGCTGGTCGAATTGTACAATGGTGCAGTTGCTTTGGGGAAAAAAAGTTTGGCAGTTACTCAAAATGCTAAACACAGAGTTACCAGAGGACCCAGTAATTCCATTCTTAGGTATGTATCCAAGAGAAGTGAAAACATATGTCCACACGAAAACCTATACATGAATAATCATAGCATCATTACCCCAATGGCCAAAAAAGTGGAAACAACCCAAATATCCATCAACTGAAAGATGGAAAAATGAAATATGGTATATATCCATATGATGCAACATTATTCAATAGTAAAAAGGAATGCAATACTGACATGTACCTCAACATGAATGGATCTTGAAAACATTATGCTAAGTGAAAGAATACAGAAACAAAAGGTTATATAATTCTGTTTATATGAAATGCCGAAAATAGGTAAATCCAGCAAAAGAGAAAATAGATTAGAGGTTGCCAGAGGCTGAGAGGAATGAAAAATGGGAAGTGACTACAAATGGGTATTGCATTTCTTTTTAGGGTGATAAAAATGTCCTGGAAAAAAAAAAAAAGTCCTGGAATTAGATAGTGGAAATGGTTGCGTAAATACCTGAAATGCTAAAAACCACTGAACTGTACATGTTAGAAGGTGAGTTTTACAATATGTAAATTATTTCCCAATAAAAGCTATTATTTTTTAAAAAAAGATCATAAAGATGGAGGTTTGTTCTAATCTAGTACACAACCTTTTTCTCTGTAAAATGAGATAGTATATTCCCCATTTACTAAACTATTAAGTTTCAGGTTTTCTTTGTTGACATTAAACAAACTGGTTCAATCATGCTACTGGTTCAATCATGCTACCAACTGTAAGGCTACGAACTGTAAGGCAAAATTGAAGATATTTGCTTATAAGAGCCATTTTGGCAAAAATCCATTTCTTAAATCTAGAATTGCAGTTAATTTTTCCTGCCTCATACTTTAAAAATGGTTAACATTGGCAAATGATTTATAGATATTTGACTCTCAGATCTCTAACACTGAGATTACATTTTTTGTAACCTTATGCAAGGTGGAATTATATCAGCTGGTGATACATTATATTTGCCTAATATAATGAAATAAGGATATGTCTCTCTTTTTCAATTTCTTTTTTTGTTTTTTTATAACTAAAATATAATTTAGGTATATATATATATCTATTTACTCAGAGAAATAAAGCATTTTAGATTATAAACTTCAAATTAATTTTTAAATGTGGTCTTTGGATCATTTCTTTCTACGTATTTCATGTCATTCATTTAAAAAAAAAAAAGCTACCTACCTCCATAGAAAATGTTCTTGAAATATGACTATGTACAATAATTTTGGTACTGTCCCTAGTCATTCAATTAATCTTCCACTCAAATGAAAATGTAAATAACAGAGAGAAGACACCGTAGAGAGGTAGGATAACATTTGATGCTATACCTCATTTGATACAGTAAGAATGGAAAAACAGAAAGTGAGCAAGAAACATAAAATCACTATACCAAGCAAAGCAAGAGGCATGAAGTTCAATGATATCTCACTTTTTGCAAAGAAAATTTAAATGAATTTCTGAAAAATGTCAGTAATTTAGACTAAATTATTGAAATGAAATCTAGCAAATAGTTTACCATATTAATGAAAATGAATTTATGGAGATGCAAAGATACTCAGAAATAACTGTCATGTTCTACATGCTAGTCAAAAATTAACAGCTCGAAAGGAATTGTCCAGGGAAATTCCTGATACTTACCAAAAAAGAATCAATTATGGTATTTTATTAATGTTAACTTTGGAGAATTTTAATTCAAATTAAGCATATTTCCCCTTAAAACAATATGGTTCTCTTCCCAACAAAGTTTAAAAAAAAAAAAAAAAAAATTATTTTCTTACACAACTATTTTTCAGAAAAAGCTGTGTAGAAAACAAAAAAGAAGCTACTACATCTCGTAATGCAAGATTTCATTTTTATACTAAGAATTTATCAAACATGCAATATTAACCTCTTCAAATCAAAGAAAAAAATACTGCCTGACATACGCACTTTTGTTGATATAAGACACTGAAAATTTACGGCACAATTGTTACTTACAGAAAGCTGGTGACTCACTCAGTCTTTGGGTCAAAGGCTGAAAAGTCTGACTGTTTTCCATGAGGTTCAAAATTGCTTCTTCATTAATAAGAGCTTCCTCCACTTTGTGTCTAATATGACCTTAAGAGGACAAAGAGTACAAAAACATTAAAGTAAATGACCTAAATCTGAAATTTACTGTTTAGAATTTGTGTAAATTAGGAAACATTACAATGTAAACCTATTTAAAATTTTGAAGTGTTGCTGACATATGCTAAATAAAACCATAATAAAACTTAATGAAAGCCACAGGAATATCTAACTAGTCATACAGAGTAATTAAAAAAACAAAAACAAAAAACCCTGAAACTGTGAATCACTAAATATTTACAATCTCTTTAGCCTCTAAATCCTACCTAGTATGTACAAACAGTTATATTACTCTGATAAAAATCAATGTACATTAAAATTTGTAAAACGAGTTCTTAGAGGGAAGTTCATAGTGATACAGGACTTCTTTAAGAAAAAGCTCAAATAAACAATCTAACACATCACCTAGAAGAATTAGAAAAAGAAGAACAAACAAAACCTAAAGTCAGCAGAAGGAAGGAGATAATAAAGATCAGAGAGGAAATAAATAAAATAGAAAAAAATCAATAAAACCAAGAGCTGATTCTTTGAAAGCATAAACAAAATTGACAAACCTCTGGCCAGGCTTAGCAAGAAAAAAGAGAGAAGACCCAAATAAACAAAATAAGAAATCAAAAAGGAGAAATCACAACTGATACTGCAGAAATACAAAAAACCATAAGACAACACTATGAACAATTACACAACCTAGAAGAAATGGACAACCTTCTAGAAACATACAGCCCTCCAAAACTGAAACAAGAAGAAACAGATAACTTGAACAGATCATCTGATCACTAGAAGTGAAACAGAATCTGTAATAAAAAAACTCCCTGCAAACAAAAGTCCAGAACCAGATGTTTCACAGGTGAATTCTACCAAACGCACAAAGAACTTATACCAATCCTTCTCAAACTCTTCCAAAAGATTGAAGAGAAAGGAATACTCCCAAAGACATTCTATGAAGCCACCATTACCCTGATACCAAAACTAGACAAAGACACTACACAAAAAAGAAAATTACAGGCCAATATCTTTGATGAATATAGATGCAAAAATTCTCAATAAAATATTAGCAAACTGCATCCAACAACACGTAAAAAAGATCATACACCATGACCAAGTTGGATTCATCCCAAGGTCAAAAGGATGGTTCGACATATGTTTTGGAGAATTTTAATTCAAATTAAGCATATTTCCCCTTAAAACAATATGGTTCTCTTCCCAACAAAGTTTAAAAAAAAAAAAAAAAGAATTATTTTCTTACACAACTATTTTTCAGAAAAAGCTGTGTAGAAAACAAAAAAGAAGCTACTACATCTCGTAATGCAAGATTTCATTTTTATACTAAGAATTTATCAAACATGCAATATTAACCTCTTCAAATCAAAGAAAAAAATACTGCCTGACATACGCACTTTTGTTGATATAAGACACTGAAAATTTACGGCACAATTGTTACTTACAGAAAGCTGGTGACTCACTCAGTCTTTGGGTCAAAGGCTGAAAAGTCTGACTGTTTTCCATGAGGTTCAAAATTGCTTCTTCATTAATAAGAGCTTCCTCCACTTTGTGTCTAATATGACCTTAAGAGGACAAAGAGTACAAAAACATTAAAGTAAATGACCTAAATCTGAAATTTACTGTTTAGAATTTGTGTAAATTAGGAAACATTACAATGTAAACCTATTTAAAATTTTGAAGTGTTGCTGACATATGCTAAATAA
The DNA here is from genome assembly GCF_003031525.2 of Neophocaena asiaeorientalis asiaeorientalis. Classification (NCBI taxonomy): domain Eukaryota; kingdom Metazoa; phylum Chordata; class Mammalia; order Artiodactyla; family Phocoenidae; genus Neophocaena; species Neophocaena asiaeorientalis. The sequence goes on along the minus strand of NW_020172776.1, from coordinate 1,182,925 downwards.
AACCATAATAAAACTTAATGAAAGCCACAGGAATATCTAACTAGTCATACAGAGTAATTAAAAAAACAAAAACAAAAAACCCTGAAACTGTGAATCACTAAATATTTACAATCTCTTTAGCCTCTAAATCCTACCTAGTATGTACAAACAGTTATATTACTCTGATAAAAATCAATGTACATTAAAATTTGTAAAACGAGTTCTTAGAGGGAAGTTCATAGTGATACAGGACTTCTTTAAGAAAAAGCTCAAATAAACAATCTAACACATCACCTAGAAGAATTAGAAAAAGAAGAACAAACAAAACCTAAAGTCAGCAGAAGGAAGGAGATAATAAAGATCAGAGAGGAAATAAATAAAATAGAAAAAAATCAATAAAACCAAGAGCTGATTCTTTGAAAGCATAAACAAAATTGACAAACCTCTGGCCAGGCTTAGCAAGAAAAAAGAGAGAAGACCCAAATAAACAAAATAAGAAATCAAAAAGGAGAAATCACAACTGATACTGCAGAAATACAAAAAACCATAAGACAACACTATGAACAATTACACAACCTAGAAGAAATGGACAACCTTCTAGAAACATACAGCCCTCCAAAACTGAAACAAGAAGAAACAGATAACTTGAACAGATCATCTGATCACTAGAAGTGAAACAGAATCTGTAATAAAAAAACTCCCTGCAAACAAAAGTCCAGAACCAGATGTTTCACAGGTGAATTCTACCAAACGCACAAAGAACTTATACCAATCCTTCTCAAACTCTTCCAAAAGATTGAAGAGAAAGGAATACTCCCAAAGACATTCTATGAAGCCACCATTACCCTGATACCAAAACTAGACAAAGACACTACACAAAAAAGAAAATTACAGGCCAATATCTTTGATGAATATAGATGCAAAAATTCTCAATAAAATATTAGCAAACTGCATCCAACAACACGTAAAAAAGATCATAGACCATGACCAAGTTGGATTCATCCCAAGGTCAAAAGGATGGTTCGACATATGCAAATCAATCAATGTGATACACCACATCAACAAACGAAAAGACAAAAACCACATAATCATCTCAATAGATGCAGAAAAAGTATCTGATAAAATTCAACATCCATTCATGATAAAAACTCTTACAAAAGTGGGTATAGAGGGAACATACCTCAACATAACAAAAGGTATTTATGACAAACCCACAGCCAATATAATACTCAATGATGAAAAGCTGAAAGCCTTCCTGCTAAACTCTGGAACAAGACAAGGATGCCCACTCTCAACATTTCTATTCAACATAGTATTGGAAGCCCTAGCAACAGGAATCATACAAGAAAAAGAAATAAAAGGTATTCAAATTGGTAGGGAAGAGGTAAAATTGTCATTATACGCAGATGACGTGATAGTATATATAGAAAACCCTGAAGACTCCACATAAAAACTACTAGAACTGATAAATGAATACAAGGTAGCAGGATACAAGATTAACATACAGAAATTAGCTGCATTTCTTTACACTAACAATGAAATACCGGAAAGGGAATGTAAACAAACAATCCCTTTTAAAATCACATCAAAAAAATTAAAATACTTAGGAATAAACCTCACCAAGGAGGTGAAAGATTTATATGCTGAGAACTATTGATACAACACATTAACAGAGGAAACTGAAGACGACTCAAAGAAATGGAAAGATATCCCATGCTCCTGGATTGGAAAAATTAATATTGTTAAAATGGCTATACTACCCAAAGCAATATACAGATTTAAGGCAATACCCATCAAAATACCCATGACATTTTTCACAGAACTAGAATAAATATTCCTAAAATTTATATGGAATCATAAGAGACCCAAAATTGCCAAAACAATCCTGAGGAAAAAGAACAAAGCAGGAGGCACAGCCCTTCCAGACTTCTGACAATACTACAAAATTACAGTACTTAAAACAGCATAGTATTGGCACAAAAACAGACATATAGACTAATGGAACAGAATAGAGAGCCCAGAAATAAACCTACACATGTATTGACAATTAATCTTCAACAAAGGAGGCAAGAATATACAATGGGGAAAAGACAGTCTCTTCAGCAAGTGGTGTTGGGAAAGTTGGACAGCAGCATGTAAATCAATGAAACTAGAACACACCCTCATAACATGCAAAAAAATAAACTCAAAATGGCTTGAAGATTTAAATATAAGACATCATAAAACTGCTAGAAGAGAACATAGGTAAAACATTCTCTGACATAAATTATAGCAATGTTTTCTTAGGACAGCCTCCCAAGGCAACAGAAATAAAAATAAACGAATGGGTCCTAATCAAACGTATAAGCTTTTGCACAGCAAAAGAAACCATAAACAAACCCACAGAATGGGAGAAAATATTTGCAAATCATGCGACCAACAAGGGCTTAATTTCCAAAATATACAAACAGCTCCTACAATTCAATAACAAAAAACCAAACATCCCAATTGAAAAATGGGCAGAAGACCTAAACAGACATTTCTCCAAAGAATACATATAGGTGGCCATTAGGCGCATGAAAGATGCTCATCATTGCTAATTATTAGAGAAATGCAAATCAAACTACAATGAGGTATAACCTCACACCAGTGAGAATGGCCATCATTAAAAAGACTACAAAAAAAAAAAAAAGACTACAAATAACAAATGCTGGAGAGGGTGCGTAGAAAAGGGGAACCCTCCTACACTGTTGGTGGGAATGTAAGTTGGTACAGCCACTACATAAAACAGTATGAAGGTCCTCAAAAAACTAAAAACAGAGTTGCCCTAGGATCCAGCAATGCCATTCTTGGGCATATACCCAGACAAAACTATAATTCAAAAAGATACATGCACCCCTATGTTCATAAAAGCACTATTCACAACAGACAAGACATGGAAACAACCTAAATGTCCACTGATAGATGAATGGATAAAGAAGATGTGGTATACTTATACAATAGAATACTACTCAGCCATTAAAAAGAATGAAATAAGGCCATTTTCAGCAACATGGATGGACATAGAGATTATCATACTGAGCAAAGTAAGTCAGAGAGACTTTGAAAGACAAATATCATGTTATCACTTATATGTGGAATCTAAAATATGACACAAATGAACTTCTCTATGAAACAGAAACAGACTCACAGAGACTTGTGGTTGCCAAAGGGGAGGGGAGTGGAGAAGGGAAGGATTGAGAGTTTGGGATTAGCAGATGCAAACTATTATATATAGGATAGATAAACAACAAGGTCCAACGATATGGCACAGGGAACTATATTCAATATCCTGTAATAAAACATAATGGAAAAGAATATGAAAAAGAATATATATATTTGTATAATGGAGTCACTTTGCTGTACAGCAGAAATTGTACACAACAGGGAATCAACAATACTTCAAACAAAATTTTTTTAATATAAAAATGTTACCACTTACAAAAAATAAAATAAAATTTATAAAACAAACAGAAAAGACAAGTTGTCCGACTTGAATAATAAAATTCTCTAGGGCTTCCCTGGTGGTGCAGTGGTTGAGAGTCCGCCTGCCGATGCAGGGGACACGGGTTCGTGTCCTGGTCTGGGAAGATCCCACATGCCGTGGAGCGGCTGGGCCCGTGAGCCATGGCTGCTGAGCCTGCGGGTCCCAAGCCTGTGCTCCGCAATGGGAGAGGCCACAACAGTGAGAGGTCCGAGTACCGCAAAAAAAAAAAGAAAGAAAAAAAAATTCTGTATAGTTTATTTTGAAATAATTCATTTTACATTAACTTTATATTTCTCCATATCTTTTAATTCATGATTTTAAAATGTAAGTCTTTTGCCATGTGATTTTTATAGAAGGTCTAATGTATAGAGGGATTAAATAATTTTTAGAAGATAAAATGAATCTCATAATCTAATCAAAGGGAGAGGGAGAATAAAAAGCACATAATAGTAGGGGAAAAGAAGACTATATAGGACTTCCCTGGTGGCACAGTGGTGAAGAATCCACCTGCCAATGCAGAGGACATGGGTTTGAGCCCTGGTCTGGGAAGATCCCACATGCCGTGGAGCAACTAAGCCCATGTGCCACAACTACTGAACTGTGCTCTAGAGCCCACAAGCCACAACTACTGAGTGCACGTGCCACAACTACTGAAGCCCATGCGCCTAGAGCCCGTGCTCCGCAATAAGAGAAGCCACCAAAATGAGAAGCCCGTGCACCGCAACGAAGAGTAGCCCCCACTCGACACAACTAGAGAAAGCCCGCGTGCAGCAACAAAGACCCAATGCAGCTAAAAATAATTTTTAAAAAACCTCAATAATCTTAAAAAAAAAGACTATATAGCAAAATATGGCAAGCAGTTTAAAGAAAGCTAATTGGAAACAGTTCTATTTTTCTCCTTCTGATATTCAGACTTAAAACTAAGTGTTTTTCAACAGTTTTTAAAAGAGAGAAGTTTCAGGAAGAAATATTTTTAACACATCCCAGAAATATATTAACACACATAGCTAGCCTAATAGTGTTTAGTCAAAATGAAAGAACAAAAAAACCACAGAAAATAGGTCATCTCAAAACAACAAAAAAAATGAGATCAGTGAAAACAAAAGATGGTTCTCAAACTAATAACAAAATACACAAGATTGGCAAGAATGATCACAACAAAATAGAGAGAAGGCATAAACAATGTTAGAAATACAAGTGGAAGTGCCAAAGGTAAAAGAGGCATGTTAAAGTAATACTATGAACAACTTTATACCACAAATATGGAAAAATCAGATTAAATGGATAATTTCTTAGGAAAAATATGATATAAACTGATTCAAACAGAAACAGAAAACTTGAGTAGACCTGTAACAATTAAGGAAGTTGAATTAATAGCTTAAAATCCACTCCCTTTACTTCCCACCCCTGCCACATAAAATCAACCCACAAAAATCTATATAAGTCTGGATGGTTTTACAGATGAGACCTATCAAACCTCTAAGATATAGATTATATCAATCTAATAAAAATTCTTGAAAGGAGAGTTGAAAAATATGAAAAGCTCCACAATGCATTTAATGGGGACAAAGTATGAATCTTTCTCAATTACTAAAAAAAAAAAAAAAGTTACAATTCTAAACAAAATATTACCAAAGTAGATATAGCAACATTTAAAAAAACATACTACATTATGACAACAAAGGATTTATTTCAGGAGTGCAAGGACAGTTTAACATTAGATACATCAACATTATTAATTTAACTACCATATTAACAGAGTAAAAGAGAAAAACTGATTATGTCAATATTTTCAAAAAAAAATTTGGTAAAATTTAATATCCATTCATGATTTCAAAAAACCCAAACTTCGGGCTTCCCTGGTGGCGCAGTGGTTGAGAGTCCGCCTGCTGATGCAGGGGACACGGGTTCATGCCCCGGTCCCGGAAGATCCTACATGCCACGAAGCAGCTGGGCCCGTGAGCCATGGCTGCTGAGCCTGCGCGTCCGAAGCCTGTGTTCCACAATGGGAGAGGCCACAACAGTGAGAGGCCCGCGTACCTCCCCCCGCAAAAAAACCAAAAAAAAAAAAAAAAAAAACCCCAAACTTCTTAAGAAGCAAGAAACAAGAGATAATAAACTGATTATAAAGTTTATCTACCAATATCCTGTAGTAAATTTCATACTTAATGATGAAATATAAAGGCATTCACTTTAAAGCCAGGAGAAACTTTTTTTCCATTTCTACTTAATGTCATCGTTAAGTTCTTAAGCACTGCATCAAAACATTAAAAAAGTATAAGGATGGGAAGGGAAGTAATACAATTATTATTTTCTGATGATGACTCTATACACAGAAAATCCAATCAAAAAGACATATTAACTATTAGCACTAATAAAAGTTGCTGGATATAAGACTGACACACAAGGTCAGTGAAGTTCCTAATACCAGCAATTAGAAGATGTAATTTTTGAAAGCTAAACTTAAAACTGCAACATTTATAAGGCACCTGGAGCATATCTAATAAAAGATATAAAATAATTTTACCAGAAAAATTGCAGAACTTTATTGAAAGACATGAAGGAAGACCAAATAAACTGAGAAATATATCATGTGCATAAATGAGCTAATTTGGTATATAGAAAGATTTAAAATGTTTCTAAATTGGTCTATAAATTCAATAAATTTCCAATAAAATCTCAACAGGGTTCTTCCCAGAAACAAAACAATCCGACCTTAAAATTAACATGGGAAAGCTTTTTTTTTAAGATGATGTTGGGGGTAGGAGTTTATTAATTTATTTATTTATTTTTGCTGTGTTGGGTCTTCGTTTCTCTGCGAGGGCTTTCTCTAGTTGTGGCAAGCGGGGGCCACTCTTCATCGCAGTGTGCGGGCCTCTCACCATCGCAGCCTCTCTAGTTGCGGAGCACAGGCTCCAGACGCGCAGGCTCAGTAGTTGTAGCTCACAGGCCTAGTTGCTCTGTGGCATGTGGGATCCTCCCAGACGAGGGCTCGAACCCGTGTCCCTTGCATTAGCAGGCAGATTCTCAACCACTGCACCACCAGGGAAGCCCTGGGAAAGCTTTTTTTAAAGATCAAGAGTAAATACGACAATTTTGTAGATGGCTAGTGGGAAGCTGCTACATAGCACAGGGAGATCATCTTGGTGCTTTGTGATGACCTAGAGGAGTGGGATAGGAAGGGTGGGAGGGAGGGAGGCTTAAGAGGGAGGGGTTATGGGGATGTATGTATACATATAACTGATTCACTTTGTTGTACAGCAGAAACTCACACAATATGGTAAAGCAATTATACTCCAATAAAGAGGTATTAAAAAAAAGAGTAAATAAGATAATTTTGAAGCTAAATAGGGAAGATCTGCTCCTGATATATATCATTACTTACAAAGCAACAGTAATTACAACAGTATGACATTAACATGGGAGAACACAACCGAGGTTGGGGAATTCAGTGGAAAAAAAAAAACGTTTCAATAAATATGTTGGAACCACTAGCTCTTTATATCTAGAAAAATAAATAACAATAAGATCCTTACTATATACACAAGTAAAATGTCAAATGAACTGAAGACCTACATGTGAAAAACCAATCTGTAAGCACACATAAACCTTAAGGATGAAAACTTTCATTACATCCAGAAAGGGAAGGAATTGTAAACCAGGCACAAAAACCAAACTGTAAAGGAAAAAAACTGTTAAATTTAAGGTTAAAATTGAAGACACGTAAAACACTTTAAAAAAGAGAAAAGGGAAGAAAAATTAAAAAAAAAAGCTAAAAAAAATTTTGTGGAGACTTTAAAGTGTAATTCTAGATGAGGAGAAAATATCTCTACAATAAATATAACTGATAAAGGCTTGATATCCAGAAAATATGAGGAATTCCTACAAATAAGTAAGAAAAACAGTACAGATCCAGTAGAAAATGAGCAAAGAACATGAATAAGCAATTCTCAGATAAAGAGATCCAAATGCTCAAACTTAGTAATCAGGAAATGAAGATTAAACTAAGGAGATTTAGATTTCAAAGAATGAGAATGGCAAAAAATTTTTACATGTTACACTATCAAATATTGTTGAGGATGTAGGGAAGTTTAAGCTCTAACACATCGTGGGAATATAAACTTAGGTACATTTTATAGACCAACTGTGAAATACTGGCTTTACTACCAAATGTGATAGTTTTATTGTTAACATACCTCAAAATCTGAAAAATTAAGCACTAAAATTGAGCTTATAAGGAAAATAAAAGGCTAAGACAAAACTCATGCAACTCTGTAATGAGAACACTAACAAAATCAATAATTGGTACCTGAGGAAATAAACTGCTCAGGCAGGCAGCTCAGTGTGCTGGAGGCTGTCATAGCAGATATTAAAAATGCACAGAAAATAATAGTATGGAAATTCTGGGTACATTTCGATTAGGATGGGGCTCGCAGATGCTAAGACAAAGCAAATGGAAATAGAGCTCTGAGCCAGAAGGCTACCATTAAAGTACTGAGGAGAGGGTGAAACCTGCCATGAGTCACAGAGGGCACAACGCTAGGATGCAACTCTAGGGAAGGAGGAAGCCCTGGGTGGGTGTAGGTGCTCATTTCTAGCTGTTGTTTAATACAGTCAAAAGAGCCCCCGCTGCCAATACAGCAGTGAAAAGAGGGCTTTTCCTTTCCTACTGAAGGCTGCAATTCTACTCCTCCTATTCTGGCTCCTCTTGCCTAAAAAAATTTTATGCGAAACAACATGACTTCTAAGTAAAACTTTAATTATTCTCTTATTTACTAATCATGTATAAGCTAACTGTATTACAAAAACCCTGTTAGAATAGATGCTATCTAGGTGGAGTATAATACACACACCCTAAGACCTGGCAAATTACACTTCTGTATGTCTTCTGTAGAGAAACTCTTGCACATGGCCACAAGGTGACAGACATAACACTGTTAACAACAGTGCAAAAGTGAAAACCATCTAATAGTTGTAGAGAACAGAAACACTTGTTTAGTCTTACAAAAGAATGCTCATCAGCAGCTAAAATGAATGACCTAGAAACATGTAAGAACAAGGATAGATTCCAAAGTTATTATTGCTGACACAAAAGATACTCAACATCATTAATGAGGGATATGATGATTAAACCATAATGAGATGCCGTTTCACACGTACTAGGATGGCTATATAAAAAGACAGATAATAACAAGTGTTAGTGAGATTGTGGGGTTTCTGAAACCCTCATATACTGCTGGTGGGAACGTAAAACAGTGCAGTCACTTTGGAAAACAGTTTGGCAATTTATTAAAAATTACACACAAATTTATCAAACGATCCAGCAATTCTCTTCCTTGTTATCTACTCAAGAAAAATGAAAATATATACCCATACAAAGACATAAATGTTCAGAGCATCATTATTCTTAAGGGCCAAAAAGTGAAAACAACTCAAATTTTCATCAACTGATGAATTAGTCAATAAAATATATCAGTAGAATGCAATACTACTAGGCAATAAAATGGAATTAAATACTGATAGATACTCCAATATGGATGAGCCTGAAAACATTATGCTAAGTGAAAGAAGCAAGGCACAAAAGATCACATTTTGTATGATTTCATTTACATGACATATCCAGAAAAGGCAAATCTTGAGAGACAAGGAAGATGATGAGTGGTTTGGTTACTTGGGGTTGGAGGTGTGACTGCAAATGGACACAAAGAATCTTTTGAGGAGAAGGAACTATTCTAAAATTGAATTACAGAGATGTTAGTACAACTCTGTAAATTTACTATAAATCACTGAATTATACACTTAAAATGAGTGAATTTTATGTTACATAAATTATACCCTAATTAAGTTGTTGAAAAACATAATGTTGAATGAAAAAAAGCAAGTTACTTAATCTACGCCAAGTAGGACACCATTTATGTAAAATCTAAAACCTAAAATAATAGTATATGGGCTTCCCTGGTGGCGCAATGGTTGAGAGTCCGCCTGCCGATGCAGGAGACACGGGTTTGTGCCCCCAGTCCAGGAAGATCCCACATGCCGCGCAGCGGCTGGGCCCATGAGCCATGGCCACTGAGCCTGCGCGTCTGGAGCCTGTGCTTCACAACAGGAGAGGCCACAACAGTGAGAGGCCCGCGTACCACAAAAAATAAAAAATAAATAATAGCATATGTTTTGGACATACATATATAAGAAAACACAAAATCATGTATTTTAACAGTTTGTACCAACTTCAGAATAGTGCTTACCTCTAGAGATGAAGAAAAGGTAAAAGAATGGGAGCGAGGTCTTTGCTACATCAATGATGTTTATTTCTCAGGAAAAAAAAAAATTAGCTAACTCAACCAAATACTAATATCTCAGTGCTAGATACACAGGATGTCTGTTATGGTATTTTCTGTACACTTGAAAGAAAACCTCACCTTTGCTCAACTCTGTGTCTTTGTGGACTTCTACCACATTAGCCGGTGTACAGTGAGGAATATCAGGAGACAGAACCTCAGAGTGCAATGTTAATTCAGCAGAGAACTCCTGGGATCCATCGCTGTAGTCCACAGATCCTGATAATGTTCTGCTTAATTAAAACATATCCTTTATAACAAACTATATATCAAAGCAATAAAATTAGTTCTGAGATCTATAATAAATAACCACTTACACAGAGAAATCATTCTGTTTGAGAATTTCCTGAAGTCTCTTCTGAAATTTTTTTTCACTTTCTGTTGCTGGCACAAACCTGCGATCTTTGAATTTTAAAAGTGCATTAAAAAATGTAGAAAGCAAATAAATGAAATATTTTCCTTTTTCCTAGAAGAGCTTTTAAAATGGTAGCAATTTCCTATCCTTGACACATGTAACACCACATAAAAGTAGTCCTATTATAAATCAAACAAAAGAGAAATGGTTGTTACTGAAGCTATGAAATTAAGCACTTAAAGTCAGTCTAAGATTAAGATCTACAACTTAAATCTAAAAGAGAAAAACATTATTTTCTACCTATAAATGTATCATACACCCTGAACCTAGAAATTTTCCCTTTATAAAATATTTCTATTTTAAAAGAAATTAAAGGCATTCAAAACTTATCAAAGAATTTTTAGGGTCCAAGAGATTATAATACAAATTTTAATTGGACTTCAGTATAGGCTTACTACTGTATTTCAAATACCTTTGCCTTTTGAATTATGTCTTCTATTCTTTTACCTTTATTTAAAAATTTTTGTTGTATCCATGGCATTACTTAAGCCCCTTCAAATTCTTTTTGAATATAGCAGGGTTTAGTAAAAAATAAAATGAGTATTTTCTTCAGAGATGCACAAGGTAATCAAAGTCAGAATTTATATGACATACCCAGAAAATAACATGGGGGCAGAATTTCATGGGTGACGTTTTCAAAGCGTAATGAATTAAACGAAGTGTTTCTAAGTTGGGACTCATGCTCTTCTTTAAGTATTCTATAGCTCATTTGGAAATACAAGAGGTTAAAACATACCACAGAATGAAAAAGGAGAAAAAGGTACTACCAGTGAAAACCAAGGCCAATGAAGATGTCAATTTCTCATGTGAAGAGAGACAATGAGTGACACTTTGGAGGTACAGAATTATGGTTCAGAGCAATGAGAATAGGGAAAATATATATAGAAAATTTAAAGGTAGTTTGAAAAGCAAAGTCTAATGTCACAGTAAAAACTCAATGGCTTAAACTTTTCCATTAAAATATCCAGTTAAAAGAAAATCATTTATACCTTGTGATTCGGGTTGGCTAATTTGAGAAGTTTCATTTTTGTTTCTTCGCCGTTGCTTTTCATCTTCCCATATGGCCTGTAGACCAGGGTTTCCACCAATCTGAGCTGTAATCATAATAATACTTCAATATTACAAGGGTCAAAGTGAAAAATACTTGCTTAAAGAAAAGAAATCCATACTTAAAAAAAATACTGTCTTTTAAGAAAAACAATTACCTACTTTGTGTAATAAAACAGACAAATTATCCCAACCTATATTTACTGTATTACTCCTTTTTTAGTTTTCCTACTAGTTCCCAAAAACACAGCAAGTGAATAAGATTCAAACATTTGATTATAGCCAGCAGACCTAAAAGTCTCCTCCCTGGTATATAACCTGGAAATAAAAAAATTAAAAGGCAGAGCATAGTAAATTCTTTTATAATGGCTAATTTATTTAGCGTCACACTTACTTTAGGTTCATGTCTATGCAAACAAACTCATATGAATGAAAGCATAAATGAAAAAATGACTATCTCATCAGAGGTACAGAAAAAAATCTTCATAACATTTTACATCCTTCCTTCTTTAAGTAATTTCACTTCCCTAGTAATGTTTTCTTCCCTACTTTTTCCAACCTTTGGTCATGGATTTTTAAAAATAAAAACATATATTAACAATAACTGTGTATATACCTTCAATGTCCAACCGATTTAAGATATCAGCAGCTACAGCATCCACTTCTAATTCACAAGTACTCTGTGGTTCAACACCTTCCAGTATTAAAGAGCTGTATTAAAGAAGTATCAAAAGATACAATAATTAAGTAAGAGAAAATTTTCTTAAGATTTTTATTACTTAACAATTTTTCATGTTTATGTGGTAACCAGAAAAACCAGTGATATTATATTAATCCACAATTATTCATGACATAATTGATACTGTGTGTATATACAAAGAAATGAAAAACAGGAAGAGAAACACAAAATTGACAACTCCATTGAGATACTTTTGGAGTCTATTTTACATGTTTTGGTTCATTATATTTTATAGAAAAGGAATGTACAATGTTTCAGCATGTGGGTCACATCCACGGCAGGATGGGATAAGATAACAGAGGGACAACAGAGGGGATGCATCAAAAACCATACACACATGCAATTATTTGCCCAGAGGCATCTATCTCAGCAATCGTAGATGGTTTTTAAAAATGAGGAGGGAATATATATATAAAACAAGAGATGAGGGGAGGTGAACATACTGAAAAGTGAGCAAATGATACTGTTCTCCCTGCCCTCAACTACTGCTAAGCTGGGGAATGTTTAAAAATTTTCCATAACTATAGAATTGAGAAACCATATTAGTCCAATAGTGGGATCATAGCTAGGAAAAGAGGTGACACCATGAGGTCATTACTTTTTATGAGAACTACAGAGAACTATTCCCCACTAATGCTCTTTGACTCAAAAGCATTTTTGTTTTTCATCAGAGCCACATGAAAGATTTCAGATGACATCACATAAATGTCCCTGCTTGATAGAATAAACATGACAACTAGTATAGATCCCAGTTTATCCATTCCAAAATTCAGATCTCCTACCAACAGGGACACCAAATGAAAAGGAGAGAACTTTTACTAGAAAGTGGATGATAGAAGATTTCATTAATAATTGAAACATTTAAAAATGTTTTACGAGAAACATTAACAAAACCTCATTTTCCATTGTCTATACCTAAGGAATGGGTGTTTGAACAGAAATTTTGATGGAGTATTAGAGATTAATTTGTTAAACCACAAAACTTTTACTATTTATATATATGTATAGACACAACACACACATATATCTTTTTACCATTGACAGAGAAGGAACATATTAGTCAACCTATCACAATATATTCATCCCTTTAACTTTCAGAAAAAGTAACTGTCAATATAGCTTGTCTTCTTTACCCATATAATTTACCAACATCAGTTATGCCATGAATTAAAGTACCAGATAAAATAGTTTTTGGCCAACAGTTTTCTCCTTTATAGTAAAAAGTTTCACACTTTTGGAAGCGGTGTATTATACGTTTCAAGGGTGAACTTTCCAGGAGTAGAACATTTGTGACAAAGGAGGGAAACAATAACATTAAAAAATGTAATCTCTTCGGCTTCCCTGGTGGCACAATGGTTGGGAATCCGCCTGACAATGCAGGCGACGTGGGTTCGTGCCCCGGTCCGGGAAGATCCCGCATGCCGCGGAGCGGCTGGGCCCGTAAGCCATGGCCACTGGGCCTGCGTGTCCGGAGCCTGTGCTCCGCAACGGGAAAGGCCACAACACTGAGAGGCCCACGTACCACAGGAAAAAAAAAAAAAAAATGCAATCTCATAGTAGAAATTTACAACTATTTCTTGCCTACTTCAGACATTCAGTATAGGAGGAGCTCCTAGGGAAAGGAAGTAGTTTTCAGAATTAAAAATTTGTTTCCAGTAAACAGAAAAAGTGTGAGTAAAAAAATTAAGTCAGCAAATACATGTAGACCATTCATTTTAGTCATGAAAGGTAGATAAGCAATACAATGGTATTTAGAAAACCATGCCTCTCTGAACATTTCTGTTCATAGCTTAACACAACAGACAATTACAGTCAGTAATTACAATCACTGAGGGTGAAGTTCAGACATATACAATTTAAAAAATCTGTTCAGATCATTCTGATGGACAGCCAGGTTGAGATTACTGCAGTAGACTCAATTTTTGTGAATTTAACACTCTGGCAAATGACCTTGAAGGTCCATGATATATGGTAATTTACAACGAGCTAGCAGGTAAGGTTAGTACAGCTGCTAACTCAGCACTCTTATCTCATTATGAGTTTGTTGCTCTCTATTTGTTATGGACCTTGAAATAATGTTTGTGAAGGGATATAAAATACTTCTGGGTTAAAAAAACAAACAAACAAAAAAAGGTACCCAGAGGAAGGTGCTAGTACTGGGGTTAAAAATGAGACTAATAAAATTTAAGAGCACTGATTTGGCAAAAATGTTTGACATTATGTTACCTGTATTTGATAAAATTATGGATTTTCATGTTTAATGTAAGAATCCTAAAAACTTGGGACAAAAATATATAGCTAGCCTACATTTATTATAAATTCTAATTCTGAATACCTTGTTTAGTTTCACTAGTTTGCCTTTTCATATCTTTGCTCTTAAAAGTAATGATTCAAACTTTTCATTATAATACAGAGAGCTTCTCCAAACTAACTCATAAACAGTGAAGCTTTACTATAGTCTTATGACCTAACCACAAAGATGTTTGTTCAAAAAGGCTTCAAATAAAAAGAAACCTGGACTTGAAGTGATCATGCAAAAAACAAGTTAATGTAGAACTTTGAAAACCACAGGATCTAGTGAGTAGGTAAAATCCTTGGGTTAAGTTGATTTGCTCCAATTTTAGAGACATAGAGGAACTGTATCACAGGCATAAAAATGAGAAAGTAAATAGTTTGTCAGTCACTTTGCTCTGGACTGATTAGAAATTGAATTTGATGTGGTAAATAATGCTGTCTCTAAAGTTGATACCACTTCAACACAATTATAAAAACAATTCTGCTGTATCTGAGAGGGAACCTAGAAGTACATGTGTATGTGTACATATACAACTTTTACCAAAAAGTACTGATACATGTTAACTGAATCTAGAAGTAAAGCAAGTCACTGTCCATTTGAAGTCTTTGAAGTCTCATTCTGGTATAATATTCCAGTCATAAAACAATGTATTTCCACCATTATTTAATGAGATTCTCTCTTAATTTTAGGTCTTAAAAAGCCCAAGTAATTCTATAATATGGAAATTCTGTGAAGAACATATTAAGATCTTAAACTATATAAATTAAGCTCTAAACAAATATTTTTGACAGTTTATCTTCAACTGATTAATAAATTCACATTTTCTTACCTTGAAATAAAAAATAAAGTCATTTAACTAAACACTTTTTCTACTTTGCACTTTACATAAAAAATATCTGCTTAAAAACGTATCAGGTGATATATGTGTAGTGAAAAGAGGAAACCATACCACCCTATCAATATCCAAATGATCAATAAAACAATCAAGAAAGCTTGGGCAACAACTTTGTGGCATAAAACAGAAAACCTCTGAGTTCTATGTAGATTAAGCTATTACTGATAATTTAGATAGGTACTGATTATATATCTGCTTTATGGTAAGGAAATCTAAACAGTTGGAATATGTTACCGCCTCTAAGAAAGTCTAATAAATAATAAAAGTCAAAAGAAATTATAAGTTGTATTATTCATATACACTATGTCAACCCACTTTTTTCCCCACAAATATATATGCCGCTCCACGGCATGTGGGATCTTCCCGGACCGGGGCACGAAACCGTGTCCCCTGCATCAGCAGGCGGACTCTCAACCACTGTGCCACCAGGGAAGCCCTCCCCACAAATATTTAATATTTGGAAATATTTAGGGGTTATTTTTATTTAAAATATTTGCCATTTAGGTTTTTTTTTTTTTAAGCTGTGTTGGGTCTTTTTTGCTACGCACGGGCTTTCTCTAGTTGCAGTGAGTGGAGGCTACTCTTCATTGCAGTGTGTGGGCTCCTCACTGCAGTGGCTTCTCTTCTTGCACAGGCTCTAGGCATGCGGGCTCAGAAGTCGTGGCTCACGGGCTCTAGAGCACAGGCTCAGTAGTTGTGGCACATGGGCTTAGTTACTACGCGGCATGTGGGATCTTCCCGGACCAGGGATCGAACCCGTGTCCCCTGCACTGGCAGATGGATTCTTAACCACTGCGCACCAGGCAAGTCCCACCATTTAGGTTTTAGATTGTTATTTTATTATGCAATTTTTACTTGACAAGTTATAGGATGTCAATTTAGAATGTACAAAGAAGATGGATGTTGGAGAGAAGTATAAACACAACCAGACTTCTTTTATTAATTAGGTAATGACTAGGTATATTTTCATGGTCTGTTCTTGAAATCTATGATCCATGTAATACACTAATGTCGAGATTTACTTTTTTGATAAACTTACAGATAAAAACCAATTACAATAAAGGTTAAAATTAAATTATGCTAACCACTGACTTCTGAATAGAGTAGGATATATGTAAATAACCTTTCCTTTCCTTTACAACATAAACTAACCTTGGTATTTCGTCGTCATCCCACCGAAATAAAGTACCAGTAAGAGAATTTCTTCCTGGTAGCTGATTCTTGCAAGATCCACTCGCACGTAATGGATCACCTAGGAATAAAAAGGTAAAAGGGGTAAGTTCCACTTTTAACTTACATATAATTACCCTTTAAGTATATTAGTAAACAACCCATATGACCAGTTCCTAAAATTGTATCCTAAAAATTCATAAACATACCGGAATGCATATGCACAGTGGAGAGTAATGATTCCAAACCGACATGGGGAAAAGTATTTGCAATATATGGATATGAAACAGAAATAGCCACAATACCTTCATACTAGAATAGAATTATGATACATTTAAGTGCGCTATTGTGATAGGTATGCTTCAAATCTCATTTTAAAAATAAAGAACTAAGAATTTTTGTAGACTTTAAATTCCTAGGGTATTCTATATGAGCCTCAACTAAAATTCTAGTGGAAATCAGATTCCAGATAAAATTCAAAACATACTTTAATGCTAATCCCTGAATAAAAAGAAAATACACAATGCATTTCGAAAGTAATGGCAGTAACAGTGAGTGGAAACCTGGGGCAAATGCAAATACAATTTGATGAGCAGTTGGAGGGAACTATGCATTTGCTTAGTTGTCCCAGCTGCAGAAACTGAGTCCTGGGGCCATGCTTTGGAAGTAGTCTCTAAATTTTAGCAATTTTTTTGTGATCTCTTATGGGGAATTTAAATTTTCAGATAAAGAAAGCTTGAGTGAATGGCATAGAAGGAATCCTAACATTAAGAAAGGTATTAAATTTGCAATCCTCTCCAACTAAATTTGATACTTTTTCTTATTTGGTTAGCTTGATCACAAAATTATGTAATTAATTAGACTTACCACCTTTGCTATATTAACAAAACACATAACAAACCATGTAACTGATTCTATATACCTTCAGAAGTTTTTGAAGGCTTTGCTGTTATGTGGCTAGGGCATGTATATGAAATTACTTTGCAAGTTGTAAATTAAAACACAAATATTATTTTCTAAGAAATTTATATGAGTGAAAAATCTACACAAGTTTACTAATACAAAGTTATCACAGTATAAAAATTCACACTTTACCTCCACTTTATGTATTATTTTATTTAAAAATACATATATAATTCTTTTCAACTCTGGATGTTAAAAATGTAATATAAAGGCACCATGGAGAACTGTAAAAAAAATCCCTCTATGATGCTAAAAATATTTACTCTATTTAAGTACTTCTATATACTTCACCTTAACAACAGTAATTAGCAACATTTCCGTTTCATTTGGCAACTGAGTATATACTGAATAATAAGACAAAATGGTATATGCATATGTAGTATTAAAATTTCTAAATATTTTTCACTTTTGAATTTACTTTCAAAAGACTACATTATGTACTAAATTAACTTGTCTTACAAGATTAAAATGTTAAGTTGTGCATATATATGCAACATATTTACAATAAGTTTACTGTCCATTTAATTATGCGTCTGATATTACATGACAAAATATAATACAAAAAAATTCACCTATTCTTTTCATTATAATCTTTTATCTATTTTTTTAACAAAACAAAAACCTAAAATAAACATTTCACCATACTTGAAATTTCCCTGCTTTTAATTTCCCCAAACGAAATTTCATATATTTCTGCCTTCAAATTGTAAAAATTTTCCATATTTTGGAAAAAAAATCCCTTCCAATACTCATCTAACTTTTATAACTAAAATAAATGGCTTACATATATTTGCTAATTCAAACTTTCCTCATGCTTCTTCACCTACTGGAAACAAACTTTTGTAAAACTGACCTCCTTTTCCTATAAATACCTCCCATACACTCTCTAAAACATTTTCCATTCGTCAATTCTTCTTGAACTCCCAGCTATATTTGACACTGATAAACAAACTGTTATTCTTTTTTCCCCCAATAACCTTTATATTTTGGAATAATTTTAGATACAGGAAAGTTACAAGGATAGTACATTTTCTGAATCTGCTTACCACACCCCTCCCATTGTTAACATTTTACATTATCAAAGCACATCTGTCAAAACAAAAAAACTGACACAGATACCTTCCTATTAACTACACTATACACTTTATTTGAATTTCAGCAGTTTATCCACTACTGTCCATTTTCTGTTTCAGGATCCAATGTAGGGTACCACATTGTAGTTAGTTATCATGTCTCCCTAGTCTCCTCTGGTCTATTTCTCAGTCTTTCCTTGTTTTTCATGACCTTGACAGTCATGAGTACTGGTCAGTTCACCTATAGGACGTCCTCCAATCTGGGTCTGTTGATGTTGTCCTCATGATTAGATTGTTATTATGGGCTTCCATGAAGAATACCACAGAGGTGAAGCACCCTCATCATACCATATGAGAGGGGACACGATATCCATATGCCATCACTGGAGATGTTAACCATCAATACTTGGTTAAGGTACAATTTCATGGGTTTCAAGATTGCATAGAATCATACCACCATGCCAGTAACATACAGAATAATTCCTTCATCCTAAAAGTTCCCCTACCAAAAAAAAAAAAAAAAAAGTTCCCCTATATATTGGCTTTGTAGTCAACATTCTCCTCTTCTCCAACTCCTGGCAACCACTAATATGTTTTACATTTCTATAGTTTTACCTTTACCTGAATGTTGTATGAATAAAATCAAACAACTTGTAGTCTTTTGGGTCTGGCTTCTTTCACTTAGTAAAATGCATTAAAGATTCATAGACATTGTATGAATCAAGAGCTTGATGTGTTTTACTGATAAATAGCATTCCACTGTATTGGTATATAACAGTTTATCCATTGCCCCACTGAGTGAACATCTTGGTTACTTTAGATTTTTAGCAATTATGAAATAAAGTTGCTATATACATTTGCATACAGGTTTTTAGGTGGACATGAGTTTTAAATCACTTGGTAAACATACAGGAGTGTAACTGCTGGGTCATATGTTAAGTCTATATTTAACATTACAAGAAACTGCCAAACTGTCTTCCAAAGTGACTACACCATTTTGCCTTCCCACAAGCAATGAATGAGAGTTGATGCTGCTCCCATCCTTACCAGCATTTGTTTATTGCTAGTTTTTTTTGGATTTTAACCATTCTAATAGGTGTGTAATGGTTGCTCTTTGTGGTTTCAAAATGCATTTCCCTAATGATATATACTGTTGAGAATCATCTATTCCTGTTTGCCATCCTTATATCTTCTTCTTTGTTGAACTGTCTGTTCAGGTCTTTTGACCATTTTTAATGGAGTTGTTTGCTTTTGTTGAGTTTTAGGAATTCTTTATATATTCAAGATATAAGTACTTTATCAGATATGTAATTTGAAAATATCCTCTCCCAGTCTGTGACTTATCTTTTTATTCTCTTAATATTATTTTTTACAGAGAAAAAGTTTTTAACTTTGACAAAATCAACTTGTCAGGAGATTTTCTCATTGTTTTCTTCTAGAAGTCTGATAGATTTACATTTTACATTTAAGTGTATGATCCATTTTGAGTTAATTTTTATACAAGGTATGAAGTATATGTCTGGTCTCTTTTATTTTTATTTTCTGGCATATGGATATCCAAAGATTCCACCACCTAAGATGAAGTTCTAGATTTCGGAATCTCTTTTAGTCCCAAGAGATTCAAACTGAAATGTCTCAAAGTTGTTCCACTTCCTAGTTTGGGTATATCTCTTTGAAACCCTACCTTATTCTGGAGGGTTCCAACCTGTCCAGCAGGCCCTGAGTTGTTGTTTCTGGCTCCCTCACCTAGTAAGGCTGTCTCAATGGAGGCAGCCAGGATTAGCAAACCCCTCAGGGCAAAGGCTGTTTTCAGCATTCTATTTCCTCTTTTGGCCAGTACTTCTTTATTGTTTATAATCTCCGTGATAGATTAAAAAAAAAATCTTACCTAGTTATTAATTGGTTTTAGTAGGAGGGTGGATCCCAATAACCTAACCCACCATTCAGGGGGAAAAAGTCCTCCCTGGTTACTTTTCAGAGCACAGTTTGGGTATGGTAGAAGAGACCCAAGGAGTTAAACCAAAAAAGAATAGCTGGTAAACAACAAGAGAAAAAAATGCTAACTTTTGGTTTTAAAAGTTTGTCAGTGAAAACGAAGAAAATAATTATAACATAAAGGACAGCAGGGTTGGAGGAAAAATGTTGGTTTCACTTTGTTTTAAGTAGAGGAGAAGGAATCCAACAATAAAATGCAAAAGATGTTACAGCATTTTAACGAGAAATTCTATTCCTAGGTATATGCCCAAGAGAAATGAAAACATATGGCTACACGAATACTTGTACATGAATGTTCACAGCAGCACTGTTCATAATAGCCAAAAGGAGGAAACCCAAACATCCGTCAATTGATGAATCAATAAACGATGTAGCATATTCATAGCAGAATATTACCTGGCCATAAAAAGGAATGAAATACTGATATATGCTACAACATGGATGAACCATGAAAACATTAGGCTAAGTGAAAACAAATAAACATATGATTCCATTTATATGAGATGTGCAGAATGGGCAAACAGAGAGACAGAAAGAAGATTCATGGTTGCTAAGGGAGGACTGGGGGTGATTGATAAAGATTTCCTTTAGAGGTGTTGAAAATGTTCTAAATTTGATTGTGGTGATGGATGCACAGCTCTGTGAATATATTAAAAACCACAGAGCTGTCCATTTTAAATGAGTGAATTGTAAGGCATGTGAATTATATCTCAATAAAGCTATTACCAAGAAAATTTATTTTGAGATTCTTTTCTTGATAAACTCTAAGACATTTTTGCATATTTCTTTTTATTCCTTATCCACTCAGCATCTATTTTCTAAATATATATTATTTTATATATCATAAATTACATAATACTTGTTTCAAAAGCTTTAATTTGAACTTGCAAAATTAACCTTACTTTTCCTCCTTGCTTTTCGGAACTTGACAGCAGCCAGATTTATTAAATTCATTCCATACAGATTGTAGTCAATGAAGAGCTGTAGGAGGTAGGGAATATGCGCTTCATGAGGCTGATAAAATTTATTCATTATGGCTCCACTTTGCAAAAGTTCACATATCCTAAATTAGAAAAAAAAAGTTATATCATAAAATTATGTTTCCTAAAATGTTAAGTGAAACGGTGATTATACAAATATAGAGAATAAAACACATTATACTAGCACACAAAATTTTGATTTCAATTATACTGGAAATTTGTGTTTTGTTGGAAATTGAAAGTTTAAAATCAAGTTTTAAAGTAAGCTGCATGCCCTGAAAGAAAATGACAAAAAATGCCTTGAATGAAGAATATTTTGACTTCTAAAACTAATTTAATGCTAACTATACAGAAAAACCTAAAATGTCAAAAGGATTTTTAAAATATTAGCTTTTTTAAAAAGTCCAGAAAAAATTTTGAAAAGATTATACAAAAATTCTAAAAAAGGACATATGACTCAATCAACCACACAGAGATGTTACCACTTTTGATATTTTTATTCTCTGAGTTATTTTTCCTTCATGATGGGGAATACAAATAATAGGCAATTATAAATAGTGCAAGTACTATGCAGGGGAAGTATATGAAACATCTAGAAGGGATATTAACCAGACTATAGCTTCTGCAAAGCCTTCTTGAAGAGAAGTCTCTAAAGCAGGAGACTAAACAATGAACTGGAAATACTTTTTCTCAGAGAGGAGAAGAGTATTTCATGCGAATAAAATTGCACATGTGAAGGGTCACAAGAAAATGTGGTTTATTCAAGGTCTGAAACCACTGAGTGAGGCTTAGAGACAGAGGCTATGGTGGTGGTGGGGGGAGGGTAGAGAGGTAATGAGAAGTCAGATCATGCAGAGCCTATTAAAGACATCTGAAAAGGTGGTGGAATTTGCCTGTGAAGAGCAGGAAAATGAAATGACCAGGTTAGCTAGAGAATGCAGAACACTAGAGACAGAGAGTGAGAGATTACTGTAGAAAAACTAAGATGATGGTGGCTTCAACAAGGATCATGAAACTGTGTTGATTCAAGAGACATATAAGGAATAAAATGGTCAGGACTTGATGACTAACTAGATATGGAGGGTGAGACAATATGAGTTGAGGATAATGCCTAGATATCTTGGTTAAGCAGCTAGTTGGAGGTGCTGCATTACTGGAAGAAAACAGGTTTGTTTGGGGATTTTATTTGGAGAGGAAATAAAGACAAACTCAGTTTTAGACATACTGGAGTTTAGGTATACTGGAGTATTCAGGGAGATTTCTATAAAAATATTAGAAATGATAATAAGGATGAGGATAAGGATAATTTTGTTAACAGAGTAGAGTAACCAAACATATTTTGGGGCACTATGTACTGGACACTGTGTTGGGTGCTCTAAATCCTTAATCTCAAGTAATTCTTACTACAAACCTATGGTACTCCTATCTCCATTTTATAAACAGAGAAATTGGGTCTTAGATCAAAATGTTGTCCAAAATCACACAAATAAAAGGTGGAAGTGCTAAAATTCAACCCAAATTTTCTCTGACTTGACCCCTCACTCTTAACTATAGTGCTTTTCTATTTATCCAGTAGATAGATGATTTGATATACTGGTCAGGAGCTCTGGAGAAAAATTCAAGCTACTGATATATATTTGGAAGCCAAATGCATAAAGATTTTTAAAAATGGGAGTATATAAGACTGTAAAGTGAAGGGAACATATAGAGAGAAAAAAAATCAATGCCTAAGACAAAAGTCCAAGAAACAACCACAATGTTAAAAGAGGAATCAACAAAATGTTGTAAATATGAATGACTAGAAAGGTATGAGGAAAACCAGAAAAGGTTTACATCAAAGCAGCCTTATTTTAAGGTACCTAAGCACTGACAAATGGTCAAAAGGTAAGGACAAAGAGGTGTTAATTGGGTTTAACAACACTGAGGTCACTAATGAAGGCAATTTGAGTGAAATGGTTGAAGTAGAGCCTATATTGGAGTAAGTTAAAGAGTGAATGGGAGGTAAGACACTGAACCCACAAAGTATAGATAAATTCTTCTGGGAGGGGACTTCCCTGGCGCGGTGGTTGAGAATCCGCCTGCTAATGCAGGGGACACAGGTTTGATCCCTGGTCCGGGAAGATCCCACATGTTGTGGAGCAACTAAGCCCATGTGCCACAACTACTGAGCCTGCGCTCTAGAGCCTGCGAGCCACAACTACTGAGCCTGCGTGCCACAACTACTGAAGCCTGCGTGCCTAGAGCTCATGCTCTGCGACAAGAGAAGCCACCGCAATGAGAAGCCCGTGCACTGCAAGTAAGAGTAGCGCCCTCTCGCTACAACTAGAGAAAAGCCCACACACAGCAACGAAGACCCAACACAGGCCAAAAAAAAATCTTCTGGGAGAATAGCTGTAAGTATGAATGTCTTTGAGTATGAATGTGTGTATGTGTAAAATTAACAGAGTCTTATTAATATTTAAATGGTGTAGAAAGGGAGATGGGGATAACTGATAGATGGAAGCAAAGGTCAAAGAGGGTAGAATATGAGCTTTAGAGGTAAGGGGGTAAATCTCTTCCACTGTAATAGGCAGTGAGAAGGACAGAATGGCTGTGAATAGATTTTAAGAATCTTTGATAGAAAATTAAAAGAGCTTTATTTTGATGGTTCTCAAACTTTTGGCCCCAGGACCCCTTTTCATTCTTAAAATTTATTGACAGCGTCAAAGAGCTTTTGTTTGATTTGACACTTACCAAATCAGGTTAAAACAGAAAATTTTAAGAAAATTATTTACTAATTTTAAAATAACCACAATAAACCCATTATATGTTAACATAAATAACAGTGTTTTATATATTAAAAAATCCTATATTTTCCAAAACAAAAACAATTTAGTGGGAAAAGAGGAATTGTTTTAATCTTTGCAAACCTCTGTTTTAATAGAAGACAACTGGATTCTCACATCTGCTTCAGCTCAGTCTGTTCTGATATATTGTTTGGTTGAAGCATATGAAGAAAATCCAGCCTTACACAGATAAATAATTGGAAGAAGAAAGAGTAACTGAATAGCCTTTTCAGGCAAAGGTTGATCTTTGTTTCTACTACATGGAAATGCAATGGAGTGGTAGTTTCTTAAAGGTCAGGAATAATGTGGAATTTGAAACCAAATCAATGAACTTTTTGTACTCTGTTATATTAAAACTTATTGGTCTACCTAACACTTGGAGTATTTTTACCCATGCATAATTTTCTAACATCATGCACTGGTCATTTGGAAAATATAGATCCACTAAGTTATATAAATCTTCTAAATGGTGATACATTTCATTAAACAATATGGAAAAAATGTTAATAACATCACCTATCTCATCAGAAAAATCTTTTAAGTACTGAAAAGTGGTTAAGTTCACAGTAGAAAGCTCTCCCACTCTGGCCTCACTCTCACATATTTCTCCTTGCTTTGAAACTGAAGAACGAATTTCTCTTGGTATTGAACATTTGGTCTGGCTAGCAGGGCACTAGGATTATTATACAAGGCAGCCAATCATCTCTCTTTATATACTTCTACAAACTCTCTAAGACAGAAAAGAAGCAGTTGGGTGTAAAACAAGGTCCTTTACCCTTAAAATATCCTTCCTAGAGTCCAAGCTATGACTCTCTCTCTTTACACATATATGTACATATTATGGTCTCTTTCTTTAATAATGCTACAAACTATACAGGCCTTTCTTCTAGATTTTTCTTTTTATTATTAAATTACTTAAGTGATAGTTATTCATTTTTTATTTCATTTATCTTTGTACCTTTTCACCATTGCAGGGTTGTAAAGATAGATCTTCATAAAGTGTCTTTCCTTCTCATGATAACCATAAAAAGGCCTGAAATAAAAGAAAAAGACATTTCAATTTATTTTCATCAGAGATGAAATAATGCAACTTATTGTCCTAAATGGACTCAGCTGGCCGAATTCAGTCTTACTTACATTGAATATTACCAACCGCCCCCCAACAAAACAAAAGAACCTCCAAAACTTTTCAATTAAACCTACCACAAGGTTAACATATGACATTATAAAATCTTGTTACTTCTTTTAAAAAAGTTTAAAAATACCACTTAAAAAAAAAACTAGGGACAAAAAGGAGCAGCAAACTATTTATACCTTAATTTCAATCATCATGGCTCTATTAAAAAGTAGCTCTTTACTCAGACCATGTATGAGAAGAACAGAGACCTTCCCGATACCTTTTCCCATTTCCCATTTTTTCTGTCAAAAACTAAAGCTGTTCATCAACAAAGTCCTTTAATTGACAGAATTTGTATCACTTTCCTTATTTGTCTCTGTTATTAATTTTACAAGTTCACTAAGCAGAGACAATTTACCTGTTATACATATGTACATATGTGTATGTGTGTATAAAACACACTCAAATCAAAGGAAACCTGTGAAAACGGTGTAGACAGGAACTTAAGAGATTGAAAAGACAACAGCTTTACTAAGGACGCTATTTATGTTGAGGCTCGGTTCTTCTCAGGGTATCAGCTAGAAGGGGGAAAGGGAGAAGCGAAAATCTATGTGACAGGGAGAGAAACAAGTCCTCAATGCAAGAAGGAATAAGTTGGGCTATCATGTTATATCATTTCAGGAGGATCTGAAACTCTGATATACAGACTACCATTTTCAAAGGTGATGTAATTAGAAACAATATATAAATAGGTCTGAATTTATAGACAAAATAATAAAAAGTATTTGCCTAGAGTCTGTCTGTAAATAGTGGTTGGTTAAATCTTTAGGTGGATAAACTCAATTTCTTTTCATTAAAAAAAATATTTTCCCCTTATGATGGGCACTAGATAGAGCTTACCCTCATTAGGACACCATTTCTCTCTGTCATGTCTGACAGTGTAGCAGACCTCAAATACAGGAGTAAGTTGGCAACAGAGTCATTATTTGAGGTATATTTAAACGACTTTTTTTTATATAAACTATTTCAAGCCTTTAGGTCAGAACCATCTATATGATTGCTGTAAAGCAATTTCTATTTAAAAAAAAAAAACGGTCTAAAACGTTCTTTGTCTTATCTTTACCACTCACTCCAATCTTATCTCACACCCACTCTTCCTTTTTCCTCCAGCCATTCTAAACATTTCAGCCCCTTCTAACTCGATCCACTCTCAAGTAAACTGCCATTCCCTCTGCCTGGCAAGTTCTGCCCTGAACCTTTGTATGGCTTACTTTCAGTCTTCATTCAGGTCTCTGCTTAAACTCACCTCCTCAGAAAGGTCTACTCTGACCATCACTCCCTATCCCCTACCCTTTACTATTTTTTTTTTTTTAAATAACACTTACCCTTTCCTGTCTAGTTTGATGCTGCTCACCCCATTTTTGTTGCCATGAAGGAAGGGGTGAAACACACATTATATGAATGATCTCATTCTCTCTCACCAGCAAAATTCAATTCTTTATTCCTCCTGCTTTGGTATTTTTCATATACATAAATATAGCTCTCTGTCTAAAGATAGGAGTTATACCTTTAGCCAGATAAATGGAAAAAAAAGAGAATTAAATCTGCACTGGTGTGGTCCACATTATCTTTGCTTTGTTTTTGCTAAAAATCTTTAGGATTTTACAATTAGAATCTTATAAATTTCAAAAACTGAATACAAGACTATCAAATTCCTACAATTCTTTGTAAATCTAGGATTCTGCTTTTGTAACTATTGCCCCAAAATACAGCCTGGAAATTCTATAAATTCAGTTTTCTGCTTCTTCTAGCCAAGAAAGTCTCTGTATAATTTAACCTGCAATTCTTACTTTCTGCTGTTGACTTTAGTTGATTTTGCCAAAAGAATTTCTCCACAGGGAGACTCTCTGGGAGAAAGAAAGTAGAATGGAGCAGAGTTCGAGAGTAGATATGTTTATATTTTAAAAATTGTATCTGATAATTGGAGTTAGTTTTTTAATATAACAATGAGAAGAAAAATGAGCACAGATAGTGAAAAAAAACCCTCAGTTAATTAATTTAGATGGATTAAGAATCTTTTCATAGAATATTTTCTAGAATCAAGATGGCTAAGTGACAAGGAACCCCTGAAATGAGCCTAAGGTCATGGTCCTCTCTCTTAACGCAGCTTCAGTATAGTACACAGTCTAGGAAGACTGGAATTAAATTTGTTCAAGTTTTAATTTGATAGCTAGATGCAACTTGCTTACTTAAAGAAGTAGGCAATACTGAAGGAGTAAAGGAATCATAGAAGCTACAATGCATGGTAAGGGAAAAGGGGACCTATATAAGAAAAAAACATAGAAAACATTAGAATGGGAGAAAAAAGAGAATGTCAGCCATAAATTAGACTGAACAGCTCATCTTTTGCTTCCAGGTCTCTAGATTTGTAACTCAACTAACTCTTAAAAATATGGCTATGCTTTTAACAAATGCCCACCAAACATATAGAAAGACTGGTGACTCATTATTCATTCCACTAGGCTGTTTGGAGATTCAACTTTGAAATGAGAATATGTATAGGAAAGTTCCGAGGAATCATTAAACATAAAAAAATTAGAATATAAAGCTGATGATTATCTTTAACCTAATTGTTGCTATCACAGGATGGGTGTGAACTTTTACCTCATTCATTTATTCAAACAAATAGTTATTGAGCCTTGTTTACTAAGTGCCCAACAACATACAAGGTGCAAAGGATATAATGATGGATAGACAAACATGGTCCTTTTTCTCATGGAACTTACAGGCTGGTGGGAGAAACACATAAGAACTAATAAAAAATTAAAATAACTGCAAACTATAGTAAAGTACTAAAGAAAACAAAGAATGGGCTAAGATACAGAATAATAATAACAACAACCTATTTTAAGGAGGGAAGTCAGAGAAAGCTTCTCTGAGAGGTGAAGGATTTGAAGGACTGGAGAGGGGTAGAGCACTCAAGGAAAGGAAACTGCGTGTACAAAGGTGGGAAAGAGCTCAGCACATCAGAGGAACTGAAAGAAGACCAGTGTTTCTGAATGGAACACAGTGAACAAAGTTACAGAGGCAGGCAGGGGTCAGAAACTTAAATTTTAATGTATAAACAATATGAAGCCACTCAAGGATTTTAAATGATTTTAAAAGGATCCAATTTACATTACAAGACAGGTACTTCTGCAGCTCTGGAGTGAGATAAGAACAGAAGAAGGAAATTCAATTAAAAGGATACTGTGGTGGTCCAGAAGAAAACCTGGATTAAGGTGGAAGAAGTAGACAAATTTAAGATGGATTTCATACAGATGTATTCAACTCATATGTTCCAGTATGAGCTCTAAATCTTTCCCGCCAGCCTGCTCTATCTGCACAGACTCAAAACTTTGTAGTCATACCTGACTCCTCTCACAAACTTCATCCAATCAGACAGCAAATCTTGGGGACTCAACCCTCAGAATAGATTTAGAAGCTGACCACTTCTCACTACTCCCCTGCTACTACCCTAGTTCAAGCCACCATATTTTCTCACCCAGATTAATGAAACAAGAGTCCTAGTGTTCTCCCTGTTTCAACTCTCATGCCCCTATGATCTATTCTTCCCACAGTTGCTAAAGGAACCCTTTCAAGTTTAAGTTAGATCCTGGCTGCTCAAACACATGCAATAGCTCAGAGTAAAATAGAAGAGCCTACTGCGGTGGTTTCTCAAACTTGAGTATGCATCAGCATCAGCAGAAAGGCTCACAAATTTCTGGGTCCCACCACCAGAGTATCTGATTCATTAGATGTGGGGTGAGACCAAAGAATATATTCTAAGTTCTCAAGTGTGTTAGTCTGAGTCCTCCAAGAAGTAGATGTCAAAATGTGCAAGAAATTTGTTAGTGGAAACACCTGTGAGAGAATATGAGGATGAACTCAGGAAAGGGTGGGACAGCCACAAGACTTAGATACAGGTCTGATCTAAGTGAAGGAGAGAGGGACAGAGGGAAGATGAGTAGAAGTGTCTTTTATTGCAGTGTGATTCTAGTGAAAGTTCAGAAAGGCTGTCCCAGAGTTCCCAAGTGTCTCCCAGAAACAGGCCTGCCTTAGTAGGCTTGCTCTGCTTAGCCAATGGCTGGGAGTAGCCTATGGAAAGCAGCTTCAGTTTACACAGGATGATAAATGGATTTTAGTGCAGTAGCTGGGACCATTGTTCAATTATGCTCTTTGTATTTGGAGATCTGAGAGGTGCATTCTCATGGATGTCAAACCAGGTAAAAGTGATTTTGGCGACCCACTGGCCAACATGATCTCCATTCTCTCATATCTCTCTAACCTCATTTTGTCCACTCTCCTTTCCCTCCACTCCAGACACCTGGCCTCCATTTTGTTCCCACCCCCTCACCTTCAAGTCTTTGCTCAAATGTCATTTACCATGTCAATGACACCTTCCCTGATTACCCTATATAAAACTGCCACCAGACTACTTCCCCACCCCATACTACTGATCCTTCTTATCTGTTCTACATATTTTGTTCTATAGCATTAATTATCATGTAATAAATAAATTTATTTCGTGTTCTATCTGTTGGTTACTTTCTGTTTTCCATTACTAGAATGTAACCTCCATGGGGGCAGGGACCTTTGTTTTGTTCACCAATATAAAAGGTGCTCAATAAATACTTGATGAATAAATTACATAAATTTTACAGTTCTAGGAAGCAGAGAAATGGAAAAAGTTAAAACAAAAATTACTGTTAACCATCTATCTTTCATTGCAATAAAAATGGACTTTAAAAAGTTACAGTAAGAAATTCACCCTGGTTCCATTAGATTAGAAATAAAAGAAAAATGAACAGAGTATATTTGAATTGGATATGTTTTCTTTTAACTAGAACAGTAATATAAATACAAATAGAAATTTAAAAAGATGTTATCATATACTTACATTCCTGATACTAATGACACTTTGAACACGTGCTGAGCAGTGGAAGATGGATTGCCTAAAGCCACATTAAGTGCTCTGTCGATACTGAATGCCATCTGAGAAAGATAGCTTTCTGGCTGCTGTCCATAACCATCATATGGCACATAGAGGTAAGGAAAGATGCCATGTAGATGAAGACATGTCTTCTGACCTAAAATGTAACACATTGTAAAGTTTAGACCTGAGATGCATTTTAAAACCTTAACATTACAAAGCTCAGAATACAAGTCATTTAAATGGTCTAAGGACAACACAGCTTATCTGAGGGAAGGGTTGAAGAAACTAACCCATAGTTAAAGCCACCTGTATTGACTACATTTTACAACAGAACATTTAGAAGCATTTTATAAATATAAGCATTATAGTTTGATTTAAATAGTAGTTTTGGTGCAAATACGTTTGAATATTTCACCCTCACAATCTAACTACTTTTATGGACTTCACTGAATTGCCCTGTAACAGTGGCCCCCAATCTTTTTGGCACCAGGGACCGGTTTCATGGAAGACAATTTTTCCACGGAATTGGGGAGGGGGGGACGTTTCAGGCAGTAACTCGAGCGATGGGGAGCAGCAGATTAAGCTTTGCTTGCTTGCTTGCCACTCACCTCCTGCTATGCGGCCCGGTTCCTAACAGGCCACTGACTGGTAACTGGTCCAGAGCCCAGCGGTTGGGGACCCTTGCCCTATAATACCACTTAACGCAGTGTTATGAAGCTTACAAAAGCTCACTGAAAGTTTACTAAATAAATCAATGAATGTGTCTGTCTTGGCATCCAGTGTGTGGAGTTTTGCTATGGGGCGGGGGGGGCGTGGTTTGGGAAGGGTAAAAATGAAATTTTGCTATTAGGGAAAAAAAATCAAAACAGACAAAAAAAAATCAAAAGAAAACCCCTACAAATCAACTGTCTGCAATGGACTTCTGGATATTTAAATTGCACATTTGATGGAGTGGGACAGGGGAGACACAAAGAGGGAAAAAAAAACCAGCATGCACACCTTCCAGGAAGCCATTACATCAGGCAAGGTGCAGAAGGGGTAAATGGTGCTGATTTGCCAACAGACAATCCCGTATAGCCATGATAGAGAAAATAATATGAGTAAGAACCCACAAAATAAGTGCTACCGAAAAATTAATGTATCCACGACAAGGTTAAGTAACAACAGCAGCAACAAAAAGCAGATGCATCATTATTCTCATGAATCTGGCAGGACTGTATAAAAGTGGTTCCTTTCCTCTGAACATTGTCCCTCGTTCCCCTTGGGCACATGCTATTTGTCTAATTCAAACAGAGAGGAGAACAGCAGTGATGGAAGAACACATGCATTCTTCTCATGCTGTCACTTACTACTGCCCTGCCAACACAATCCTAGGGCTTCTCTCCCACCTCTTATCCCACTCTGTTCCACTGGCTTTTTCTTTTGGTAGAAAAGTATTTGTTTGATCACTATCCTATTTATAATTTAGGGTGATTTATGTAAAATACATAGAAAATAGTTCTATGTTCTGTTGATACTTGTATTTACACTTTTTACAGTGAATAACATCAGCTTGTCTCATTTTTAAGGTACAGCTATAAGAGAATTAACAAATAAATCTGGAATAGTTATTACATAAAGTATAGCAAAATTGGAAAAGTCGCATAATGGAATAAGATCTATGCCCTCCCGAGTACAGTATTCTCATTTGAGCTACCAACTTTGATGTTATTGAAAAATTACAAATTGTGTTGCTGTTAGACAAATTTTAATTTCTAATTTTATGTTAATTTCAAAGGAATGAAAAAAATATTTTCAGTTAAAAGCAAATTCTTTAACCATTCTCTTTTATTTCTAAATATGCATGACACTACTTCCTAAATATTGCAGCTTTCAATTCTTCAAATAGAAAAAATTCAAATTGTAATGATGAACGAGTCTTAATATATTGATATTTTATCAATTTACTGATGATCTATTTGAATGCTTTTTAAACATCTCATGAAAAAAGGTTATAACCATTACACTTCTGGATATAAACCACAATTTGGTTAAAAGTAACTGGCGGGCTTCCCTGGTGGCGCAGTGGTTGAGAGTCCACCTGCCGATGCAGGGGACACGGGTTTGTGCCCCGGTCCGGGAGGATCCCACATGCCGCGGAGCGGCTGGGCCCGTGAGCCATGGCCGCTGAGCCTGTGCGTCCGGAGCCTGTGCTCCGCAACGGGAGAGGCCACAACAGTGAGAGGACCGCGTACCGCAAAAAAAAAAGAAAAAAAGTAACTGGCATGCTAAACTACGGGGTGAGGGAGGTAGGGAGACAGAAAAGTATCCTCTTTTTAAGTTGACAAATAAAATATAAGACCGGTGGTTACAAAATTACTAGCATATTTCACAAGCAATATTGTAAGTTCTCAAGATATGAGTTTTACAGTCCATATCTTAATAATGTAAATCTGGGTAAGCTTTATAAGAAATAATAATAAAATCTGATTTCTAATAGTTTCTTTATAGGCAGGATGTTCACAAAGTTCATAAAAAATTTTACCATATCCTCTTTTCACATCTCCTATGAAGTAGGGGCCAGAGAAATGATCTTTCTATTTATAGGCTTTGGAACAATAATTTACAGTGTATGATTTAGAAAAAAAAGCAGAAATCATTTATTCAGCAGGCACTGGACTAAGTGCTTTATATATATTTATTTCTAAAACTTAGAACAACTTTGCAAGTATCACAAAGGTTAACTTTCCCAAAGTCACACACCTATTAAGTAATTGAATCAGGATTTAAAAGCAGATCAACAAAATCTAAAACCAATGCTCTTTCCATTTAACCATTCTGGTTCAATGTTTTTAAGAAAGTAAATATTGGCTTCCTTAATCCTTAATTCCTCAGTTCTTATTTTTGTACTGTAAACACCTGTTTTCTTACTGAGCTCTCTCTCTCATTTGACTGCAAATTCTTGGGAGCTGGTGGTGTGTTTGAATGACAGTAATATCCCCAGGATCCAGCACAAAACACATTAATATGTATTTAACAGATATTTATTGAACGAACCACCAGCAAAACAGAATAGGTGCTTAAGGAAAAGGAATGGTGTGAAAGCCCAGAATATCTGAAAAAACAAATCTATGAAAACAGAGGGACTCTGATACAACTAAGGCACCACCAGCAGGGTTACAGAAGAACATAAAGGATCTCCAGCTTACTGCACTTTCCTACCCTGAATGACCCAACGTCCCATGCAAATCTGTAGTCACTAAATCAACACAGATGCACCTCCGTGTAGTTCTCCAGCAGTAGGGATAGCTCAGTGCTTTACTCACCACCCTTACTCAAGAACAATCTCCTGAAGAACAACCACAGCCTAAGGAATTCTTGGCAGAACCATAACAGCTCTAATACAGAATAAGTGTCACAGAAATTATGAGAAACAAGATAAAAAAAGGAAACTCAAAAGTTAAACAAAGAAAATGTGTAAAAATGAACAACAGTCAATTTCTTGTCTTTTATCATTATAAAATTTGTGGTTCTGTCAGAGCGTCGCTTTATCTTGACAAGATACAGACCACTTTTATTTTTTTCCCCTCCATCAGCTCTATCCCACACAAATATGTGGAGCCATACAGATGTAAAGTCCCTCAGAGAAAAACTAGTCTACCCTGACCCCCCTCACTCAGGATTATTTTCGGCTGTGAGAAAACACCCTAAAATCAGTGCTTGTAAGCATTAAATTAGTGGCTTCTCTCTCATAAAAGTCCACGTAGCTGGATACGGATTCAGGTTTTTTCAACATCTATTTAGCGGCCTAGTGAAGAGGAATACTTGACTTCAGCCTAGAGGCTTTTCTACTATACTCCGAAGAGTTCCACACACAGGATTCTTTTAAGAAACTTTTTATAAAATTAATAAAAGCTATGCTGTTTCAAAACCTTACTAAATGATTTGGGATCCTGGATATTAGCTATTTCCAGGTAAAGTAGATCCAAAGAAAGAAAATATCCCTACTTTCTGAATGCCCCCTATTATTGTCATGTGAAACTGAATTAAGGCAACAAATACAGTAGGGATAAAGACTGTCATTGGGGGAATAAGCCTATGTACACAGGTTTCAAAAAATTTTTAAGAGTATGAATTTTCCAATTTGACTGATGTCGTCTCATTCAGAAACTGCAACAAGGTTGTTTCACGAAAAGTGCCACGGAACTTGTCACAGTATAACTGCTCGCTTTTAAAGACACTACAGCAAAACTTTGTGGAATTGGCTGTTTTCCAACTGTGTGTAAGAAGGGCTTTTATAACTAAGGTGGGGGCCTCTGTAACAGCCAGTACTTGGGTGCTCTAAATCTAATCTTTCACATAACTTAGAATTACACTACACATAAAGTCCTCTGTATTCCAACATTTCTTATATTGTTTTCTCACGTGTTCTTCTACATTTTAAGTGCCCAGATTTGGGCTCTGAATTAATTCTACTTCTAAAACCTTGTTAGTTTATCCGTAGCAAAATTACTTTTGTTTTTGTGGATCCATTTTCAATAAACAGAAAGACTAACACGTGCCATTCCTCTAATTCCGGGGTCTACAAATTTTCTTTTGTAAAGTGGCAGATAGTAAATACTTTAGGCTTTCTGGACTATACTGTCTCTGACAACTACTTAACTCTGTTGTTGTAGTCTAAAAGCAATCATAGACAGTACTTAAGTGAATGGGCATGGCTGTGTTCCAATAAAACTTCACTTACAAAAACAGGCAACAGGGGGCTTCCCTTGTGGTGCAGTGGTTGACAGTCCGCCTGCCGATGCAGGGGACACGGGTTTGTGCCCTGGTCCGGGAAGATCCCACATGCCGCAGAGCGACTAGGCCCATGAGTCATGGCCGCTGAGCTTGCGCGTCCAGAGCCTGTGCTCCGCAACAGGAGAGGCCACAACATTGAGAGGCCCGCATGCCGCAAAAGAACAACAACAACAACAAAAAAAAAAAAAAAAACAAAAAACAGGCAACAGGAGGGATTTTGTCCATGGATAGTAATTTGCCAAACCCTGATCTGATTAGACTTCCTTGTCAACCAGAACAGGAAAATTTAATGGTGCCTTCTTTTTTCTTTTTTAAAAAAAACAAGCTGATTGGTAATCACAATCAAAATCATGCTGACCTAAGAGTATCTTAGGAGACTGAATAAGAAACGCTCATTTTGTAATTTGCAAACCCCATCTCCCAAATCTCAATCGACACAAGATTTTAAACAAAACTCTACAGAGCTATCAAACAAACAAACAAACAAACTTGGCTATGTGAACAGGAATATCTGTACTTATGAAATTTTTCATATTTTCTTCAAGGAACATCTCTTTTTAAGTTTTATATTACTATCGTTAACTCAACGTTTCCCTCCAGTCTTTCTTTTTCCATGCCCACAAAACCCACAAAATGAGTTAAGCAAAACTCCGCATAGTCACAGTTTGAAAGCAAATGTTATCTCACCTATTCTCGTTTAAAAAAGAAAAGTCTTAAAGATGTACTCTTAGCCCTAGAAATTACATTTTTTCAGAATTTATGCTAAGGAAAAGATTAAGAATGTACATACAGATTTAGATATTAAGATGCTAAGAGAGTATAACTAATAATAGTAAAAAATTGAAGATAATAAACTTCCCCAAGATTAAGTAATTATGGCATATCTGTATCTCAGAACAATCTATGGCTCTCATACCAAATCCTGCTTGCTACTTGTTTTTGTAAATCAAGTTTTATTGGAATACACCCATTTGGAAGGGTCTATGGCTTCTTTTGCTACAGGAAGAGTTGAATAGCTGTGACAGAGACCTTCTAGCCCCTCAAAGCTTCAAAAATGTACTATGTGGCCCTATAGAGAAAAAGTCTGCTAACCTCAGCAATAGGTGGTATTGACGTATATTTCCTAGCATAAGTTGTTTATGACATATCTATTTCTGGTGATGTTCAGATTTAATTCAGTTATGAAACTATATATAATACATTAAATCAGATAATGGGTGATTTCATTTTTTTGTTGTTGCTTATATATATTTTCTAAATATTATACAATTTGTGTAAAAGAAAGGCAAGAAGGAAGAAGTCACCTACTTCTCAATGACCTAGAAATTAAAAACAAAACAAAACAAAAACTAAGTATAAACACTAACTTTATAAAGGGCATATGTATATAACTTCCTGTTGAATAGTTTCTCTTCATTTTCTCCTTTCATTCATAAATAATGCTTTGGGGTCTCCCATACATTCATGCCATTTTATTTCTTCAACTAAGGTATACAGGACTTTATTTAGAATCATTGGCTTTAAGTTACTAATCCTACATTACTAACAGCTATATCCCTCAGACACCAGATGTTTCAAAGGCCTAGTTTATTTATAAGTCTGCCTAATATATCTTTGTATTCTCAGTGCTGAACATGGTTGGTTCTGTCATTCATACATGTAGGCATAAATTCTCTATTCATCAAATAATTTGTGGAAGCCCAATGTTCGGTGCTAGGCCACAGGCTGCTCATAATCACAGCCCTGGATCTCATGGACTTGACATTCTACTTGGAGATAAAGATGAGTAAATAGGCCATTACAGTATGGTAATTCTATATCCAGAAGTATCTAACTCAGTTTGTGAGAATATAAGAAGGCTTCCCTGAGGAAGCAATAAAAGAGCAAAGTGAGAAAGAATACTGCAGTATGTACAGATACCTGAAAGCAAACAAGAACATGACATGGTCTGGAAATAGGAAAAAGGCAATTAGGATGGAGCAAGGAATGCAATGGAGAGAACGGCAAAGTGTGTGTGTGTGTGTGTGTGTGTGTGTCCGTGTGGACTCTGTGACCTATTTGGATTTGCATTTTATAAAGTTCCCTTCTGGACACATTGTGGAGAAGCTGGGGACAGAACTATAATGGGAAGATCTGTTTTGGAGGCTGTTGGAATAATTCAGGCAGGAGATGTCAGTAGAGATAAAGAAAACCTAAATCGAAAGATTTAGGGCACAGAACTGAAAGGTAACTTACTGTAATTTGAAGGTAGGGTAAAGGAGAAAGAATAAAAAATGACCCACATTTTTGGTTTAGGCAACTAGACAAATGGGAATGTCATTCAAAGAAAACTGAGAAAGAAGAATAGGTTGATTTCTGTTTTGAACTTGAGGAATTTTACATATCTGTAGAAATTCCAAATGAAGATTTATGTTAAGCAAAATTAGATACAGATGAGGAGCTAAAGACAGAGATCTGGGCTAGAGAAGAAGACAGATTTGAGAGTATGAGCAACAACTGAGTAAGAACGTTCAGGGAAAATAGACAAGAGAAGGGGTGTAAGCCAGAAACTTGAGGAATACTAATATTTAAGGGAGGAATAGAGGATTTTGATTTATGTGGGATGTGAGAGAATCAGCCCCTGAAAGGGCTGCCTGGCAAGAAAGGGAGGTAATAGTCAGTGAATAATTGAGAATGTAACTAGCCGTGGAACCAGAGTTCCAAAGGTCCAATAGAAATGTATAAGAGAAAGGCAAGCAATGAGAGGCTGGGTCAGAGACTGGAAGCAGAATGCTGATAAAAATATACAAGAATGGGAAAAGGCACTTCTAGAATGGCAGAGGAAGGACCTTGGAAAACCAGCTCCTCCATAAAAGCAACAAGAATACTGGCAAATACTGTCAAAGGAAAAGACAACCTACTCAATGGGAGAAAATATTTGCAAATGATATGACCGATAAGGGGTTAATGTCCAAAATACATAAACAGCTCATACAACTCAACATCAAAAACACAAACAACCCAATTTAAAAATGGGCAGAAGACCTGAACAGACATTTTTCCAAAGAGGAAGTGCAGATGGCCAACAGGCACATGAAAAGATGCTCAACACTGCATCTTTTAGCTCAACACTGCTAATCACTCACACCTGTCAGAATGGCTATCATAAAAAGAACACAAATAACAAATGTTGGTGAGGATGTGGAGAAAAGGAAACCCTCATACACAGTTGGTGGAAATGTAAATTGGTGCAGCCACTGTGGAAAACAGTATGGAAGTTTCTCAAAAAAACTGAAAACAGAACTACCATATGACCCAGCAATTCCACTCCTGGGTATATATCCAAAGAAAATGAAAACACTGATACAAAAAGCTATATGCACCCCAGTGTTCAGAGCAGCATTATTTATAATTGCCAAGATACAGAAGCATCCTAAGTGTTCATCAACAGATGAATGGATAAAGAAGCTGTGCAATATGCATACACACACACACGAAATACCACTCAGCCATAAAAAAGAAAGAAATTTTGCCATTTGCAACAACAGGGATGGACTTGGAGGGTATTATGCTAAGTGAAATAAGTCAAACAGAGAAAGACAAGTATTTTATGATGATCACTTATATGTGGAATCTAAAAAAATACAACAAACTAGTGAATACAACAAAAAAGAAAGACTCACAGATATAGAGAACAAACTAGTAGTTACCAGTAGGGAGAGGGAAGGGAGGAGGGGCAATATAGGGGTAGAGGATTAAGAGATACAAACTATTATGTATAAAATAAGCTACAAGGATATATTTTACAACACAGGGAATATAGCCAATATTTTATAATAACTATAAATGGAGTACAACGTTTAAAAATTATAAACCACTATACTGTACACCTGTAACATATAATATTGTACATCAACTATACTTCAAGAAAAAAATTTTTTTTAAGAATACTGCAGGGCTTCCCTGGTGGCGCAGTGGTTGAGAGTCCACTTGCCAATGCAGGGGACACGGGTTCGTGCCCCGGTCCAGGAAGATCCCACATGCCGCAGAGCGGCTGGGCCCGTGAGCCATGGCCACTGAACCTGCGCGTCCAGAGCCTGTGCTCCGCAACGGGAGAGGCCACAACAGTGAGAGGCCCGCATACCGGAAAAAAAAAAAGAATACTGCAAAATACTGTCAAAATCAACTTTATTTTTAGCTTTGACATTAATTTAAAGGCTTGTGACAATCTAAGGAATGTTTATTCAAGAAAACCAGTTGACTCTTAGCAAGAAGAGCAAGCTTTCTAGTGTCTTAACTTGACCGAATTCAATCTCTCATCCCCAGCTCCAGATCAGCCTTGAAAACCAAAATATTGCAAATATGGTAGCTGTGAAACCCCAAAGCCAAGCAGATACTGGAGAGACCAGAATAGATTTGAAGTTCTCCCAAAGCCTCAGAAAACTGTTACTATTTGATGTGCCTTGCAGCTTGCTAAAATACTCCATTCTCAGGGCTTGTCTTTGTTTGATAAGACTCAAGAGCTCATTCTATGTGTATAGTCTTATCTGCAGCATATTTGTTGAAAATAGTCATCAACAACTGTTTAACACTGCAGTTGCCTGAGCGATTTTTACTAGTTGCAGCTAATAAGAGGCTGACCAAGATACTTAAAAGAAAAAACCGAGGAATTAAATGTCCATAAGGGGCTTTGAAAAGCTCTGCAATAGTCCTGGGAATTTAAAAGGCTAGGCACATGTGAGGAGCTGTGTGAATGTGCAGGAAGACCTGAGAAGGCCCTAATCTTTCACTTCTGGTTGACCTTGAAGCTCTGCTTCAACATATGCACACAAACAAAGCCCCTCAGCAAAAGCTGAATAGAGACCTACTGGTTCAAGTCATTTAAAGAAATCTCTGGCTAATCAGTAACTGATCACTGAGTTAGCTGAGCAGACTTCAAAGAACAAAGACTGAACAGAATTAGCCCAGGAAAATCACTAGAGAAACAAGCAGCAACACCAATAACAGAGCAAAACAAATCCTGGGAGTAGGAAGAAATATGATTTTCTTAACTGTCACATTATTTAAAATGTGACAATTTATTTTATTGTATTTAAAATGTCTAGTTTCCAACAAAAAAATTATGACATACAAAGAAATAGGGAAGTATGGCCCATACATAGGAAAAAAAGTCAACAGAAACTGTCTCTGAAGAAGCCCAGATGTTGCTCTTACTAGACAAAACCTTAAACCAGCTATTATAAATATTTCAAAGAAATAAAGCAAATTATGTCTAAAGAATTAAAGGAGTTTGAGAGTCATATTTTATCTAATGGAGAATATAAATGAAGAGACAGAAATTATAAAAAAGAATCAAATAGAAAGCTGGCATTTAAATATGAAAAGGATATTTCCACCCAGTGAAATTAAAACAATAAGAAGAAGATTCAAACAGACATTTTCAAGTTGAAAAGAGCAATAACAGAAATCAAAAATTTACTAGAGGGGGTAAACAGCACATGTGAACTGGCAGAAGAACCAGTGAACTTCAGACAGGTCAGTTAAGATTCTCCCCAATCCGAGGAACAAAAAGAGTAAAGGAAAATGAACAGAGCCTCAGAGATCTGTGGGTCTCCATCAAGTATACCAACATAAACACAATGTGAGTTTCCGAAGGAGAGGAGAGAGAGAAAGGAGTGGAAAGAATATTTGAAAAAATTATGACAAAAAACTTCCCAAATTTGATGGAAAACGTTAGTATGTATACCTAAAAAGTTCAATAAACTCCGAGTAGGACAAAGTTGAAGAGATCCACATCTAGATGTTTCATAGCCAAACTGTCAAAAGACAGAAAGAGAATCATGAAAGCAGCAAAAACAAAACAGAACAGTTCTCAGATACAAAGTTTCCTCAAGAAGATTAAGAGCTGACTTCTCATTAGAAACCATGGAGACCAGTGGGCAGTAGGATGACATGGTCAAAGGATAAAAGAAAAAGACTGGCATCCAAGAATTCTATACCTAGCAAAGTACCCTTCAAAAGTGAAGGAGAGCTAGGTGAGGTGGGAAAAAAGAAATTAAAACATATCTAGATAAATGAAAACTGAGAGAATTTGTCACTAGCAGACCTGCCCTACAAGAAATACTAAAGGGTATTTCATTGCAGGCTGAAATGAAAGAACAACAGACAGTATCTTAAATCCACACTAAGCAATAAAGAGCAGGAGTAAAGGTAGCTATATAAGTAAATACAAAAGATAATAAAAATGTATATTTGTAACTCTTTTCTTCTCCTAACTCATTTAAAGGATAGGTGCATAAAATAATCATTATAAAATTGTGCTGGACTTCCCTGGTGGTGCAGTGGTTGAGAGTCCGCCTGCCGATGCAGGGGACACGGGTTCGTGCCCTGGTCCGGGAGGATCCCACATGCCGCAGAGCGGCTGGGCCCGTGAGCCATGGCCACTGAGCCTGCGCGTCCGGGGCCTGTGCTCCACAACGGGAGAGGCCCCCGTGAGCCATGGCCACTGAGCCTGCGCGTCCGGGGCCTGTGCTCCACAACGGGAGAGGCCCCCGTGAGCCATGGCCACTGAGCCTGCGCGTCCGGGGCCTGTGCTCCACAACGGGAGAGGCCCCCGTGAGCCATGGCCACTGAGCCTGCGCGTCCGGGGCCTGTGCTCCACAACGGGAGAGGCCCCCGTGAGCCATGGCCACTGAGCCTGCGCGTCCGGGGCCTGTGCTCCACAACGGGAGAGGCCCCCGTGAGCCATGGCCACTGAGCCTGCGCGTCCGGGGCCTGTGCTCCACAACGGGAGAGGCCCCCGTGAGCCATGGCCACTGAGCCTGCGCGTCCGGGGCCTGTGCTCCACAACGGGAGAGGCCCCCGTGAGCCATGGCCACTGAGCCTGCGCGTCCGGGGCCTGTGCTCCACAACGGGAGAGGCCCCCGTGAGCCATGGCCACTGAGCCTGCGCGTCCGGGGCCTGTGCTCCACAACGGGAGAGGCCACAACAGTGAGAGGCCCGCGTACCTCAAAAAAAAAAAAAAAAAAAAAATTGTGCTGATGGGCTTATAATGTATAAAGATGTAATCTGTATAAATGGTGTTACACTAGAGCAAAGTTTTTATATATTAAAATTAAATTGAGATTAATCCAAACTAGACTGTTTTAAATTAAGATGTCAACTGTAATCGCCATGGCACCACAAGGAAAATAACTTAAATATACACAAGCAACAATAACAGAATTAAAATAGTATACTAGAAAATATCTATTCAGCATAAAATAAGGTTGTAATGGAGGAGCAGAGCAACAAAAAAGCTTCCTGCTTTTATACACAGAGAAAACAAAGAGCAAAATAGCAGATGTTAAACTATAACATAACTGTGTAGGTGGCCAAAGGGCACATTATATCTTGATCTGTAGTTCTCTACTCAATGGGGAAGACCAATTTTCCCACTTTTACATTCCCCAGTACAATTTGGGGTACTATGCAAAATAAGAAGAAGTTACAGAATTACCACAAGCCAAAGAAACTCTGGAGATTAGACTCCTTTGCCTCAGCCATGTCTCAGATGTGCTCAGTACATTCCTTTGAATTAATTAACATACTCTATAACCAGAAGAATCACTGAGAAAATAGGAAAGAGACTGACATAAAGAGTACCTTTTTAAAGAGAATTTTTTGAAGAAAATAAAGTGTATGATTAGTATTTGGATGGAAAACTAACTGCATCTCATTCTTGAAGCACGAGCTCACTTGCTAATTCAACTACGAACATCTTCCTTTACCTACAAAAGTAAGTTTAAAACTTGTTTTCTCATTTATGTCCTCACAGCAACTGTATAAATCTATTATGGCACTTATTATGTTACACATATGCTTATGCACAGTGGAATCACATCATGTAAGCGTCT
This sequence comes from Neophocaena asiaeorientalis asiaeorientalis, assembly GCF_003031525.2. NCBI lineage: Eukaryota > Metazoa > Chordata > Mammalia > Artiodactyla > Phocoenidae > Neophocaena > Neophocaena asiaeorientalis. Next base: position 1,139,963 of record NW_020172776.1, on the reverse strand, counting down.
TATTTACTGGGTAGGAAGGGATGGAGGGAGATGGAAAGAGACACAGAGGAGGAGACCAAATGAATAATATGAGAACACAATTAAATGGTACCAGTATGTCCAGTCAATAAATTTATCCCCCAGCACTATGAGATATATAAATCTGCTGTTCCTTAGACAGTCTCTCAGTTCCTACATGCCTCTAACAGTGGAAGCAGCTCTTATTGAAAGAGGCAACTAAGTATGATCCTATTGTTTAAAAGATACAGTTAATAGTGTTCATAAAACATGGCCCTGATCACAGACCAACTATCTTAACTAGAGCTCAACTGAGGAGACCATGATTACTGTCAAAACTGAGGAAAACTAAGCTGTTGGACTCATTGAAAGGTAGTGATAGATTTCATACAATTTAAAAGACTGTTGGAGAAATTCTCCCTATGAGGTTTTAATCTTTTACCTTTGGCTTCAGACCCTAACCTCCTGTAAGACACAACTTCACTGTCTCTGTCTTCACACCTACAGTGTGAGTTCCTTCAACACACACATAATGCTTTCTTATTCTTCCTATTCTTAATGTCTAGCAGAGAGCCTGAAATACAGCGGGTGTTTGATATATGTTAGATAAGCATGTGTGGTATAATTTTTAAAATATGTATATATTTGATCTTTGTGCATTATTCCTGATACAGAGCTCCTATAATCGCTGGTTATTTCCTCAGTGACAGGAGTATCTTTTGTTATTCAAAATGAACCCCTTTTGACCATACCTGAGTTTATGCTAATAAGGTGACTCTTGGTGGGGTCTTTAGATAGCTTCAGAATGGGGGCTGGTTACCCAGGAATCAACCATATCATCAGAGGGTTGCAACTTTCAACACCATTTCCCCCATCTCATCTTCAGGTTCAATCACCAATGGTCAATGACTTAATCAATCATGCCTCTGTAAGGAAACTTCAATAAAAACTCTTGAACAATGAGGCTTTGGGGAGTTTCCTGATTAATGATGCCATCTCAGCTCCATGGAGACAGAGGCATCTGTGCTCAGGAGCCTTCTGAAACTTGCCCTATGTATCTCTTCATCAGGCTGCTCATTTGTATCCTTTTAAATAAACTGTATTAAGTATAGCACTTTCCTGAATTCTGTAAGTTATAGCGATTTATTGAAACTGAAAGGGAGCTGAGAGAGGGGTTGTGGGATTAGTTCATCCAACTAATCTGTAGTTGGATGAACAGAAGTGCAGGTGGCCTGGGGATCCCATTTGTGGCTGGGGACAGTGGGGACAATCTTATGAGACTGATCCCCTACCCTGTGGGGTCTGCACAAACTTCAGGTAGTTAGTGTCACAACTGAATTGAACTGTAGAACCTCCAAAGTTGATGTCAGAGAATTGAGAATTTATGGTTAGAAAACTGAAACAACAGCATTTTTTTCATACTGGGTAACTCCTAAGAGGGCTTTCAATAATTGAGTCTACTAGAAAATTTGCCTGCTTTTATTTTTTCTCCCTATAAATATTGCTTTTCAAATGCTAATGAAGATATAATGTCCTCCTATCTCCCCCTATTTGCAAGGGGCTAGAAGGGACTGAATTAAGGACCGCCTTTCCATATTAAACAGCAGTAAAATAACCAACAGCAAAATATAACATACAAATTCTTTTATGATTAACATGTCAAAAAACTGATGAAATGACGTGCCCAAAGTTCATATGTAATTTAGTTTGCAATTATTATTATAGAAAGGAAATGAGTAATTACCTTTACTTCCACTGTGATTGTGAGCCTCAGTTTGGATACTATTTCACACACCATGGTATACCATCAAACTTTTAGCCTTAAAAAATTAAACTGCTAACAGTGGTTTCAAGAAAATGTGTACCTCTCAGACTAAATTTCATTTAAAAAACTAGCGCTTATTAACCTTTGCTAAAAATAAAATTGACTTGTAAAACAAATGTTGTTTTCGTTTCCGACGTTTTAGCCAGAATGGTCACACATATTAATCTTTGTGGTATTTTGACTAAAAGTTTAAGTAATCCAAGGTCTTGCAGTAAAATTAATAATCTGATTACAATTTGAAAATTCAACTCAGATGATTTAAAGCAATATTAATAGCTAATCAAAATAAACTTAAACCGTCCAGTCAAATTTGTATATAAATGCCTGAATTTTCTTTCAAAGGCACATAAGTGAAATGTTACAAATAATTAAATTATGCAAATCTAGTAAGTTGCTCAACCATACTTTATGGTAGCTAAACAATCAAGGACCTTAAAAGTTTACCTACCTAAAAGAAAGTAAAAAAACAACTTAAGAAATAAAAGAAAGTATTTTGAAATCATATTTTATAAGGGACTTGTAACTAGAATAAACACTCTTACAGCTTAACAAGAAAAAAGACAAATAACCCAGTTTTTAAATGGGCAAAGGATCTGAATAGACATTTCTACAAGAAAACATAAAAATGGCTAATAAGTACATAAAAGATGCTCAACATCAGTAGCCATCAGTGAAATGCAAATCAAAACCACAATTAAATATGACTTTACACCCACTAGGATGGCTATAATCAATAAGTCAGACAATAACAAGTGTTATGGAGAAACTGGAAACCTCATACACTGCTGGTGGAAATGTTAAATGCTGTGGTTGGTTTGGAAAGTAGACTGGCAGTTCTTCAAAAGGTTAAACACAGTTATCATATGACCAGCAATTCCACTCCTATACACATGCCCAAGATAAATGAAAATACACATCCACACAAAAACCTGCACATAAATGCTCATAGCAGCATTATTCTTAACAGCCAAAAGGTAGTAATAACCCAAGTGTTCATCAATTGATGAATGGATATAGTGTGGCATCTATACAATGGAATATTTATTCAGCCATAAAAACGAATGAACTGATAAATGCTACAACATGGATGAATCTTAAAAACCTTATACTAAGTTAAAGAAGCCAAACGCACAAAAAAATCACATATTGTATGATTCCGTTTACATGAAATGTCTAAAATACATAAATTTACTGGAACAGAAAGGTTACTAGAGGTTTTAAGGACTGATGGTGCTGGGTGGAGTGAGTAGTGACTGCTATTGGATATGGTGTTTCTTTTTAGAGTGACAGAAATGTTCTAAAACTGACTGCGGTGATGGTTACAGTTACACAACTCTGTGAATATACTCAAAAACACTGAATTATACACTTTAAATAGGTAAACTGTATGGTATGTGAACTACATCTAAATAAAGCTATTATATATAATTATATATATATAATTGAAGTATAGTTGATTTACAATATTGTGTTATTATATATATTTTTTAACCTATCCATACTCATTGTTTTCTTTAGAGGTCTCTAATGAGAAGACTTAATTTTTAATATATCATTAGAGTCAATGCATTCATTAAAATGAATTAGTGGATTTGCATCACAGAAATAAATTATGAATAAAATGAGAAATACAAACATTAGCCACTAAAACCACTTATACATCTTTATCTCCATATAATGATGCACTGATTCCTGAATCACATTAAGATATTTTGTCAAATTATAGAGATGTTCCATTTAAACTGATCATTACCAAAACAGATAAAGAAATTAAGGATCAAGAAAGAGCTGTCAATGTAAGAAAGTTTTTTTTTCAGACAATAAAAACTGAATGACAACAAAACTTAACTACTACACTGTATTTTTTTTTCTTTTTCATCTTTATTGGAGTATAATTGTTTTACAATGGTTAGTTTCTGCTTTATAACAAAGTGAACCAGCTATACATATACATATATCCCCATATCCCCTCCCTCTTGCGTCTCCCTCCCACCCTCCCTATCCCACCCCTCTAGGTGGTCATAAAGCACCAAGCTGATCTCCTGGTGCTATGCGGCTGCTTCCCACTAGCTACCTATTTTACATTTGGTAGTATGTATAAGTCCATGCCACTCTATCACTTCATCCCAGCTTACCCCTCCCCCTCCCCATGTCCTCTAGTCCATTCTCTACGTCTGCGTCTTTATTCCTGTCCTGCCCCTAGGTTCTTCAGAACCATTCTTTTTTTTTAGATTCCATATATATGTGTTAGCATACAGTATTGGATTTTCTCTTTCTGACTTACTTCACTCTGTATGACAGACTGTAGGTCCATCCACCTCACTACAAATAACTCAATTTCGTTTCATTTTATGGCTGAGTAATATTCCATTGTATATATGTGCCACATCTTCTTTATCCATTCATCTGTCAATGGACACTTATGTTGCTTCCATGTCCTGGCTATTGTAAATAGAGCCGCAGTGAACATTGTGATACATGACTCTTTTCAAATAATGGTTTTCTCAGGGTATATGCCCAGTAGTGGGATTGCTGGGTCATATAGTAGTTCTAGTTTTAGTTTTTTAAGGAACCTCCATACTGTTCTCCATAGTGGCTGTATCAATTTACATTCCCACCAACAGTGCAAGAGGGTTCCCTTTTCTCCACACCCTCTCCAGCATTTATTGTTTGTAGATTTTTTGATGGTGGCCATTCTGAGTGGTGTGAGGTGATACCTCATTGTAGTTTTGATTTGCGTTTCTCTAATGATCAATGATGTAGAGCACTCTTTCATGTGTTTGTCAGCAATCTGTATATCTTCTTTGGAGAAATGTCTATTTAGGTCTTCTGCCCATTTTTGGATTGGGTTGTTTCTTTGATATTGAGCTGCATGAGCTGCCTGTAAATTTTGCAGATTAATCCTTTGCCAGTTGCTTCATTTGTAAATATTTTCTCCCATTCTGAGGGCTGCTTTTCGTCTTGTTTATGGTTTCCTTTGCTGTGCAAAAGCTTTGAAGTTTCATTAGGTCCTATTTGTTTGTTTTTATTTCCATTACTCTAGGATGTGGGTCAAAAAGGATCTTGCTATGAGGTATGTCATAGAGTGTTCTGCCTATACTTTCCTCTAGGAGTTTGATAGCGTCTGGCCTTACATTTAGGTCTTTAAACCATTTTGAGTTCCATACAAATTTTAAGATGTTTTGTTCTAGTTCTGTAAAAAATGCTATTGGTAATTTGATAGGGATTGCATTGAACCTGTAGATTGCTTGGGGTAGTATAGTCATTTTCACAGTGTTAAGTCTTCCAATCCAAGAACATGGTATATCTCTCCATCTGTTTGTATCATCTTTAATTTCTTTCATTAGTGTCTTATAGTTTTCTGCATACAGGTCTTTTGTCTCCTTATTCCTGGGTATTTCATTCTTTTTGTTGCAGTGGTAAATAGCAGTGTTTCCTTAATTTCTCTTTCAGATTTTTCACCATTAGTGTATAGGAATGCAAGAGATTTCTGTGCATTAATTTTGTGCCCTGCTACTTTACCAAATTCACTGATTTTTCTGATTTTTCACCATTAGTGTATAGGAATGCAAGAGATTTCTGTGCATTAATTTTGTACCCTGCTACTTTACCAAATTCACTGATTAGCTCTAGTAGTTTTCTGGAACTGCACTGTATTGAATATTTGCTCTCTCAAAAGGCAGAAGCAGCATAGCCTTCTCCCATTCCTCAACCCCTCCTCCCCCAAATACCCTACAACTTTTGTGTATGAATTAAAAGGAAGTTTTCTTAGGACCATGTTTAGTTATTTAAGAGTACCGAACTGATATGGCCAGTTAGTTCTACTAAGCATAAAATTGGTCACACAGGGGCCCAAATTAAGCAGAGTTATAAATCATGAAAATCCGGCGTCCAAACTTTTGGGCAGAAACATATTGCCAAACCTATCAAAAACAATGCAAACCAGAGTCAGTGGAGTGACATCTTCAAAGTATTAAAAGGAAAAACTGAATTTTGTGGTTGCTTTAGAGTTTGCAGCATACATTTAAATCTAATCTACATCCACTGTCAAATAACACTATACGGACTGCACTTCACAGGTAGTACAAGTACTTTATAACAGTATTCCAAGTTTTTAATAATAGTATTCCAAATTCTTCCCTCTTTTCCCTTATAACACTGCTATCATTCATTTCACTTCTCCAAAACCTGTAATTACTTAATACATTGCTTCTATTATTATTTTGAACAGATCTATTATGTCAATTAAAAATAAGAAAAAAAAAGAATAAGAAAACAAAGGTTTTATTTTACCTTCACTTGGTCTTCTCTGATGCTCTTCCTTTCTAAACATTTCACTCTACTCTCTTCTTTTTTTTTTTTTTTTTACTCTCTTCTTGCTTGCATGGTTTGTGAAGAAGTCCAATGTAATTCTTCACAGTTTGAAAATGATATGCCTAAGAGTAGATTTGGTATTTATCATATCTGGTGTCTTCTGAGCTTCCTGGATTGGTGGTTTGGTCTCTGTCATTAATTTTGGAAAATTCTCAGCCCATTACTTCAAATATTTCTTTTGTTCCTTCCTCTATTTTCCTTCTGATGAGTCCATCAAATGCATTCTTCATTTCTATTACAGTGCTTTTGATTTCTAGTATTTCCCTTTGATGCTTTCTTAGAGTTTCCATCTCTCTGCTTGCATTACGAATCTGTTTTTACGTGTTATCCACTTTTCCAATTAGAGCCCTTAGTATATTAATCAGTTTAATTTTAAATTCCCAGTCTGACAATTCTAAAATCCCTGCCATATTTGACTAGGAGTTAGCCTATATTTACTGTAGCTACAGGTATCAGAGGCTAAAATTTCCTCTAATGTCCTTATCTTTGTCTCTCCTGTTGTCTTGAGTTTCCCAAGAAACTCCTTAAATAAAGTGCAAGCCTTGTAGTTTTTCCATCTGTAGTCCTGTTACTATACAGGAGCCCCATTGACGTGGTGGTAAGATATAAGGGGAAGGAAAAATGTTCTGTAACCTTATGGTTAGGTCTGAGTCTTTTAGTGGCCCTGTGTTCCTGGCTGTGGCCTTCGCAAGTGCCTCTCGGCCTTTTCTCCCCTCTTAGATGAGGCAACAAGGCTAGAGGGAGCTGGAGCTGGAGCTGAGTATTTCCCTTTCCCCAAGTTGATTAGGCTCTGGTAGTTTCCCCCTTTGGGCAGGGGGAGAACAGAATGCTCTGAGCATATTTCAAAATGGTTGCTATTCCACTCCCTCTGCCGGAAGCATAAAGGGATTTCCCCCCCAATCTTTGCTGTGAGAACCTGGTAGAACTCGTAGAAGAAAAACTCACAGAAGTGTGGGACCCCTTCCCTAAAACTGAGCACCCAGGAATTTTTAACTCTCAAGCTAATGCACACTCACCTTCTGGAAGTTCATCAGTTACAGTTTAAGTTTTCCTACCAGTTCCTGGCTCCATCAGCTTCTGCTCCTGGTAAGCTGTGATTCTCCGTATTTGTCTCTCTAGTTTCCAGGGTATTGGTTTGCTCTGTGACCTCAACTCTCTTATGGATCTAAGCAGAGGTACTGATTTTTAGATCGTTCAACTTTGTTCTTGTGAGGACAAAAGTGACAACTTCTAATTTTTTCATGTCTGAGTGGAAACCAGAATTCTTGTGTCCTTTTTTTTTTTTTGTGGTACATGGGCCTCTCACTGCTGTGGCCTCTCCCGTTGCGGAGCACAGGCTCCGGACGCGCAGGCTCAGCGGCCATGGCTCACGGGCCCAGCCGCTCCACGGCATGTGGGATCCTCTCGGACTGGGGCACGAATCCGTGTTCCCTGCATCGGCAGGCGGACTCTCAACCACTGCGCCACCAGGGAAGCCCCTCTTGTGTCCTTCTGATATGTTCCCATCACTACCTGAACACATTCTTATTTTCTGGAACAATAAGATGTTCCAGGCTCATCTTGCACATTCTCTGCCCCAGCCATGCAATCAGCTCTCTCTCAAAGGTACCTTTAGTGAGAACGTTATTTAGAAATCAAGATCTGGATGTAAAGTGTGTTCATTGCTATTGCTTTGGGGGTGTCATTAATTCCAGAACCTCTAAGCAAATAGAGCTAGGAAATTTATATATTTATACACACCGCTATATTTACTTCTTTCTTCCTTCCCTCCTTTCTTTCTCTCTCCCACCCAATCTACTGACCTACTTATCTATCTTTCTCTATATATAGTAAAAACTGAGTTCATACTGGTACCTCCAACTCCAACCTAATACCCCAGAGACATTCTAGTTGTTCCCATTTCCATGTTTCTCTCTTGTCCAACAGTGTGAAACCTGGCTACCATTTTCCTAAATATATTTACTTGTCTGCATAAACTTAGAAAACATAAAAAGTAGTTTTAGAATTACTAACCACTTCCACTGAGAAAGGCATATCTACTAACTAGAATTCAGTTATTTGTTTACTGTTCTTTTCTGGGAGGAATGGGGGACGAGTCATAAAATTTCTATTTGGTGAAATGCATAGGCACCGTGCCTTGATTAATTTTGACAAACGTGTATCTTCATCAAGTTATGGAACATTTCCCATTTTCATCACCCCCAAAATTCCCTTGTGCTGCTTTTCAGTCAATCCCTACCTCCTCTGAGGCAATCACTGTTCTGATTTTTCACAACAGTTTTGTCCAGCACTTCATAAAAATGAAATCACACTGTACATATCCCTTTTGTGCCTGACTTCTTTTGCCCAGCACAGTGATTTTGATGTTCACCCATGACATCACATGTATCAGTAGTTCATTCCTTTTTGTTGCTCCACAGTAACTCCTTGTATGGGTATATCTCAGTTTGTTTACCCATTTAACATATGAAACAAGAGATTCAGAGTGCCTAAAGTCACACATTTAACTGACTGAGAAGTTCAAGGACCTCAGAAACCGAAGAACTCTAAGCTCTTGATTCTTAGTCTAGTGTTCTTTTCACTTTACCAAAGCACCACTTCAAACAAGTTAAAAAAACAAAAACTCCAGGGACATATTTTTTATCAAATGAAATTAGTGATTAAAAGGAAGTACCTATTCACAGTTAACAACATTGATGTTTCTTCCATAATCCATACTCCATCCTAATCTTTACTTCTGCCAATGCTGACTGCAAATTTATCTGGCGTTTGTCAAATAATATCTCCTATATTAATAACCTATATTCTGTCCTAAATGAAAATAATTTATATGTTCACCAATTTCTCCTATTTAATTTTATCAATTGCCAAGAGGAGTACTCTCCTAATTCTAGCATTTCTAGACAATTTTTAGCCTTCCAAGTCTCTTCTCAAATCTGTCAAATCATCCATTTCTAATCTCCTATTTAGAAAATGTACCAATCTGTCTCTCTTTAAAACATATCATAGGGACTTCCCTGGTGGTCCAGTGGTTAAGAATCCGCCTTCCAATGCAGGGGACGCAGGTTCAATCTCTGGTCAGGGAACTAAGATCCCACATGCTGCAGGGCAATTAAACCCGTGTGTCACAACTACTGAGCCCGCGCACCTCAAATAGAGAGCCCAGTGCCACAAACTGCAGAGCCCACACGCTCTGGAGCCCGCGCGCCTCAACCAGAGAGCCCACACGTTGCAACTAGAGAGAAGCCCGTGCACTGCAACGAAGAGTCCGTGTGCCTCAACGAAAGATCCCACAGGCCTCAACGAAAGATCCCACATGCCGCAATGAAGATCTAGCATGCCGCAACTAAGACCCGACAGAGCCAAAAATAAAATAAAGTACATAAAAAAATTTTTTAAATCCAACCTCTAGAAAACAAAACGAAAAAAGAAATACTCACTTAAATAAATTAAACATATCATAAAAGATAGTTCTTCAACCCATAATCTTTAAGCTCCTTCTCAGACCACAATTAACTTTGTTATTCTGATTTAAGAATGAGAATTCTTCTGTACTATCAAATGCTACTACTTTCCCCTCTTGATGAAGGTCTATGGTGACACAATTCAAGGTGACCCTAAGTCATCACCGTAGACTGAAGGGCCAAACACTGAGAGTGAGATTGCCATTTGGTTGGACTGTCCCACCACCTCCCCCACTGCCCCAAACATACATAACCTGCCTCTTGGCCCAATCTAGATGAATTTCCAGAAGTGGAAGTAACTGGAAGAATTTGATGTCTCTTCCTTAAAGTCTATGAAAGAATCTACTGGTCCATTATATCTGATGTTAACCCCACTGTAAGGTTCCCCCTAATAGGTTTCCAAAGCTCTCAGGTATTTCAAACCAACATCCACCTCACAAGAATATGGTGAAATAGAAAGTGTACCTTTAAGTGCTGAGCAGCTGAAGATACTATATTAATTTGAAATGCTCCAATGAGTTAGTGGTGTTATAATCCTAATTCTCCTAACATGAGAACAGATTAACTTTAGACTTAATTTATCTATCACATACCTGATGACCCAAGAACATAATCTATAACACAAATGAGGTAGATGAGACCAAGTGACTTATCCTATTTCATTTATAAGCCACAATCCTCAGTTCATAAGTTATGCGAGATAAAAAGCTAATTATTATTCTGAGTGAAGAAAATGAGAAGTTTAAGATACGATCAGAGTACTGATTAGAATTCTATAACAAAACTTCCCAATTGATATTCACTAGATCAAGGACAAATGATGGTTTGATTATTAACAGTTATGGCACAAAAACAGACATATGGATCAATGGAACAGGATAGAGAGCCCAGAAATAGACACACCTACTGTCGATTAATCTTCATCAAAGGAGGCAAGAATATACAATGGGAAAAAGACAGTTTCTTCAGCAAGTGGTGTTGGGAGAGCTGGACAGCTGCATGTAAATCAATGAAGCTAGAACACACCCTCACACCATACACAAAAATAAACTCAAAATGGCTTAAAGACTTAAATATAAGACAAGACATCATAAAACTCCTAGAAGAGAACATAGGCAAAACATTCTCTGACGTAACTGTCGCAATGTTTTCTTAGGTCAGTCTCCCAAGGCAACAGAAATAAAAGCAAAAGACCCAAATGGGATCTAATCAAACTTACAAGCTTTTGCACAGCAAAGGAAACCATAAACAAAAAGACAACCTATGGAATGGGAGAAAATATCTGTAAACAATGCAACAGACAAGGGCTTAAATTTCCAAAATATACAAACAGCTCACACAACTCAACAACCAAAAAACAAATAACCCAATCAAAAAACGGGCAGAAGACCTAAATAGACATACCTCCAAAGACACACAGATGGCCAACAGGCACATGAAAAGATGTTCAACATCGCTAATTATTAGAGAAATGCAAATCAAAACTACAATGAGATACAACCTCACACCAGTCAGAATGGCCATCACTAAATAAGCCTACAAATAATAAATGCTAGAGAAAAAGAACCCTCCTACATTATCTATCACATACCTGATGACCCAAGAACATAATCTATAACACAAATGAGGTAGATGAGACCAAGTGACTTATCCTATTTCATTTATAAGCCACAATCCTCAGTTCATAAGTTATGCGAGATAAAAAGCTAATTATTATTCTGAGTGAAGAAAATGAGAAGTTTAAGATACGATCAGAGTACTGATTAGAATTCTATAACAAAACTTCCCAATTGATATTCACTAGATCAAGGACAAATGATGGTTTGATTATTAACAGTTATGGCACAAAAACAGACATATGGATCAATGGAACAGGATAGAGAGCCCAGAAATAGACACACCTACTGTCGATTAATCTTCATCAAAGGAGGCAAGAATATACAATGGGAAAAAGACAGTTTCTTCAGCAAGTGGTGTTGGGAGAGCTGGACAGCTGCATGTAAATCAATGAAGCTAGAACACACCCTCACACCATACACAAAAATAAACTCAAAATGGCTTAAAGACTTAAATATAAGACAAGACATCATAAAACTCCTAGAAGAGAACATAGGCAAAACATTCTCTGACGTAACTGTCGCAATGTTTTCTTAGGTCAGTCTCCCAAGGCAACAGAAATAAAAGCAAAAGACCCAAATGGGATCTAATCAAACTTACAAGCTTTTGCACAGCAAAGGAAACCATAAACAAAAAGACAACCTATGGAATGGGAGAAAATATCTGTAAACAATGCAACAGACAAGGGCTTAAATTTCCAAAATATACAAACAGCTCACACAACTCAACAACCAAAAAACAAATAACCCAATCAAAAAACGGGCAGAAGACCTAAATAGACATACCTCCAAAGACACACAGATGGCCAACAGGCACATGAAAAGATGTTCAACATCGCTAATTATTAGAGAAATGCAAATCAAAACTACAATGAGATACAACCTCACACCAGTCAGAATGGCCATCACTAAATAAGCCTACAAATAATAAATGCTAGAGAAAAAGAACCCTCCTACATGGTTGGTGGGAATGTAAGTTGGTGCAGCCACTATGGAACACAGTAGAGAGGTTCCTCAAGATACTAAAAAATAGAGTTGCCATATGATCCAGCAATTCCACTCCTGGGCATATATCCAGACTCAACTATAATTCAAAAATATACATACACCTCTATGTTCATAGCAGCACTATTCACAAAAGCCAAGACATAGAAACAACATAAATGTCCATCAACAGTTGAATGATAGGAGATATGGGGTGTGTGTGTGTATACACACACACACAATGGAATACTAGTTGGCCATAAAAAAAGAATGAAGTAATGCCATTTGCAGCAACATGGATGGACCTAGAGATTATCATATTAAGTGAAGAAAGTCAGAAAAAGACAAATACCATATGATATCACTTATACGTGGAATCTAAAATATGACACAAATGAACTTATCTACGAAACAGAAACAGACTCGCAGACATAGAGAACAGACCTGTGCTTGCCAAGGGGGAGCGGGGTGGGGAAGGGATGGAGTGGGAGTTTGGGGTTAGCAGATGCAAACTAGTATATATAGAATGGACAAACAACAAGGTCCTACTGTATAGCACAGGGAACTATATTTAATATCCTGTGATAAACCATAACAGAAAAGAATATAAAAAAGAATGTATGTGTATATATATATATCTAAATCACTTTGCTGTACAGCAGAAATTAACACAACATTGTAAATCAACTATACTTCAATTAAAAAAAAGGATGCAGGTAGAACAAAGAAATAATAATTAAAGGTATTAAATAAATTTAGAAATTGGCATATTAAAAGTTACCCTTACAAAGCTCACAAAGAAAATCTCTTTTAAAAAATATTTCCTGCATCTCTTAAAATATCTCTTTATCTCTAGTAATGCTATTGACTTAAAATTTACTTTGTCTTATATTGGAATAGCACGCTTTCTTTTGGTTAGTGTTGCATGATACACTTTTTCCATATTTTTACCTGTGCTTTACATTTAAACTTTGTATCATGTAAGGAGCATATACATGGATTTTGTTTTGTTGTATACACTCTAGCAATCTCTGTGTCTTCACCAGAGTATTTACCTCATTTACATTTAATGTATTTACTAATAAATTTAGGTATAAATCTACTAAAAAATTTTTTTTAATAAAATATTTTCTAGCCTAGTTGTTCTAAAGAAATTAGAGGAATACAAGAACAATTGAACATACATTTTTTCTGAACACCTAGTATCCAAAAGGCTTTGTATATGCATTGTAGAGTTTAAAATGAATTAAATACAGTCTCTTGCCTTTAAAGAGCTAGGGACAGAGTTGGGGCACCAAGTTACATGATAAGACATAACAGAGATAGAAACAAAATGCTTAGGGAACCTAGAGAAAAGAGAATTTAATTAGAATGGGGGTGTGGCAAAAAAAAGCTTCGTGGAAGTAATATCTGCATTGCACTTTAAAAGATGGGTAGGAATTTAACAGACACAGATAGGAGAAGGAGACTGGAAAACGAGCAGGAAAAAATTAAAAGGAACAATATAAGAAAGGTATAAAAATTAGAAAAGGCACAGAATATATTCAGGAAAATCCAACTATATGAGTGGGGCTGAAATATGGGTTCATGGGAAAGGGAAAGAAAAACAGGAAAAGAAAAGCCTAGAAAAGAAGATTGGAGAGAGATTGAGAAAGTCCCTAGACACTACAAAAAAAGTTCACTGTTAGCAGTGATTCAAAGGGGATTCAAAGGATTTTGAGCTGCAGAAACCCACATAATCTAGGTTCTTGCTATCAGATGAGCCTATTATGAGTTAAGTTTCACTTTAACAACTGTATTGTCTTGCAGCCATCAATCTACCAACTCGCCTGTGAGAATTAGGATCAGAATAAATGGTGAGGCTGGTTAAATGCTAAAGTTTAAAGCAGGTTCAGCTGCTCAGTGGTCAACATGATTATAGATAAAGAGGATGACCATATAATGTCACCCAAACTAGGATTTTTGACAATAAAGGGGGACACTATTAATAATTATGTTAGGGTTAATTAGGAACATCCCAAGGAAACTGGGATGTATGGTTATCTTAGTTATAAAAACTCCCCCAATCACAGGGACTCTTTACTTTTTCTTTCTTAGATTCTCTACAGCGGGAATCTCCTGTGGAGCAGTAGGAGAATCTAGCATCTGATACTGAGATTAGCAGCTATTTCATTTAAAAGAGATAAGCACATATTAAAAATGAATAACATCTATTCTTTTCATAGTAGCAGAGACCTGAAGGGTGAATAACTTCATGCAAATCTGTATAAGACTTCTTTACCTTAACTAATGATACCGTGAACAGAGAGGAACTACATACTAAACTCACAAGCACATTTAGACTCAGATGGTATTTCCTGAGGTTCTGTGTTTAATTTTTACATTTGAAAACAAGTTAATTTTCAACTATACTTGCCATCTCAAAGCATATTACTTTTTTGTTTTAACATACTGCAGGGAAAAAAATCTGGTTTTATTTCTAAAATTACAGAAAGCATTTGATGGTTTGCAAAAAGACTGTTATGTGGGTGGTTGCAACACTTGGCCTTTAGCCTCTTGCCAAATACCATACCACATGTGTTCTGAATCACCAGTAAACCCAGATGCCCTCATGTGAGATATCTCAAATCAAACCAGAAATTAACTAAGAGACAAAACAATCCTATGGTCTTAATTAATGAAACTGAGAACTTCTAATCTAATGTCAGGACTTCAGGAAAGAAATTTAACCTCTTTATAAATATTCATTTTGGTCAAAGTCTAAGACCTGATTAAAGAAGGTCCTAACACTGCAAAAAGTCAAACTTTTTATATTTAAAAAAATGTATATAATCACCCTATGCCAAGGGTCGGAAACTTCCGTAACAGGACAAATAGTAAAATTTTAGGCTTTGTGAGCCATAGTCTCTGTTGCAACTACTCAGATCCTATTGAAGCATGAAAGTGGCCACAGATAACACAAAAATGAATGAGAGGGGCTGTGATCCAACAAAACCTTACTTATAAAAATAGGTGGTGGGGCTGGATTTGGATCTCAGGCCTGTAGTTTGCCAACCCCCTTTCTGGAGTATAAACTTGTTTGAATCACTAGTGCCTTGGACAGTGTCTGGTACATAATATATGCTCGGTGAATGTTTTCAGATGAACCGTGGTATTTATTAATCAAAAAACATCAGCAGGGCTTCCCTGGTTGTGCAGTGGTTGAGAATCCACCTGCCAAAGCAGGGGACGTGGGTTCGAGCCCTGGTCCAGGAAGATCCCACATGCCGCGGAGCAACTAAGCCCGTGCGCCACAGCTACTGAGCCTGCACTCTAGAGCCTGCGCACCACAACTATTGAGCCCATGTGCCACAACTACTGAAACCTGAAGGCCTAGAGCCCGTGCTCTGCAACAAGAGAAGCCACCGCAATGAGAAGCCCGCACACCACAACAAAGAGTAGCACTCGCTCGCCACAACTAGAGAAAGCCCATGCTCAGCAACGAACACCTAACGCAGGCAAAAATCAATCAATCAATCAATTTATTAAGGAAAAAAAATCAGCAAAATGTCTGAGCTACCTTGGTACAAACATTGTATTTACTGACTATTATTTGAGACTTTAACTTCCCAGTTGGAATTTACAGGTTGGTATTTCTCAGGCAAGATACTTGTTTTAAATGCTTATTAGTTAAAATTTTTTACTTTTATTTAATATTAATCATGGTCATGTCACTACTGAACCCTGCTAACCCAAGATTAATATTAACTTTCTGGCTCCTAAGGGCTATTCCCATAAATAGGTAATCTGATTACATAGTATAAGGACTAGAGCTGAAAGGTCATATTAAGTTAAAGCCAGAGTTAATACCCTGGCAAAGGAGAGTCAAAGGCGAGTGGAAAGAACTCTAACGAGGAAACTAGTGTGCAAAGAAGAGAATGGAAAAAAAGACCATGCAATGAAGATTTGATAGATTTCTCTGTATTATAATAACAAATCTCCTTTTTGTTAGAGCTTCTTTGAAAGGGCTTCTGTTCTTTGCAACTAAATGATTCCTGACTAAAAAAATGGATTATGAAACATTTTGGAGGAGCGCTAATACTTGAGTTGAACCTATAACAAATGAATCGACAGGACTTCCAAGTCTAGATGGAGTAACAGGGGACAGATTTATCCTCCTACCTGAAACAATGAAAAAAACAGAAAAATATATGAATTTTCAGACACTGGACAAAGGCTAGTACATGAGAGTAAGTCCGAGAGAAGGGAAACAATGTGAGCTCCTTCCAATAGCTCCCTGCTTAGAGTTTCCAGGGAGCAGAGGGAGAAGGAACCTAGGTGGAGCCCAGCAATAACCCTGAGTTGAGGAAATTGCTAGGATTTGTCTGGTAGAGTACCAGAGAGGAGAAAGTTGCAGAGAGAGAGTGGGGTTGATCTGCAGAGGGTCCCCCTCAAGTCTTTCTAGAGCAATATCACCACATTCTTGTGAGGAATCTACCCCAAGCAGGAAAAGAACTAAAAGGAGCAGAGGGAACAATCCCAGGGGCTCAGACAGTGGCAGGAATAATCTGTGTTTCATTCAGAAAGGGAAAAAATCTCATACCTCATAGGACATCAGGTGGAATAATCATAAGTTACTGCCTCAGTAGTGGAGCAAAATGAGCCCTAGATAAATTTTGCTCTGGTCCCACCTAACCAAGCATAAAAATAAGCACTGAAAGTGTCAAACTACTTCCAAATCACTCAACAGTGTCTCAGAATAAAACTCAAGAATATTTCTAGAAATACAAAAATATCCAGAACACAAGGTAAAATTCATAATGTCTGGCATCCAATAAAAAAGTATCAGGCATGAAAAGAAACAGGAAAATATGACCTATAATGAGAAGAAAAAGTAGCAATAGAAATAGGCCAAGAAATGACAGATATTAATTAGCAAAGATATCAAGATAGTTATTTTAACTGTAATCCATATGTTAAGGAAAGTAGAAGAATGCTTAAACATGTTAAGCAGAGACATGGACAATATAAAAAGAACACAAGTCAAAATTTTCATCTCATCAGAGAAGAAAAATAAATGTTTGAGATGAAAAATACAACAGTTGAATTAATAGCACATTATAAATGCCAGAATTAAAAATTAATAAACTTGAAGGCACAGCAATAGAAACTGTCCAAAATAAAGCACAAAGAAATAAGTCTGAAAAAAAAAAATGAACATCAGCAACCTATGTGACAACTTTACACAGACTCATATACATGGAATTTGAGTCCCCAAAGTGGAGGATAAGTGCTATACACACTACCAAAAAAAAAAAAAAAAAAAAAAAAAAAAAAAAAAAAAAAAAAACAAGATAAGAAAATATAGACTTAAAGTAATACACAAGAGCAAGCTATTATAGATTACTGATAGGAGGGAAAAAATGAGAAAAGCTGTACATCTGGACAATTAATTTGACAATAACAGAGAAGGAGCACAAATAGAAGTTGTCGCCTCTAAGAATGAAGCAATAAGGACCCGGACTAGAATGTGACAACAGGAAAAGAGAGAAATGAAAATACTTTAAACGAAGAAATAACAGGAACTAGTGATTAACTGTATACTGGGAAGAAGAATGCAAGAGGTTAAAATTTTGAAAAGGACCAATTGAGTTTAAATCCCAGCTTCTCTACTTACTAACTATACGAACTAGGAGAGGTTACTTAATCCCTCTCTGCCTCGATTTCCTCACTAGTAAACTGGAGATAATAATACCTATGTAATAGTACTGTTTTAAGAATTAAATAAGTAAAAACATGTAATAAGTCCTCAATAAACCCTAGCTATTGCAGTTCTGAAAACTTTTGGTCTCAGGACTGCTTTTCACTCTTGAAAGTTATGGAGGACCCCAAAGAACTTTGTTTATGTGGGTTATACCAATACTAACCATATTAGAAACCATATTAAAACTGAGAAATACATAAAGCATTGACATTTTCATTCATTAAAAATAATAGGGCTTCCCTGGTGGCGCAGTGGTTGAGAGTCCGCCTGCCGATGCAGGGGACACGGGTTTGTGCCCCGGTCCGGGAAGATCCCACATGCTGCGGAGCAGCTGGGCCTGTGAGCCACGGCCGCTGAGCCTGCACATCTGGAGCCTGTGCTCCACAACGGGAGAGGCCGCAGCAGTGAGAGGCCCGTGTACCGCAAAAAATAATAATAATAAACCGAATACACATTAACACGAATAACATTTCATTTTGTTTTCCAAAAGAAAAAAATTAGTGCAAAGACAAATTGCTTTACATTTTTGTAAATCTCTCTTATGTCTGGCTTACTAAGAGAAAGCTGGGTTCTCATATCTGTTTCTCCTCAATCTGTTGCTTATGCTGTTTTGGCTGGGAAAGACAACCAACCAGTCTGTGTTATGTGGAAGCTGATACAAGAAACCTAAGATACCACCTCCTGAGTGGAATGACTAAGTATAAAAAGGGGGAAAGGATAGTACTGGTTCTGTAAATCTTAAAAGAGTACTCAAGAGTGGAATGAGGTATTAAACATCCTAGTCATCTCACAAGAGAAAGAGCCAGAAAAGTGATTTGTTCATGAAATTTATCCCACATGGGTTACAGGAGAACTTCAGAAAGGAGATAGAATCATTAAGAGTTCCCATATAAAATAATATAGATTCACAACTCTACATGAAGAGTATGGAAATGCCTTGGGCCTGAGCTGGGAGTTTGGGAAGTTCTAAGTGTAAGAAACCATTCTCCAAAGGACACAGAGAAAAGGGGAGCAGGGCCAAGTAATGGAATAATGGGGCAGGGGGACCAGAGCAGAAGGAAAACAATATTTTTAAGGGGCAAAGGATTTGAATAGATACTTCACCAAAGAAGATATGTCAAGGGCAAATAAGCACATTAAAAGATGTTCAGTACCCTTAGTCCTTAAAAATGAAAACTGAAACAACACTGAGATATCATTATACTCCCATTAGAAAGAACTCAATTTTAAAAAGACTAAACCAGAACCAACTGTTGACAAGAGTATGGAGAAAATGGACCTCCCAAACACTGCTGGAGGTAATGCAAAATGATATAGCTACTTTGGAAAAGAGTTTGGTGGTTTCTTATGAAGTAAACTTATGACCCAGCAATCCCACTCCTAAGTATTTATAAGAGAAATGAAAATATATATTCATACAAAGACTTGTACATGAGTGTTCACAGCATCTTTATTCATAATAGACCAACATGGAAACAACCTCCACATGTCCAGCTCCCAGTGAATGGTATATCCATATAATGGAATATGACTCAGCAATATAAAGGAACACACTACTGATACATGCAACAATGTGGATGAAGACACAAATGACTACATACTGTATGACTGCATTTATACGAAATTCTAGAAAAGGCAAAACTATAGTAATTAGACCAGGGGCTGCTGGAGGTGGGGAGGAAAAAAAACCACTTAGGATACTGCCAAGGTACTCAATGTGTCACTTGACAATCATCCTGGACTTGAGCAGGAAAACAATTCCAAGTAGAGGAAAAAGACCCTTTGACCTTACCAAGTCTGAAATTCCACAATGCAATACTACTTCTGTTTCACCAATATATACTGGTTAGTAGCAAGTGACAGCCACTTCAATTTTAATTTCTATTTGTAAAATCATAATAATATTTTCTTTAAATATGTGATTTTTTAAAGGTAGATACTATGTTTCCCCCCTTTACTTTATAAACTATGTTGATTTGTTATAGATTTTCCTATGGGCTTTCTCTGACTGTGCCTTTTTTTTTTTTTTTTTTTTTGCGGTACGCGGGCCTCTCAATGTTGTGGCCTCCCCTGCTGCGGAGCACAGGCTCCGGACGCGCAGGCTCATGGGCCCAGCCACTCCACGGCACATGGGATCCTCCCAGACCAGGGCACGAACCCGTGTCCCCTGCATTGGCAGGCAGACTCTCAACCACTGTGTCACCAGGGAAGCCGCTCCTATGGGCTTTCTCTGTACATCAATTTCAAATATCTTTAAAATCAAGTACTACCACGTCAAAAGAAAACAATTAACGAAACTAAACAACATTAGAAACAGCAGAGAAGAAAGTTGAGTAAGTAGGTCAAGGTCTTTACCTTCATGAGGTGGTTTTGTTTTTTTTTTGTTTTTGGTGCCACAACATATACAAAATTTACCATCTTAATCCTTTCTGAGTATACAATTCAATGGTATGAAGTACATTCACACTGTTGTGTAACCATTACCACCATCCATCTCTAGAACATTTCTTTCCATCATCCCAAACTGAAACTCTGCACCCATTAAACAACAAGTCCCCATTTCCCATTTTCCCCCAGCCCCTGGTAACCACTAATCTACTTTCTTTCTCTATGAATCTGACTATTCTAGATACCCCATATAAGTGGAATCATACAATATTTGTCCTTCCACTATGAGTTTTTTCTACTAATTTTTATTGCATGTCTAGGCAACAAGCACTAAGGACACAAAGACTGGCAGCATACTGCTGTACCCTCATGAAACTTACACTCTAAATAGGGAAGCCAGACAAGTCAAATGATAACTGCTCTAACAGAGATACAAGTACAATGACAGCACAAAGGAGCAATCAACTCTGAGTTGGCTGAAGTCACGAGAGCTTCACAATAGAGGTGATATCTCAGGACAGTTTTGAAATATGAAGAATTCACTGAATGGACATGGTCATTCCAGTCATCAAAAACATTCTATGAGGGACAAAATTATGCCAGGCACTCCACACCCAGAACAGCCCGAGTTCCTGCTTTCCTTAAGGTAAAAGCAAATGCAGAGCCATGAAATATGCATCTGGGCAAGGGCCAGCAGTTCAAACTGAAGAGCAAAGTGCTTGGGGAGGAAGATGAGGCTGCAAAAGCACTCAGGTGTCAGATCATGGAAACGTTTTATGTCATCCAGAGTTTTACTGAATACTGCAGGCCAATTTGACAACTTCAGAGTATATAACAATCAGAGGTGGCTCTTGCTAGTACACACTCCTAGGATAAACCCAAAGGTTTTTATTTCATATGCCTGGGGTGGACCCCAGAAATTTACTTATAATAAGTACACCAGGTGATTCTAAAGCAGTTATACCCATGGACTACTTCTGGGGAAATATCTCTGTAGAATATGGGAAGCTAGTGATAGCTTCAAACAGGAGAATAATGTGAATAGTTTATATGTTTGGGTTTATTAATTTTCTCCCTAACTACAAAGTGCTTTTATTCAAAACATATAAAAAAACACAAAAAAGAAAAACATTACTCAATTCTACCACCTGGAGATAAACAGTTCATACTCTGGTGTTATTTGTTTTTCTCTGTGTTTACAGTATATACATTTTTTAAGACTTTATTGAATTTGTTACAATATCGCTTCTGTTTCATGTTTTGGTATTTTGGCCACAGGCACATGGGATCTTAGCTCCCTAACCCGGGATCAAACCCACACCCCCAGCATTGGAAGGCAAAGTCTTAATCACTGGACCGCCAGGAAGGTCCCTACATTATATACATTTTTAAACAGAAGGATCATACTGTACAAACTACTTTTTCTTTTTTTTTGCAGTATGCGGGCCCCCCACTGCCGTGGCCTCTCCCGTTGCGGAGCACAGGCTCCGGACGTGCAGGCTCAGTGGCCATGGCCCACGGGCCCAGCCGCTCCGCGGCATGTGGGATCCTCCCAGACTGGGGCACAAACCCGTGTCCCCTGCATCGGCAGGCGGACTCCCAACCACTGTGCCACCAGGGAGGCCCTGTACAAACTACTTTCAAGCCTATTTTCTTCACTTAGTCATGCAAGTGGACATTTCTCCCTTCTATTCTTTCTTAGTAAGATTTTTGATGACTGTATAGCAGACCATAGGTACCATATAGGTGTAACTATCCCTTATTTTTAAACATTTAGGTTTTTCACCTATTTTCCTGTACCACTGTCAATGTCAACATTTGGATGGTATCTGGGTTTAAGGAAGATCACGTTAGTGACCTTATAAGGACTAGATGTGGAAAAAGGTGAAGTTAGGGGACTTCCCTGGTGGTGCAGTGGTTAAGAATCCACCTGCCAATGCAGGGGACACAGGTTCAATCCCTGGTTCAGGAAGATCTCACATGCTGCGGAGCAACTAAGCCCGTGCGCCACAACTATTGAACCTGCGCTCTAGAGCCCGTGAGCCACAACTACTGAGCCCTCATGCTGCAACTAACTACTGGAGCCCGTGCACTCTAGGGCCTGCGTGCCACAACCACTGAAGCCCATGCACCTAGAGCCCGTGCTCTGCAACAAGAGAAGCCACCGCAATGAGAAGCCCACGCACCTCAATGAAGAAAAGCCCCCACTCACCACAACTAGAGAAAGCCCGCACACAGCAACACAGACCCAATGCAGCCAAAAAATTAAAATAAGTAAATAAAGGTGAAGTTAAAGGCAAGGTGAGAGGCTATTATGATGGTCCAAGCAAAAATAATGAGTCCTCAATTAAAGTAGTAACAATAGAAATGGACAGAGAATGGATGTGAAAGTCCATAATCTACAATACATGTAAGGGTTTGCCACCTGTTTAAGATAATATACAGAGAATTCTTTTCTTCAATAAATATTTACCAAAGCCCTATAATGTATCAAAGAATAATTATGGAGAAAAAAACGTATTAGGATTTTTTAAAAATCACCATACATGTTTCACTTTTCTTTTCTGTGTGTGTACGTATATCAATATGCGTAGGATCAGATTTCCAATTGCATTTAAGTAATTCAGAGTATTCCTTTTTATCGGAGGAAAAACAATTCCGTGTTCCAGTTCTACAACTGCAAAAGTAGAGCCAGAAAATATCACAGTTGTCAGCAAAAGCCTAACCCTCTGTTATTGAGTCTATGGTGGGGCTACAGTGGGAATTTACCATACTAAACAAGAAACTGCCCATGATGAAGTTTACTCCAATTTTTTAAAAGAATCTGTATATACTGGGGCTTTCTGCCAAAAAAGAAAATTCTTCATGCATTTGGCTCCTTGTCCTTTGATGTGACTATTCTTCAATATCAAATTAGAGATATCCTCATTTCAAAATCTGCCAGCTACTGGGACATGGGTCAAACAAAACACTTTTCCTCTCTGTGAAAAAGTAAAATTTATCAATGACAAGAAATCTTATTATGTAAAGCTGAGATCACACAAAAATGCTTACAATGAACTAGTTCATTCCCCCCAAACAACTTTTGTAAAGATACTAATACCCATTCCACACTATTAAGCTCCAGATTTCAAATGTAAGTGTTTTTTTTATGATTCAACTTTTAGACGCTTGAAGCAGACATATCCAAAGACTTTTTTTTTTTTTTGGGTAAGTCTGACACACCTCAGTGGATGTAAAGGAAAAAATCAGAAGCATCTCTTGCTTTCTTCTAAGATAGTATTCCTTTTTATTCATCTACCTTATAATATAAAAAGAAACTACATAAGTCTCATCTATTACTTTTGATAATTCAAAGCAACTTGATCTACTCAAACAAAATAATTTTTACTCTTTGAAATTTCCAAGCCTTAAATTTGTTTTACTTAAACTAATTGTTTTATTAATTTTTAATGATCTTGAAAAATCTCTCCTTTAAAAGGTATCCCATTTATACCTCCAAACCACTTTCTCAAATAACAGGTTAAAAAAAAACAAAACAAAATAATCCTGAATTCTTACTTATACTGTAACTAATGTCTACGTAATTCTATACAGTCCTAGGAGAGTAAAATAAACATATCTGAGTCTAGCTACTTGGTAATATGTAATATTACTTTCTTATTCCAAATTAAATATGTAAAGTTATAATAACAACTGAAACATAATTCAGAATGAAAATCCAATGAATTTCAAGTGATTAACATAGAAAAATAAGAATATGTTTCAGCATATAAAACTAAAACATACCTTACTTCATAAGTTACTGGAATTATTACATTATATTCTATCTTCACAATAGCAACAATTCTGGACCATATCTCATAGTACACAAATCGAATCAGACTGGTTTTAGTTGGGACAAAAATTACTACAAGTTTATATTTTACTAATAATCTGAAAGATCTCAGGACATGACAAAAAGTATATGCCTCTATAGCATAACTTCACATTCTGACATAGCAATACTTAAGGAATGTCAACAACAACTATTATCATGAAGGAAATCTCCCTAAAGATAAATTTCATCATATTGGGGGGGGGGGGGCGGGGAAGGGGGGGGAAAAAAACAGAAAAAACCCAGAACAAATTACACAAGAGCTATGAGGGACAGTATCAGAGTTTAGTCCAACCATATTATTAATTACATTAAATGTAAAAAACCTAAACACATCAATTAAAAGACAGAGACTGTCAGACTAGGTAAACAAGTAAGCCCAACTACATACTATCTACAAGAAACCCATTTTAAATATAAAACCAGAAGTAGGTTGAAAGTAAAAGGATAGAAAAAGATATGTTAGGAGACATTTCTCCATGGGTTTGTACTGTGGTAGGTGTCTTTGAATCTACTTCTCAGTACTTGACCTGCAACTATCTCCCAACTGCAATTACTCCTTATTAGTAGTGAATAAAGTGGAAAATCAGGAATCTGTCTAATGCCAGCATCTATGAAATTTGTGGCAAGTTAACTTGTTAGCTTGCAAGAACGTAAAAATCTCAGCCCCTTCACAATTCTTGACATGATATACCATGTTAAAAGCTAATTAAAAGAAAGCTGGAGTGGCTATATTAATAACGGACAAGGAAGACTTTCAGAATAAGGAATATTACTAGGGATTAAGAAGCCATTTCACCAAGAAGACATAATAATCCTAAATATGTAAGAACCCAACAAAAGCTTCAAAATACTTTAAGCAAAAACTGATAGAACTGAAAGAGAAACAGGCAAATCCACAAGTTGGAGACTTTAACATTCCTCTCAATGTATGACAGGACAAGCAGATGATAAACATACAGAAAAATTCAACCTTACTAGTGAGAGAAAATATACAAACTCACAATGAGGGAGATCATTTACACCTAAAAGAATTCATTTAAAACTTAAGTTTGACAAATCTAAGTGTTGGTGAAGATGGGGAACATCAGAAACTCTCATACATTGCTGGTGGGCATATAAGTTGATAGAACCACTGTGGAAAACAATTTGGCATTACCCAATAAAACAGAGATGTACACATCATACCACGGCAATTCCACCCCTAGTACAGCCATGATAAATTCTTATACACATGCTCTAGAAGACACGTACAACAGTTTCATAACAGCATTGTCAGTAACTGGGGATTAAAAAAAAAAAGACCAGGAAACAACTCAGATGTTCACAGATAGGAGAAGGAATAAATAAAATTGTGATATACTCATATAACACAATACTATACAGCAGTAAAAAGGAATGAACTACAGCTATATAATTCAACATAGGTGATTCCCTAAAACATAATGTTGGGTTGGGGCAGGGGGAAATCACAGAAGAACAGACACACATAAATAACTCTAAAAAGATAAAACCAAATAATATATTGTTTAGGGATATTTACAAATGAGGTAAAACTATAAAGAAAAACAAGGAAATGATTAACCAAAATTAGATAAGAGAGGAGGAGGCAATCAGAGACTTCAAAGATATTTGTAATGTTTATTCTGGGTAGTAAACAGATTTTTTTATATTCCTTACCCTATACATATTACAGACAGTCTCATATTTATCATATATTTAAATTTAAAATTCTTACTAAGAATAAGTAATAAGTACAGCTTCACTCAGCAAATACTGAAAACAAACAAAAAAAAAAGTTAAATAAAATCACCAAATACAAGAACAACACCCCTGTTGTTCCTAGACACTGAGATGCACATGACCCAAAGAGGCCACACTAGATACTGGTTATACTTAGCAAGATATAAAACAACATGCCAGCAAGGCAGTGTCAGGTAGTTATTCTTCAGTAGGAGTCTTCACAGCAATTCAGAGAGTATTCTCTTTGGCCCCCCAGGTGGCAGGTCAGGTAAAAGAGAACGCGATCACAAGGACCGGTGTAGTAACTACCCTAGCTTGGAAGTACCGAATAGTAACCACCAACTCCAGTCCTGAAGACATAGATTCCCAGCCTCACAATAGACTCACTCAACTATAAGAGTTATCACACCCAGGAAAGCCCAAAGCTGTTGCCTCCCACTGGTATTTACAGTTTATTCACAGTTCTCCCAGTCCATATGTACTTTACTAATCATGATTCATTATTACCAAAAGCAAAGGTGCTTGGTTACACAACTGACATTCTATCTCTATCAGGTTTCTAGGTGAATAAAGCTAGAGTTAACCCAAGACCAAAACAGTCCAGGGGAAAAAAAGCTATTAATTCTTTACTCACAAGAAGTGAGGAGATTAAATTTAGAATGGCACTAAGCTAAACATCTATTTATATATTTCACTGAATCTAAAATGCCAATGATTTAAGACATTTTTTTGTACTACTAAGAAAGAATATGCTTCCAATTAAATATGATGCGTCACTGATGGTAAGACCCATCCCAATTACTGAGATATAAAATTGGTGGGGGGGGGGCAGGATAAACATCTTAGAATCTATGAAATATAAAATAACTCTTCCAATTTTTCACTAAAATATTTAAGATATACAGCACTATTCTCTACCTTGGAAATATAATCTGCTCAAACAGAAACCAGTTCCCTACTAAAATCTTTCTAAAATATGTAAGGTTGTATTTTCTCGCTCAATACCAAGGTTATATTTTCTCACTCAATACCTCTCTTTCTTCATCTATTCTAAAAACACAATTCCTAGTATCAACAAAACTGATGGAGCATAGCTCTCTCCATTCTGGATGTTAAATGAGCTTCCCTCACTGATAAAAACCACCAGAAGTCTTAAGGCCCTTTACGACCTGGAGACTTTCATGTAATGCTCTGGAGAAAAGAAAGATAGAAAGACAGACAGACAGACAGAAAGAGAAGACAAAAAAACAGAAAGAAAGATCCTCAGGTTATCCGGGAATAACTCTGCTCCCACATGACAGAGACTGTGCAGTCAGAACAGGGGAAAACTCTTAAACCTCAATCCAGTACAGGCATACTAAATGAATGTTTTCATCTAAGTGGGCTGTGCTCAATTATTAGCTCTGTATATCTGGGAAGGCAAGTCTATCAGTTTATAAGCAAAAATGAAGATAATCAATTGGACTTTCCAGACTCTGCCTACTTGCAAACATCAGGAGTGGATAAATAGCCTCTTGTTCATAGAAGGATAAACTTGGGACCTATACAAACATTCAGCACATCTTAAAATGCCAAAGAAAAGAATCTGTGATAATTTACATTAGGAAACAGAAGAAATGTAGACAGTATCTCTGCTGTGTTCTCGATAAGACACAAGAAAATACAGTTTCTGTGAAACATCTTTTATAAGGAAAGATGATCAGTTACAAAAGGAAGGCATAGGGGCTTCCCTGGTGGCACAGTGGTTGAGAATATGCCTGCTAATGCAGAGGACACGGGTTCGAGCCCTGGTCTAGGAGGATCCCACATGCCGTGGAGCAACTGGGCCCGTGAGCCACAACTACTGAGCCTGCATGTCTGGTGCCTGTGCTCCGCAACAAGAGAGGCTGCGATAGTGAGAGGCCCGCGCACCGCGATGAAGAGGGGCTCCGCTTGCCACAACTAGAGAAAGCCCTCGCACAGAAACTAAGACCCAACACAGCAAAAATAAATAAAATAATTTAATAAACTCCTACCCCCAACATATTCTTTAAAAAAAAAAGGAAGGAATAAAAACACAATAGAGATACGCAGACTAAGATATAAATGGCACTCTAAGAGATAAGGAAAAGGAAAGAAATATAAACAACAAAATTAAAATCCATACTGGAGACGAGAAAGAATAGAATCTGTATTACAGGAAAATATATCAGTAATGTAAGAAGATGAAAACAAAAAGGATCACCAAGAATGTGAAAGGACAAAGTTAAAAATAAGAGGGAAGGCAGGTATAAAAAAGAAATGTAAACCAATTCACAAATAACAGGTATTTCATTAATTTAGAAACAAAATAGCATAACAAATGGAATGAAAGCAATAATCAAAGGCATAATAGAAGAACTATCCCAAAATAAAAAACACCAGGGCTTCCCTGGTGGCGCAGTGGTTGAGAGTCTGCCTGCCGATGCAGGGGACACGGGTTTGTGCCCCGGTCCGGGAGGATCCCACATGCCACGGAGCGGCTGGGCCCGTGAGCCATGGCTGCTGGGCCTGCGCGTCCGGAGCCTGTGCTCCACGACGGAAGAGGCCACAACAGTGAGAGGCCAGCGTACTACAAAAAAACACACACACACACAAAAAAAACACCAGCATCTCTACATCAAAAGGACTTTCTTATCTCAGTCAAAATTCAAAGACGCCAGAATAATATTTAGAGAATTTTAAAGGAAAAGCCTGGGACACAAGAATACCATTTTGAGCCATGCTCGCATTAACATGTACACACAAAAAAAGCCATTTTCAGATATTCAAGGATTCAGAAAAGTAAACCACCTGGATATCTCCTGAAAAATAGTACATGGAAATGTATTTGAGGCAACCAAAAAAAAAAAAAAAAAAAAAAATTAAACCTGGAACTCAAGAATGGGTATAAAGGTGTGGTATATACATAGATGAGTGGTGGTGCTCCATACAAAATTAATACATAGAGGTAAGTCTAAATTGTTCTACTGAAATTTAACACATAAGCTAAATATTTTTTTAAAGAGAAGATATACCGTTTAAAACATTCAACATTTATAAGTTAAAGACTCAGAAGCTAAGAGTATAAAAATTAAAATAAGCTAAATTCCTTGCATTACATAAAAGAAAATGTTTCTTATTTGTTCCCAAATTTTATCATTAAAACTACATTTCTGTATATATGCTTTTAAAAATTACTATATCATGCTTAATAAAGCACATAAAAGAGTTTATGCTGCAAAAAACAGAAAGCAAAGAGTAAAACAGAATTATTTAAAAGTATAAAATTATAGGAGTAAAAATCAAATACATCAATTACAGCAAATTTTTATAGTTTAAAACCTCTACTGGAAAGATCCTCAGATGGGGTTAAAAAAAATGAAATGACTTAAGAAGAATTAAAAATAGTGACAGGCAATTATACAACATGTAAATAGTCAAACTAAAAGGAAATAGGTAATAATTTTGATGTGGAACAAGAAATAGGACTCAAGAAGAAAATTAAAAGGTCTCGTTAGACTGATTAAAAAAAGATATCTAGGGCTTCCCTGGTGGTGCAGTGGTTGAGAGTCCGCCTGCCGATGCAGGGGACATGGGTTCGTGCCCCAGTCTGGGAAGATCCCACATGCCGCGGAGCGGCTGGGCCCGTGAGCCATGGCCGCTGAGCCTACGCGTCCAGAGCCTGTGCTCCGTGATGGGAGAGGCCACAACAGTGAGAGGCCCGCATACCGCAAAAAAAAAAAAAAGGTATCTACAGTGCTACTCAAATGCAGTCTATGACAAAGTTGTTTGTTATAGGTTTGCAACAAGCAAGTATCAAACTAGAAACTCTTACAGAAATTTGACAGGAATTCTATACCTATTTAATAATATAATAATAAAAAAAGGGAGCTTGTTGGGTTTTCCTTCTCATTTCATTTTTCTAGTAATTCACTTTTTTTTTTTTAAAGAGGTGGATTTTATTTTTAATTTATTTATTATTTATTTATGGCTGCGTTGGGTCTTCATTGCTGCGCGCGGGCTTTCTCTAGTCGCGGCAAGCAGGGGCTACTCTTCATTGTGGTGTGTGGGCTTCTCAATGCGGTGGCTTCTCTTGTTGCGGAGCACAGGCTCTAGGCATGCGGGCTTCAGTAGTTGTCGCACATGGGCTCAGCAGTTGTGGCTTGCGGGCTCTAGAGCACAGGCTCATTAGTTGTGGTGCATGGGCTTAGGTGCCCCGCAGCATGTGGGATCCTCCGGGACCAGGGATCAAACCCCTGTCCCCTGCAGTGGCAGGCAGATTCTTAACCACTGCACCACCAGGAAGTCCCTAGTAATTCATTGTTAATGTATTTTAAAGAGGTATCAGAAAAAATTGATTCTTCACCACAATTAGTTTGAAAAGTACTGCTATAAAAGACCTATCAGGGCTTCCCTGGTGGCGCAGTGGTTGAGAGTCCACCTGCCAATGCAGGGGACACGGGTTCGTGCCCCGGTCCGGGAAGATCCCACATGCCGCAGAGTGGCTGGGCCCGTGAACCATGGCCGCTGAGCCTGCGCATTCAGAGCCTGTGCTCCGCAACGGGAGAGACCACAACAGTGAGAGGCCCGCATACGGAAAAAAAAAAAAAAAAAAAAAGACCTATCAGTTATAAAGCTTTATGTGCCAATAACACAACATCAAAATATACAAAAGTTAAAACAATTAGAGATGCAAAGCGAAAGTGAAGAACAAAATAAAGTGGGAAAGTCTCATTCCATGACAGAATAGATTAAAAATAAGTAGAGAATGAAAACAAATGATGAAAAAAAAAAGAAAACAAATTATGAAATGTCACATTTCCTTCAGGAAGTCATCTATTATAAGATGTACCATCAGTTTAATACTAGCTTTTCAGGAGAAAAAATTACTGTGTTAAATGTACACATTGTGAGATGTATTACAACCTCAGAAATATTAGAATTTTTTTAAAAGAATCAATCAAGGAAATAATAGTATGTCAACAATTTGGTAACAAATAAATAGAAAAATTTAATTGTCGATGAAATATTTATAAAGATACTGATGATATAACAGACCCTAAAGAATACCTTGACAACTTTGAAAAATTAAAAACCATGTAAAACATGGCAAAAAAGGGTTTTCTACTATTCCTCACTATGAATCACTTAAGGATTCCTGTCTGGTTTTGCTTTTTTTGATGCTGCTGGGTAAAATGATTATGAAGAAAGGGTTTGCCAACTTTAAAAACTTTTGAGAACTACATTAAATGACTTAAAACATGCTAAGCTCTTTAGCCTTGCAGTTTTCTATTCCACTTTTATACAGAACTCAAGGCAAGAAGTCAAAGTATTTCATAATGTCAGATGCTGCATATATCATAGATGCCTCTGCTATCCTCTTCCTACCTCGTTACAATCTTATTAAAAATGTAGGATATTATCTGGGTAATGGGTAGCATTATTGCTTTCTCAAAAAAGGTCACAGTTTGTTTATCTTTCTTCTTTGTGGCCCACTGGAAAAACAACAGCCAAATGTAGCCACATTAATATAACTATATGGTTGATTAGGTAAAGGCTGGCTAAAGAGATGAAGGGTTATACGAGAGCACTGCTTGAAACACTACCACTATATATATGTGTGTATACTGTACACATTACACACAAACACATACACACAATGCACACTGAACTAGATAACACTCAAAGCAACATTATTAACAATTTATTTTAAGTAACAGAAATGTATTTTCCGCCTATGCTCTACAGTCAATCATCTAAAAATTACCCTCCAAAGGATGATCCTACTTCTTGGACTGGTCTGTCAAAAGGAGTGGTCTCATGATAGTACCAAACTTAGAAGAGAAAAAAGTATATCAAAGATAGGATCCTTTTGAAACTTTTCATTTTAAGTCAGGGTTTTGAAAGGTAAGTTCTCTAAATAAGTGTTCTTCCATTCCCAAAGCTAATACTTAAACCTAACCTCAACTAAATGTGTTCTAAAAGCGTCATTTAAGATACAAACTTCGTTATAAAATGAAAAAAAATTATTCAAATAAAATGTATTTACCATAAGACTAAAACTAGAAAAAATATTTGCAACTCAATTCACAGATATAGACCAATTTTCCTAATATATGAAGAGCTCCTTGGAATCAGTAAGCAAAAGACCAAGACTCACAACAGAAAAGTGGGTAAAAGATAAACGACTGGTATCCTGAAAAAGAAATACAAATGGCTCTCAAGTATCTGGAAGGACATCCAATCTCACTCATAATAAAAGAATGCAAATTAAAACTACACTGAGATCTATAATTTTTATCTATTAGATTGGTAAAGATCAAAACATTTGAGACCATAACCTTGGTGAAAATATGGAAGAAGTCTCATTACTGCTGGTGGGAGTACAGATTGAAACAACCTCTGTATTATATAGTTCTTCTTACTGGAAGAAATCCTTGTAAGACATTTAAAAAATGTAGTACATAAGATATGTTCAGGCTGGTGTGAGCTGTTGGTCATTTTAAAAAATTTGTTAGTAATTGCCTGCTTTTATAGAATACTGTTCATATAATGAAGCAGACAGGTGGACAAGTTTAAGAAACTTTGATGATGAACACAGTAGTATTGCTCCATCTGCTCCTCACCTCATGATGGCCTACTGTGCACTTAGTGGGTGATCAATTAAATCTGCTGGGTGAATGGGACCAGGAATGATGCTGAAGGATGATGAGAATGGAATAAAACAACTGAGAAAAAGAAATTAACTAAATTTATCTGAATAGGTAAATAAATTGCTTAAACACTATACTTTTTCAAGAGTAGAGCACGGTATACTGATAAATGTTTTCTGAAAAATGAGTCGGCCAGCAACAGAGGTATAGCAGATTGTTGCAGTAATGGCCCCCTAATGAGTCACACACTTTTAGGAAATTCCTCCCACACAGACTCAGGGCTTGGCCATGTGATTTGCTTTGGCCCATCAGACAAAATATATGGGGCTTGCCTTCACTTGCTGCTCCTACAAATCCTACTACTGCCTCCACATGAAGGCCAGCCTTCTGGAGACACATGGCTCTCCGCCACCCCAGCACCAATATCCAGACATAGGAGTGAAGCCATTCTAGGCCAATTGGCTTCCAGACGACCTCTCAGCTGATTGCAGCCGCATAAGCAAGCCCAGCCAGAAGCAGGAGCAGAAATGCTGAACTGAGCCCTTGCCAGAATCATGGGCTAACAAATGGCTATTGTTTTTTGGGTTTTGTTTTTTTTTTGCGGTACGCGGGCCTCTCACTGCTGCGGCCTCTCCCGCTGCGGAGCACAGGCTCCGGATGCACAGGCCCAGCGGCCACAGCCCACGGGCCCAGCCGCTCCGCGGCACACGGGACCCTCCCGGACCGGGGCACGAACCCGCGTCCCTTGCATCGGCAGGCGGACCCTCAACCACTGTGCCACCAGGGAAGCCCATGGCTATTGTTTTATACACTAAGTTTTGGGGCAGGTTTGCTAAACAAAAATTGATACAAGTGGGGAGGTGAATAGGATTAGTGGCCAAGGAAAATTTTTGTTTTGCCTGTTTCTGCTTTTTTAAATTTCACAATGAGAATATATTCATATATTATTTAACTTATAAAAATATTTTATATCAGATTGATATTATAGTAAAGCCCTACCATCACCTTATAAACACATACACATAAAAACAAAATAATTCAGTTCAAATGGGAACATGAATCTGAGAGGAAACATTAATATTGCTCAGGAAAAAAAGGGTCAGTACAGAGTAGCAGGGTATATTTATTACAAAAAACATTAATGAATAAGAATACATTCATGGTCACTGTCATGTCTCAGTAATGGCTATTATCAGATTCTGGAAGTGTTAGGAAACATACATCTCAGATTCTGCTTCTCTGCTTCTTCTGTTTAGGCAGGTAATGGCCTAATACATGTTCCCTCATTTTAATTCTCACATGCTATGAGGTAAACATATGCTGAATAACTTCAGGCAAAAGTTAATTAATCTCTTCATGCCTCATTTCCTCAACTGTAAAACGGAGATAGTAGTAACTATTTTATAGAGTCGTGAAAATTAAAACACTTAGAATAAGGCACACAGTAAGAGCTCAATAAATGGTCTATAACCTCTGTTAGTAAAATGATGTAACCTTAAAGTCTTTTGACTAACTTGGCTTCTATTTTATAACCACTAAGCAACATCAACCAAAGTGTGATTCATCAAAATTAATTTGAAAATATTTCTAATAACTTCATGAAAAAAAACAGAAGACAATGCTATTAAAAAACAAAAGAAAACCTGGAAATATATGTAGAAAAAATATGGTGAAGAAAACTGAAACTCTAGGCAATAATGAATTCATTTGGTCCACATTCCACAATACTAAATGGGTTTAAAAACCAAAGGCTTCAATTTTTGTGTGTGTGTTACTAATTCACAAAAGACAAAAAAAGAAGAGAGCGATAGTTCCCACTGTCACCTTTACTATGATCTCTGGCGCGCACACACTTCCAACTCATTCTACCATCATTTTAAAAAAAGAAGGCACTACTAATGGCTTTGGAAAATAAGGCTCTTTCACAAGAAATACACTTAACCTAAACAGCAGTATTGGAAAACTGTTCTTACTCCTTGATCAATGGCTTAACACTGCCCTTTTTCAAGGCAAGATCAGACTTGGATAGTTTTCTGTCTCTCTCCCCCCCCCCACCTCTCTCTCTCTCTATATATATATATACACACACACACACATACATATATGTATGTATATGTATACATACACACACACACACACACACATATCAACAGTTTAAAAAGAAAAATCAGGCCTGGGTAGGGTACTTATAAAACACAGCCAATTTTTTAAAAGTGTTTTAAACCAGTAATTACCTAGACTTAAGACATATGAGTCAGTGACCAACTGTAAAGAGCCTTACACCACAATGTACAGGTATTTTAGTTTGTCCTATTCTGAGGAATGAATAAATGCTACAAAAATTCCATTTTTCACTTCAATTCAACTCAAACATTTTAAAGAGTGCTTGGTATATAGCAGTAATGTGGCAGATTCTGGAGTTAGAAGGGTTAAAAAGAAAGTAACAGTTATGTTACTATATATGCCAGATATGTGCCGCTTACCATGTTTAATCATAATAATCCAGTGAGGTAGAAATTATTAAAACTCACTTTACAGAGGAGGAAATTAAGGCTCACAGAAATAAAATAACTTATCCAGGGTTTCTTAGCAGCAGAAGGCAGTGTGGAGGATCCTGGGGTAGGGGTGAGGGGCAGGAGGCACACGAGGGTAGTGCCATATGACTATTCCTACAGACAAACACAACGCTCAGTGTAGTCAGTCCTTTATCAGCCACATGAAAAGAGGCTAGGACTGTGGAAGACCAAAGAGGTAATCTTTTGGGAATGGGCAAAGGAGTCACAGAAGGCTTTAAAGTGGTTAATATTTGAGTTGTTACTTTAAGGATGAGTAGATTTATCAACTTCAATGCCAAGGTTCACCCCCACCTCCCCTCATCCCCAATATATTAACCAAAATAAATTACTTACTTGAAATTGAGAAAAACAATTTTGAGAGAAATCTTCCTCAGATATATTATTCCATAGTTTTAAAACAAATAATATGATGACAGTTTAATTTTTAGGTTGCTTTTATGTGGCTTGTCTTGGTTTTTATTCTGAAATGAAATTTAGATTAGTCATTTTCTTGTTCTGAGAAACTAGGAGTATGCCAACATGTTTTAACTTCACATTTTTTCACATATCAACATGTATTCTTACTTACAAACTCTTTCATTTCACCATCTCAAACAAAACCTAATTTAATGTATAAATTACTTTGAAGTATAAATATATATGCAAAATAAGATATTTCTTTTAATCCTTGTTATACTTCCTTGGTAGTTGTAATAAATGGAAGAAAAATAGAAAACTCTTGTTAAACTGTTATATACTACACAAGCATTTTTGAGGTAACATGCTTTCTTTTATTCTTTGAATCATATATATAGTAAATGCTCTCTTAACCCAAAGAAAATTAAATAACTGTCCCCAAGGAAATTGACCTCAAAATCTTAGTACTTCCCACAGCTATCATCCAAAAAGAAAACAGAATTGGACCCAAAAAACCCTAAGTTTTCAGAAGACAATTACTGCCCTTTTTCCTCCAAATTTACTTTGCTAGGCATATATTCAATTTCTGCTGCAGAAAACAGTCCAGTTTGCCAATACTAATTAAGCAACAAAATATTTTTCACTTAAAAAAATGAAATACTTAAAAATCTACAGAGAACTGGAAGAAACACAGAAGATCATCTGGAAAACTTAAAAGAAATGGCAAAAAAAATAAAGAAAAAAACAAAAAACCCCCACCCAACCACACACCAAAAGGTTACATAGCTGTCACTAAGAGGGTTTTACTTATAATTTGTTTTGGTCTCAAAATGCATCTACTTTATGTCTAGACAGTGAAGTGTTTTTCTTTAAATTGCCTAAGACACCTACTCCTGCCTTATCTGGAAACTATAAGTTAACACAATTTTACCCAAAGTTTAGTGTACCTTAACTCCCATTATTTATTTCCTCTCTTATTTAGCATCATTGTGGTGTTAAAATGGCAGCCAGGTACCAAAGTGACATATACCATCCCATATCCCATATCTTAATAAGTTTCTAAGTATTTCTCTGAAATATCTAAGGCTAATGGCAACATTCTTTGAAGCCTATTTAACCCCAACCTACTTAAACTCCAATCATTTTTCACTCATTTTTAATTGAACAAATTCTAATCCAATCAAAAGCAAGACCAGAAAAAGTTTAATTACAGCACCAGAGGAACTTGAAAGGTCTCCTGATTCATTCCCCTTTTCTTTGGAAAACTATATACATACAATTCTAGTATCAATTTTTGTTTATATCTGTCCTAAATTCCTCTTGTTATAGTCTAACCTTTATATTATTCTTTAAAAGGAGATAGCTACAGTCATCACAAAACAAATCCTACTATATAACCTAGTCTACAGGAAGAGTCTAAGCACTATCGGACACAGCAGGCCCTCAAAGATTTCTAAACTGTGTACGTGCATTTTTTTTCCTCTAAACGTCTGTATGTTCGTCTTTCAATTATAACCAATGCCTTTCCAATTTTCCCTCAGGTCTGGGGAGCCAGTGTGAGGCAGTAAGGGCCGAGTCAAGATCCCCAGTTTTCAGACCCAGCCCCACACCAACCAACTGTAAAGTGGACAAATCCCTGAGCTTATCTATCCAGATATCAGTTTTCTTTAAATAAAATGAGAGAATTTCACCAGAACAGTGTTTTCCAACCCCTTTCACACTGTAAATAATATTTGTTCAGCACACTGGCCAACAAGAGGGCATTTGGAGGCATCGACATGGTGCTTGATGAAAAAAATTCATCACATTTTCTTTATATAATTATGGAAGAAATTTTTTAATTTAAATAAAATTTGTAACAATATGAATGAATTTCAAATCCAACCTTTTTCACATCAGGAGCAATATTTCAAAATAACAATGATGATTTATTTTTTCAGAACATACATGCACTATTAGGCAGTCACCTTGCAACAAGCTAAATGGCACATCAAACAGCTAAGAGAATCCAGTACAGGCAAAATTCAGTCGTAGAGCTAGGCCCCCCAGTGCAACATCCCTGCTACCCAGTCCTCTCATCATCAGTGGCTGCACCTTGCACTGGATGACACGCTCCTCCACACCCAGAATACAAACTCCAATGACAGCTCCACGATCCTTTCTTGACAAGAGGCGGCTGCATACTCTGGCTGGCTGAAGTAGATTCCAAGTAGTAAAGCACCTTCTTTAATGTACTTAAAGTATCAAACAAAGCAATACCTGCTAGTTATGCTCATCATGCTCTCTGCTTACAGGAACCCCATACCCTACCTTCAGACCCCACTCCACTAGCGCCCAGAGCCACATAACATCAACTGGAAGCTCTGAATTAGAAGACCTCAAATTAAACAGTAAAATTAAAACCTAAAATTAAACAGTACTGCAGTAATCATTTGACAACTATTTAGGACTACTATGCCCTTTTATTTTTGTTCTTCCTTACCAATTCTTGCAAGCACAACATAACCTAAAAAAATTAACTCTGAACAGGTATCCCATGCACATGGCAAAAAACATCCCAAAGTTACCAAACAGTAAACTATAAAAAAATTAGACTCCCACCTTTGTCCTCTAGGCCACCAGTTACCCTCACTGGAGGCAACCACTGTTACAAAACTCTCATGTATCCTTCCAGATATGTGTACAATATATATACTTATAAATATATATTTATATTTTTATTTACATATATTTATATATTTTATACATATATATTTTTTAAGCCACACAAATGGCAGCATACCACACATGGAGTCTTGCATCTTGCTTTTTTTCCTCTTAATGTATCAGACATGGCACCACAGCAGTACACATAGTGTTGCCTCATTATTTTAAGGACTGCCTAGTATTCCATTGAATAGATATGCCATAATAATACTTAACTACTCCCCTACTGGTTTATGTTTAGGTTGTTTCCAACCTTTTGCAATGACAAACAATGCTGCCACAAATATTCTTATATGCTCATTTGACACATATATAATATCTTTTAGAAGATAAAATCCTTGAATGAAGTTGCTAGATCAAAATATACATGAAAAAGTAAAAAAGAACTTAAAAAAAAAAAAAGGGAATTCCCTGGTGATCCAGTGGTTAGGACTCTGGGCTTTCACTGCCAGGGGCCCGGGTTCAATCCTTAGTAGGGTAAGTTCCCACAAGCTGCGTGACACAGCCAAAAAAAAAAAACACCACCACTAAAATATACGTGCATTTTTAAATTCTGAACATGATTTACAAATTGCTTTCCATAGAAAATGAACACTTTATACTCCCACCAGCAATATATGAGAATGCCCATTTCCCCTTCCTCTCACCCTCCCCAAGTTATACTATGTAATCAATCTTTCCTAATTAGATAGGTGATAAATGGTATGCTGTAGCTTTAATTTACATCTTCATTATAATAAAATTGCACATCTTTTCATATGAATTCTCTTTGCTCACTTTTTCTACTGGATTGTTTTCTAGGAGCTCTTTGTATATTAAGAGGAAATTAGTCCTTTGTGAAAAGTGTACAAATAATTTTGACTAGTCTACTTTTAACTTTATGATTTTTGTCGTTATACAGAATTTTATTTTTACGGTGTAAAATTCAGCAATCTGGCTTCAGTTCTGTTTCATACTTTGAAAGGCCTTCACCATTCCTAGATTAAATTAAAATAATTATCCTACGTTTTTTGTTTGTTTTCACATTTAAATCTTCTCACTTATCTGGAAGCCAACACTTTATTAAAGAATTCTTTCCGGGACTTCCCTGGTGGCACAGTTGTTGAGAGTCCGCCTGCCGGTGCAGGGGACACGGGTTCGTGCCCTAGTCCGGGAAGATCCCACATGCCGCGGAGCGGCTGGGCCCGTGAGCCATGGCCGCTGAGCCTGCGCGTCCGGAGCCTGTGCTCCGCAGCAGGAGAGGCCACAACAGTGAGAGGCCCGCGTACCGCAAAAAAAAAAAAAAAAGAATTCTTTCCACTACTGACAGGAAAGGTAGCATCCATTATCATACACTAAGCTCTTACATATATTAGAGTCTCTGCTCTGTTTCATTGCTGTCATGTGCCAAAGCCATCCTACTCTGCAAAACATTTTAAAATTAAAATCAGTTTACATATAAATGAGTATAATAAAACTAGAAATTACTGGTTTTCTTTAATATAAGAATCATTTTACAGTTCCTAAACTGAATTTATATAATCAAGTTTAACACTATCATCATGCATTTTAGTTGATACTTATTTGGGAGCCCAATATCAACCTCAAGTCTTTTTCCCATATTTCTGACAGCTTTTCCTTAATTTTGTATAGTTTCTTTTTCCAAATTATAAAATCAATACATGTTCTCTGAAGAAAATCTGAAAAATACAAAATACACCTGCCAGTGATAACCAACCTTTATATTCTGGTGCATTTTTTCTGCATAAATGACTATTTTGCAAACTGATTTTTTTCATATAATATACTGATAGCATTTTCCCATATTATTATATATTATATTATAATCATGAAAACATGACTTTAATGACATAAATTCTACTAAATGAATATGCCCAATTTATGTAACCATTTCTCAGTTGTTGAACATTTGGGGCTGTTCCCTGTTATGCCTATCATCTATTGATTAATTCTTGCAACAAATGCTTGAGTTTCAAGCACTGTGGTCAGCACTGTCTGTATAATGGTGAGCAAAAATGAAAGCGTTACCAGCATTTATGGAGATTACTGGGAAAAACAATCTCCAATGTATATAAAAATTACAACTATAGCAAGTGCTATGAAGGAGAGTTTATGGAGCTTTGAGAGTCTATGGAAGGCTTCCCTGAGGAATGACAAATCGGAGTTTAGGTGAAGGAAAAGGAAAAACGTTCTAGGCAGAGGGAACAGCAGGTACAAAGGCCTCATTGAGGGAGGAGCATGGCAAGAATAAGGGACTGAAATAAGGTCAATATGGCTGGAACATAAAGAGCAAGGCAAGAAGGACATGGCTCAAGCCATGACTGGATAGAGAGGTAGGGACCAGACTGTGCAAGACCTTGTAAGACATGCAGATGCCACCACATAAGACATGTAGCTTTGTCCTTATCCTAAATGCAATGGAAAGCTACTGAAGCATACCAAGTAGTATGGTGATATAATCAGGTTTGCATTTTGAAAAGATCCCTGATTACAGTGTAGAAAACAGATTAGAAGGGAACAGAATAGATTGGGGTAGGCCAAGATTAGGAGGCTGTTTATTGTAAATGCATCCAAAAATGCTAGTAGTTTAGACTAGGGTGGTGATGGATAATGTAAGAAGTAGATGGATTCAAAAGATAATCAGATTTTGCCAAAAGATTTACATTCATAGATTAAAATCCCTAAAACTGGAATTACTGGGTCAAAAAACAACATTTCAAGGATTCTGATATGCATTGCCAAGCTGCCCAGCCAAGAGCAGTTTTCTCTCCATTTGTGAATTACCTTGTATCTGTTCCTCTATCAGAATTTTAATATTCTTTTGAAATTGCTTTAAAATGACTTAATCCAAACTTCCTTCATGAAGCCTTCCCTGACTCCCCTTTTTGCCTGCTAGGTGGTCAATGAACATGTCCTCCTTTGAGTCCTCACTTTGTCTTACACACATTTCTTTTATATTCCAATTAAACTATGTTTGACTTATGTTTACATGTCTATCATCCCTCCTACACTGTGAGCTTCTGGAGGGTAAAAGTTGTTCATAACGACGGCACTTAAAACATAGCTCAATATATATGCAGTAGGTTCTCATTAAGTGTTCACTGAATGAACTGAATCACGTACTACAACATTCCACTGTGTCCACAGATTTAAGAGGACTCCTGCTTAATAAGCTTCTGATTAACTGATGGTTATTTTAAGTCAAACACAATACAGAAAACTAATAAAATTTGCAACTAAAGCTTCAAATACCTAATAAATAAACTGACTAATTTTGTTTGTGGTAAATCACTAAATCTCAGTAGTGCTCCTGAAAAATCTTTCTAATATTTATATCAAATAGGCATTATGTGATGTTAAAATATTTTTAAATGGTTTAAAAAAAAAAGCCTATGAACAAGACTGTTTTTAGAGAAATTATTCGTAATCTGAGTTGTTGATAAATGCTTTAGCTTTCAAAATTGTACTCATCTCAAATTTATTTAACAATCCACCAAAATACCCAAAAAGTGAGATTATGCAACTACGTAACTTTATACAGCATTTCAGAATTATCAATTTCTTATGTTGAATAACCTGATTTCATAGCATCTAGAA
This sequence comes from Neophocaena asiaeorientalis asiaeorientalis, assembly GCF_003031525.2. Lineage (NCBI taxonomy): Eukaryota > Metazoa > Chordata > Mammalia > Artiodactyla > Phocoenidae > Neophocaena > Neophocaena asiaeorientalis. The sequence continues at coordinate 1,098,024 of NW_020172776.1, read as the reverse complement.
CAATCTACTAAAATTTTCACTAGCTGGAGGAAGACTTAGAGGGGGGGAGATGGCAGAGTTCCTTACAGTAATCTTAAAGTCAAGCAGCTCCCTCTATAGTCTGTTTGTCCTACTTTGTTTAATTACTTGCTATGTGAACATCTCACTCACACTCTTCTATTTACTCCTACTCTGCATCTCAGCAGGGAAGCTTTTTGAAAGGATAATTCTGTTTAAATTGATGTTGAGAAAACTGAGAAAGCTAAGCTCAACATGAAATGAGTTACATCAGGCAACTAATAAGCAAGAGTTAGTATGTGGTAACTGGGCAGCTTCCCAGATCCACCTGAGTCAGGTCCTTACAATAAAGCCTTAGGATTTTATTTGAAGTGAATTCCCAGAGCACTCATACCCATATTCAAATCTAAGTGAAAAAACGCTGTCCTGTACTTTAGTTATTTATAACCTTGCTTCCCACCACTAAAACAAGTTACCAAAAAATTGTTATATTGCTAAATACATTGTATGTCAAAACAATATTCAAGACATTTTTAAATGAGTGAAAGAAAAGCAGAAGAGGTTTTTGGTTTTTTAAAAATAATTCCATCACTTATATATAGAAAATTTAATTGATTCTCTCAGGAACCAATATCCTCAATCACCAAAGGATTAAATCAGTTAGTCAGGATTTATCATTCAAATTTGAATGTACCACTTTTTAAAATACATTTTCAAATTTCACCAACTTAAGATATGAGAGCTCTTAAACCTAAGACAATTTATTTCTTAAATTACTCAAATATGCCCTCAAAACACAGGACAATCAGAAGTCAACTGGACTGTTTTCTAAAGCAGAAAAATACTTTTCATGCAATAATAGGAAAACTGAACTAGTAAAAATGTAATAAACCAATCAGTTCAAAATTTATAATATAAATCTGAAATGGTCATTTTATTTGGGAGAAAATTTCTTCTGCTGTTATTTTTCACAACTTCATTTGAAAAGCAAACTCAGTTTAAAAACATATTTTCTCCAAACCAAGGTAAAGAATTGAGGACTTCCAAAATTTCCTATGTATGAAAGACTTAAGTTTATGACACTCTAACATAGATTTATCATGTGTTACAATTTTTCATTAATTTTACTAATTAGTAGATATATATAGTTTGTGCTTTCAAACAAATCTGTCTTCATTAAAAATTCTAGCATTCAGACTTTTACTAAGCCAAATTGACTTCTTTTTTATATTAATTAATTTCAAAATTTATTTTACTAGGTGGACTGGACTACTTTTCTTTGGGGAGAGAATTCAGAAGCAGATAATTGTACAGTTTTTACTTATGTTCAATTAATATTAATTTTACTGGGAGTTTCTGACATGCTAAAAATGCTGGCTTGATTCTGAAAGCTGTAAACTCTAAATGTATGCCAGTGATGTCAAAATTTTTCACCTTTTGAGGAAACAAAAATTTATGTATGTGGACTATATTTATAGCAAACTCAATTCAATTATCCTTAACAACTTGAAGTTTGGATTTCTCTGTATCAGGTTTTATATCTTTCAATGTATGTACAAAAAGGTCTAACTTTTATATTGATTTACATTATACATTTCAAAGTGATTTTTTAATCCAGTTTTTTTTAAGGGGTGGGAGGGGGAGATGCTGGTAATCTATTGTAAGATGTCCAAGAGGAAGAAACACGTATTTCTTTTTATAAACTAGTTCACATTTCTATTTTTTTTTATATTGAGAAACACAAAAGTACACCATACTCTTTATTTTTTAAAGAATATTTTTTCACATAATAAAATTCCTCCTAGCTCACTCTGAAATTCACTTTTTTTCCACAAACAAAACTTTCCTATAAAACAGAGCTTGCAAATCACTCAGGGATACATATTTAATGACTTGTGCAGAGAAAAAAAAAAACTATGTGTAGAAAAGTAACCCAAACCATACAAACTGTAATACACAGCAATGCCACAGTATATCCTATTAGCATGTCCCTTTAAATTTTCAAAATCTGGCTGAACAGAGCTATATCAACATCCCTATCTTATTCCTTCTCTGCACCTGAAGTGAAAAAAAACAACAACAGTATATTACACTGAAATTCCAGTTAGAAACAAAGACAGCACCACTATATTTAAAAGGGCAGAAAATCTATCCTTCAGAACTCTTTATTGCCTCTGTTCTCCAGCCTCCAAAGTTTCAGGTGTTACACTTTCAACAAATTGTTAACAGCACCCAAATGCCCCATCTTAAAAAGTCCATATCATCAAAATCTTTTTCACTGTTTTAAAAAGAAGCAATCTATCAAATCTCACTAACAACACTGAAATTTTTAACGAAAAGAATTCACATTAAAAGATAACTGCTTAGAATGAGTGCTTGTGTTTGGGAAAGTGCTATTATCTTGATAGCCCACAGGAAAACTGACTGCAGTAATAAGATGAATGGTGACTAGGGCAAGGAGCATCAAGTGGCAAACGCTATCTAAAATCCCAAAGGGCAGTACATAGCTAGAGGTAAGAGCATCTCTTTCTAGGAGGCAGCTCCATTACTTCACAAAGGCAGTTCAAAGCATGTAGAAAAACAAAACAATTAAAAACCTTGTAAATTTGGCCACTATCCTACTTACATTATCATAAATCCCCAAGAGCTTTTGAGAACGTAGCTTGTCTCCCCACCCCACTGGTTCTTCAAAATTGTTTTTGTCTTAGATGTACGTGTATTTAAAATGCAATGCTACACCCCAGCACAGGGGCATTTTTTTTTTAATGTTTGCGTTGCTGGAGTTAGATGTGGTTCCTATGAAATTCACGCTATTAAGTGGGATGTTGTACGTTGGGCAACATAAACACGCATTACCTACTTCCGTGGATACACATTTCCCTGAAAGCAATGCACCTGGGGACGCAGCCCTGTCCCCCAGACTCTGAGGCTTTACTTTAAACTCTAAGGAGTTACGACCTGCATTCACAGCAGAACCACATGGTCACTTCAACAAGAAAGATTATCTGGCCCCAGGCACCATTCTTCAGCCCACAGCATCTCCAGAAGGGGCAGAGGAGAGCGCTGGTGAGAAGAGGCGACGAGGAGCGACTGACAACAGAGCTGACACTTCCCCACTCCTCTGAAAGCCATTTCCAGCAAGGGGAACTTGGGAGACGCAGAGGGTGTCCGCGGTCCCACCAGCGACCGACCTCAGAGCGGGGCCGGCGCACCCGTTCACGGAGGACATGGCGCGGCCACCTGACCCATCCTCCGGGGCGAGAGTGGTGCCCGCTCCGCCTGCCCGCGACCCCGAGTGCGGACCCGACTCCCGACCGCCGCACGCAGTGTAAACACTCGGCGCCCGCCGCCTCTCCGCCTGAGGTGGCATGCGGGGGGCGGCGCGCAACGCCCGCGCAGACCCCCATTTTTGCGCCTCTCGTCAGGCTCGGGAGGAAAGGCGAGGAGGGCCAAGGGGAGGGAAGACGCGGCAGCGGTCTGCGGAGAGGACCGGCGGCGTGCGCGCGAGTGCGCGGCGGGGAGGGCTGCCCCGGGCGTCCGCCGCTCCCGCCCGCTTACCTGCCGGGGTCGCTCCGAAGACTCGCACCACCGGCACCTTCTTGACAGGGGCCTGGGTGAGGGGGGATTGGCAGATATCCAGCCCCTGCAGTGGGTTGGCCATGTAGTAGTCGGCAGTCACTATCCTCACTGAAAACATGTTCGCCGCCGCCGCCACTACCTCCTCTTCTCTAGAGACCTGGCAGCGGCAGCAGCAGCGGCGGCTCCTTCCGCAGCGGCGGCCCCACAGCCGCGGTGGCGGCGGCGCCCCCTCCTCTCCGCGGTTCGGTCCCCTCCCCTCACACTCAGACACGGCGAACAGCGGCGGCGGGCGGGGCGGTGTGGGCACTGCTGCCGCCGCCTCCTCAGGAGCACCCGGCGAGGGGCGACAGGAAGGAAGCCCTCGCGCTTTCGTCGGTGCTGGTGCTGCTGCTGCTGCTGCTGCTGCTGCCGCCACTGCCGCCGCCGCCGGGAATCACACGGGCTCCTCCGTCCCAGGCTGCAGCTCTTGTTGCCATGATGATGATGTCACGGACGCAACCACTGGGGGAGGGAAGAAGGGGGGTTGTGTGTGCGGCGAAGAGAGGGCTGTGAGTAGTTGGGGGAGGGGAAGCGGCGGGAAAGGGAGGGAACCGGGAGGGCACCCCAGCGGGACATCCAGGCGGGGGCCTAGTAGGTGTTTTCTCCCCCGCCCCCGGGCACGCAGCGAGAGCTGAGGCTGCCGGAAAGCTCGGCCAGCACAGGGCGCGGGGGATCGATGACTCGGCCGGTGGGCACGGCTACCTGGGTGAGGGGCAGCGGAGGGACGGGGCGGCGGAGCGCCGATGTCATGGATGGGCTCGGAGGGCCAGGCGGGAGGGGGGCGCCAGTGTTCAGGGCCGTTTCGGTGGCTAGGCGGGATTGGCCGGAGCCGCGATGATCGCGCTCGCCTCGCCGACCGCCATTTCACATCCTGCAGAGTAGGCGGGGGCAGCCGCGGAAACGGCTTTTTACAAGGTAAGAAAACCCGCCCGCGGGGAGGCGAGGCGCAGCCCTCGTGCCGCTGCAGCCTCGCGGGAGGGGGGCGGCGGACGCAGCTGGCCCTTCTCAGGTAACGCAGCGGCCTCGCGCGTGGCCCAGGGGCGGTGCGAGGGGCGGGGGCGCGCGAGCGCGGGCTTCGGCCTATAAAAGAGCCGCCCAGCCGTTCGTTCCCCCACATGCGGCGCGAGCCACCGCGCCCCCTCTTCAGCTCCTGTTCTGCAGTGTCTGCGCCCGGCCGCTTAATGAGTTTTATTCACGCTTAGCTCTGCTTAGGTTTGCCAGGGCTTGGCAGATGCAGTGCACAGGGATTTCCCACCGCGGTGTTTCTCTCCCGCCCCTTTCCTCCCCTCTCGCCCTAGTATGTCCTTCCTTGGTTTCCTCCTAGGACCCATAGGCTGCGTCCCGGGCGCGCGCCTGGACATGTAAGGACTTGTCAGTTCCCAGTGACCTCCCTCCTCCCCTTCCTCCCCTCCCTTCCCCGCGGAACGTAGGATTAAGAGCCTTTCGGCGAAATTTTCGGCCGAAGAAAAAGGCCCAAGAAAGTCACCACGTCAGATGTGGACTCCCAGTGTTATTCATTAACAGTTTGTGTAAGGTTTTACTATCCTAAGGCATAAAAGCAAAAGGGGGTGGGGGAGGACCGTTAGACAAAACAACTTTATCCAAAAGCGGGGGGGGGAGGGGGAAATAGGGGTGCAGTTGTAAAACGGAGAGCAAAAAAAGGGTAGTAACAGATGCAGCTGGCTTGACCATTATATTAGAACCGTTAGGTTTTTGTCTGACTTGGTCACTAATATTGGGCGTGACCTTGGACAAATAATTTGGTTTCTTCGGGCCTCAGTTTCCTCATCCGTGCAACGAGAGTTTCACTTAAAAATCCATTAGGGTTTCTTCCCATCAAAAAGATTGAAGCAGTAGAAGGCAGAAACCGTGGTTTCAAGTTTGAAATATGCCACAGAATTAGGACTTTTGACAATCGTTTTCAATCTACTCAAATTAGAGATCATTCTTTCACACGTGTATTATACAGGTGTTATTTTAATGGTTACTAGGTTGCCGTATATTTGAAGTGGTGTGAGAGATCCTCATTTGGAACCATTGTGGTTCTTAAAGTAGGAAAATCAAAAGGCCCAGAGGGACAGATCACTGGTAAGCTGTCTATAAATCCCATAACATATAATGCTAATAAGAGTTTATGTCCCGAGGGATTCGAGACTGATTACCACAGCAAATTAGCTTGCAGTTTTCAACCTGAGAGCATGATTGTAAACATAGGTGGCAAGATTTCTACTAATATACAGGACCTTACTTAATATTTTAAGAGGCAAAATCTAAGTTGATTTTAGTTTTAGAAAGGTATAGAAGTGACTTAAAAATAGGACTACCATACTAAATGCATTTTCTGGTAAAATATTTTGTACAAGCTGAATATCAGATGCACAGTACCAGTGATTCTCACAGTATTTCATGGTACTAGTGTGTTCTTTAATATTTTGGCACTTACTAAATCACATTTTTGGGGTATGGGGCCTGGACCACCCACCACTGTCATGATTCTTAAGTAATATAAAATCGAGCATCCCTGTACTATATTATAAAGTACATCCATAACATTTAAATTATATTATTCCTAACTAGAGAAAAGTAAAAGTATGAGATTCACAGATTAGCTATTTCTAGAAAAGGGTTTCTTTCCTCCTACCTCTTGAATCAACTCATTTACTTTAAAAAAAGGCAGTTGCAACCATCATTCAAATCCTTCTAGAACTCCCAAGGAAAGAATGTTCACTCTTGAAGAAAAACATTTGCAGCATGAAATTAAGATATTGTGTCCATTGCATGTAATAAAATTTAACTTAATGTTCAAATTGAAAACCTGACAGTACCCCCTAATTAATCATTATCAAATGTGTTTTATAATTATATTCTCCTGAGGTAAGAAAGAGCTCTGGAATTTTGAGTCAGAGAATGAAAAACTAAACCATCAGTTACTAGGTAAATGAGTTTGGAAAGATAACTATTTTGGGGTTTTTTTTTTCTCATCTATGAAATGGATAGTAATTCCTGTTTTAACTTTTCAGGGATGTTGTAAGGCTTAATCAAATGAGATTATGTGAAAGTATCATAATAAACTTTGACATCCAGAAATTTAACTCATCTGAAAACAGTAAAATCATTTGGAACTGTTATCTACATACAATATGAGAAATGCCGAAATTGAACTCTATACTTAACAAACTTAAAGCATCTGTTTTTGTTATTGCTGTTAATGTTGAGTGACTATTTGCCAGGTGATTTGAGATATAGCGAGAAACAAAACAGACATGGTTCCTGCCCTTAGAGAGTTTATAGTCCAGCATCATAGAAATATATTTCAGTCATATCAAGTGACATTTTATTATCTCTTCTAGTTCATTAACCTATACTCATCATGTCATGCCTTTAGTAAAACCTGCTCAGCCTTCTGTACCAATACTGTTCAATGTCTGTTAGCAATTTATAATCTAGAACAAAGCAATGGATACCATAATTTTTTGGCAGATATTATAAGATGGCTTATTCAACACTTATCCAGCCCCCCTTCTAGCTTGCTCTTCTGTACTTTAGAAGCTAGAAAATTTAAAAATACTAGAGTACTGGCATGGATGAGTGGTGTGCTAGTAAATCATTAACAATGGCTGGAGGAGGGGAAAGAACCTGATTTGTAGCATTGACCCATTTTCATGGTGTGAATACTCCCAAGCTACCAAAGGGACTTCACTGCATGGGGAGTTAGTTGGAGAAGATGCTAATAATTATATGTTGGCTTCAGCGTTTCACTACATGTAACCTAGTTTCCAGCAATCAGATGCACCCATTCAAGACGTAGATCTGAAAATGAGCAACGTGATGCCTCAGTTGCACTCAGGGAGATGGGATTTTCTGGCAAACACCGTGGTGGAGGTGTCTGGTTCTTCTGGGTAGCTGGGGAGGAGTTCTGGCATCCATTTTGAGAGTCATAGGTGCTCACTGGCAAGTAGTGCTAGGATGGCTTTCTGCTAGAATAGCGGATGTGATGTGGGATGAGTGTTCTTCCCGGTTTGGTTTTTCCTGGATGTTGTTTCTAGCCATGTATTATCCAAGCCTGGTTCTCTGGTTCTCTCAGAGATCTATGAGCTAAATACCATCCTTTAATCCCTTTCTGCTTAAACTAGCTCAGTCACAGTCAGCTACACAATTTGTTGAGCCCAGAGCAAAATGAAAAATGTAAGGCCCCTGTTCAAAAAGCAGGGAACAAGTGCCATTATATGTACTAAAATACAAAGCTTTTTCTTTCTTCCGTCATCTCTGCCTCAGCCTGTCGTGCTGTTTTTTAATTTGCTTTTTAATGTCATTCTAAGAAAAATTAGAATTTTAAATTATTAGAATGAATTTTACCATTTCTCGTTATATTGTGCAGTGCCATTTATAAATGCAAATATAAGAGCATTTAACTCGTACATGAAATCACCAAAACGACACAATTCATATTTCGTAGCTTGTACATGCCATGAGGATGTATTTTTTGCTTATCAGAACAGTGTAAATGCAGCACAAAACTAACTCAGCTGTTTTTCTTTCCCTTCTTGATATGCACATATCCTACCAACCTGAGTAAGGAAGGACTGAAGGGAAAGGAACTATGGGTTGCCCTGCCTTTCCCCTTCCTTCTATGTCATCATTTTCAGTGTAAATGGTCATACAGGGAAGTAACACACACAAGTAAGGCTACGATAGAATTCTTTGGTCACTTGTATTTCTTAGGATGCCATTACCTTCTTTCTGCACCTGAAGCAAGTTCTGGTTGAAATGGAAAGCATCGTCTCTTGGAACTGTCAGCGCCTCCACTAAATCAGTCATAGATATAACATGTTTGCCTTGTAGTCACTTTGTAACTCCCAGAGCTCCTGTATGCTTAGGTTCACCAGCATCCTGTGCTTGTGAGGCATTATGCAGACTGTATGCAAACTGGGTAGTAAGCAAGAAGACAAACAGATTGCCTCCTCTGCTTGCAGGTATGATCCATTGTACCACTTCTTTTATAAAACAGACATTCAAACATAAAAGTATTAAGATTTTCAGAATGGTAACTGCAGACCATTAAAGCAAGCAGAGGGCCCTGTATGACTGCACAGTTTGCATGCCATGAAGTTGACCCTGAGCTCAGTGTTTCTCAAGGGGGTTTCTCCTGATATTTTGGATGAAACAATTCTTTATTGTGCAGGATATATAACATCCCTGGCCCCTGGGCACTACATGCCACTGTGATAAAAATACCCTCATACATTTCTAAGCGCCCCCCAAAGAGGAGTTACTTCTCTCTACTGAACTCCTTTAGTGGACTCCACTGTCTGCAGCTAGAAACCATGATCATTGCAGATCCTGGAAAGGTCATGTGCAATTTTTGCTATGGATTCTCAAGCAGAGCAAAATACAGAGTTGAGTTAAAAAGATTTCAAAATTCTCATACCTGGGAGAGCAGAATTATGGTGACCTTTTTTCCATTGTCAGAAAAATAATACCACCTACCTTGGTGATGAAACAAACATTTGGGATGAAAGTTTAAGGGGGATCAGTGGGTTTTAGGTGTCATATGCATATAAATGGTAGTTGATCTTTTCTAAGGTAAATTTTTACCCAATCCTTCATACAGTGTCTGACCTCTATGAAACCATGATGGTAAAGAAACTCATTTCCTCCCAGAAGGGATTTGGAAGACCTAATTAAGTATGGCAAACTCTGGAGGCAATTGCCATCAGCTCTCCTCACTCTCAAAAGACTTCATGCAGGTTTCCCCCAATATATTCATAGCAGCTGTCTGGGTATAAGGTAGACACATAAATATGTATTGCCTGAATGATAAAATATTTTTTGACTAAAAGAATGGGGTTTTATGTCTCTTTTTAAAAGAAACTAAAGGAAAGTCAAATTAATCATTGTGGTGAGAGCTGAATTTCTCTCTGTTCTTATCTTTTTAACCAGTTAATCTACTCAGTTACAGGGAGAAGCAACACTTTGAAAAAACAACTCTCAACTCTTCCACTTCCATAAATTAGCAGTAATAGTTTTAAGGGAGAGACCATTGAGCCTATAAATTAAAGATGATGTTTGAGAAACAAAAAAGAAGCTTTCAGAATAGAGTAATATTAGAATTGGTGATTGAGCTTTCCAGGACCCTCATTTAAATTACATGTCCAGAACTGATATTGGGGCATTTCTGATGGATCATGACTAGGCAGGAAGAAACCAAACACACATAGAGTAAGATTAGATTAAGTTCTCAGTTTAAATAATCAGGATTCAAAATCTCAGAAGCAGTGTGTCTGTAGAGCAGCATATCTCAGGCTGGTTTTCCCTGGCCCCAAAGTCCCCACTGCACTTACATATTCACAGCTTAAATCACATTCCAGGAAAACGTCCGCTAATAATTTTTGTTATTGACAGTGAGCTCCCCTGGGTTTTGATCCTAATTTTACATCCCTCCAGGGACCAGGAAAGACTATTTACTGTCAGGTGTGTAGGTCACAGACCAACACTTATATTTCCTTATTTTCTCAATAAAATATATTTTTCCAATCTTAAAGGTTTGAAATGCATAGGAAAGAAATTATGGAAAACCATAAAGAAAATATAGGACACTCAGTCCCACCCAAAGGCAGTCATGATTAACATTTTAGCCCCTTTTTTCCTAGAAAATTTTTCTGTAAGTATATTACACAGTGGAAATAATCCCCTGGTTTTTTTCACTTTACATTGTAGCAGAAACATTTCTCATGCAAATTAGAATTTTTCGTATAAATTATTCTAATGGATACATAATATGCTGTGCCATGGACATACAACAGTTTTCCATTTTCCTACTGTCGGCCAATAACAGAATGTTTCAAATTTTACACTGTTACAAATATCCCACTAATTAGCTCCATTTTGGATCCTACTCTTAACTTTGAAGGAATTTACTTTATTGTTCATTATTTGACAAGAACATCAGTTTCAAGTACATGCCATGTTCTTTCTCTCCAAAGAAGAGAGAATTGTATGTGATATTCTTTCTGCCTGGTTTGCTCTTCCTCTCTCCACCTCTTTTTGCACAGTTAGTTCATTCTTTAAATTTCAGGTCGGGACTTTCCTGGTGGTGCAGTGGTAAAGAATCCGCCTTCCAATGCAGGGAACGTGGGTTTGATCCCTGGTTTGGGGAACTAAGATCCCACATGCCTCGGGGAAACTAAGCCCATGCACCACAACTACTGAGCCCACGCACCTCAACTAGAGAGCCCGCGTGCTGAAACTACAGAGCCCACACACTCTGGAGCCCCGGTGCCACAACTAGAGGGAAGCCCATGCGCTGCAGCAGAAAGATCCCACATGCCACAAAGGCCCAATGCAGCCAAAAATAAAATAATTATTTATTTATTTATTAAAAAGAGAGATCTTTAAAAAGTAAAAAATAAATTTCAGGTCAAAGGTCACTTCCTCAGGGAAGCCTTCCCAAGCTATATATTTGATTATGGTTCTCTGTTACACACTCGAATTGTACTGCGTTTCTTTTTCTCCAGAGCACTTACCTGTGGTTGCAATAATCCATTCATTTGTGTTTTATTTGATTAATTTCTGTACCTGCCTTGGACTAGAATACTGCAATCATTATCTGGATAAGCAGTGATTATAATGCTTCTATAAACACAGGCCAGTTAATGTGATCTCATTCATATCACTGACAAGATGGGTTAAAGCTTGAGGCTGAAATACAAGTAGTCCAAAAATACTTATGTACCAGGTATTATGCTAGGTGCTGGGAATATAGAAGTGAGAATGACAGGCATGATTTCAGCCTTCATGCTAATAGTATAGTGCAGGGTTTGGCAAATTTCTTGTAAAGGGACAGATAAATTGTAGGCTTATCAGGCCATACGGTCTCTCTCCCAACTACTCAACTTTGCCATTGAAACACAAAAGCAATCATCAACAATACATATAGGAAAGAGTGTCTGGGTTCCAATAAAACTTTATTTAAAAAACAGGCGGGGGGACTGGGTTTGATCCATGGACTATTGTTTACTGACCCTTGGTCTAGTGGACAAGACAGCCATTAAACAGATTATTTGAGATGACAAATACTTCAAAAGAAAAGGACAGGGTGACATAAAGTCACATGGCAGAGCTGTCCAACTTAGCCTAGAGAGAAGAATAAAGACTTTCATGAAGAATATGACTTTAAGCGAATATTTAAATAAAGAGGAAGAGGAGTTACCCAGATAAAAGTAAGGGCAACAGGCTTGATGAAGACCTAAAGCATGGAAAGAGCGAGAATAGAAATAAATTCATTCTTAAACTTAGTGATTGACGGAGAGGGAGATGAAATTGTGTAAGGATAGAGTACAGAGTGAAAAGACAAACTAAGAGTGTTGAAAAAATTTCAGAACCTAGTACTTCCCTAGAGAAAGAGATGCCAGCAGGAAACACTCAGAAGGAATGATCAGTGAGGTGTAGCAGTAGTAGCAGGACGTTTAAGACCTTCCATCTTGTGACCTAAATGGGAAGGAAATCCAAAAAAGAGGGGATATATGTATATGTACAGCTGATTCACTTTGCTGTGCAGTAGAAACTAACACAACATTGTAAAGCAACTATACTCCAATAAAAATTTAAAAATAAATAAATAAAAGAATAGTTTGTATAAAAAAAAAAAGACCTTCCATCTTGTATGTTGGATATGTAAGTTGGGAGATATCAGCCTAAAGGCTGGGAACCTCAGAGAACTGGTACACTTTCTGAAGGACTAGATAGGTAGATAGATAGATAGATGATATAAAAGAATAGACCTGAGGACTGAGAAAGTGTGAGTGGTAGGGTAGAAAAATGAAGAGGTAGTGAAGGAATCAGAAATAATAGATAGGAACACATCACTGATATATAGTAGGTGCTCAATAATTTTTTGATAAGTGAATGGAAGGATAACAATATAATGTAACATCAAAGAACCCAAGAGGGAAAGGGTTTCAATAACAGGTTGACCTATAGTTTTGCATGCTTAGAAGAGCTATTGCTCAAGGCTGGTTTCCTTGACTATCTGAGAAAGGTTGCAGGTAAGGACTCAGTTACTTTTGATGCCCTAGTGCAGGATAAGCCTGACCTCCAATTCCTTCCTCTAAGGATAGCTGACCTGGCTCTTTTCTTCCCTGAAGATTTCAATGAGTAGGAATAGGGACCTTCCTGTGTCAGTACATGTTCAAAATAAAAATATAAAATTAGAATAGGAGCAAGATTTTTCATAGATTGCCATGACACAAGCTCAACTGTTTTCTCTTGGTCATTTATATTAAACATGTACTTTATTACTTAATTCTAAACACTTTGTATTGCTGTTTTAACTTTTTATTAACTTCTTGTTGATATCTATAAAGTCCTGTGTTAGATGCTGTGAGCGATTCAAAAAAATGTAAGACATAGCTCTGGGCTAAAGTATTATGTAACTGACAAGTAAATTGTAAGTTTCTTGACATTAGGAATCATATTTGACATTTCCTATTTTTCCTTGTACAGTATCAGACTTATAGTTGGTACTGCAGAAATAATTTTCCCCTGCCCTCTGCCTTGCACCATTTGGTGACCAAATGGTGTCCATAATATAGCCACTTCTGTATGACTTGGACAAAACATGATGCTTTCTGAAGAAGACAATATTCTGAAGGCATCTGTAACAGTAATTTCAGCTTGTTGAAGGTTGGGGTTCTTTGTGTAAAGGTCAGCCTGTCAGTAAATAGCATGCCACCCTGTTCTTTCAAGATTATAAGAAACCTTTGTATGTGTGTTTTTATACCTAAAGAAAAAAAAAAAAAAAAA